>NW_028270172.1:28113367-28422430 GCF_037043375.1 Chiloscyllium plagiosum | reverse complement strand
GCCACCATCAGGAGGCAGATGTGAGTGTAGTGGCCATCATGATGGAGAGGATGCTGGGGAAGCTGAAAGGTCTGAAGTTGGATAAATTACTTAGACAGGATGGATTACATCCAGGGTTTTGAAGGAGATGGCTGAGGAGATTGGTATTGATCTTTCAGGAATCACTAGAGTCTGGGATGGTCCCAAAGACTGGAAACTGGCCAATAGTTTAAACACACCTGTTTAAGACGGAAAGGAAGCAGAAGACTGGAAGTTATAGGCCAGTTAGCCTGATCTCAGTTATTGGTAAGATTTTAAAGTCCATTATTAAGAATGAAACTGCCAAGTACTTGGAAGCGCACATGGCTTTGTCAAGGGGAGACCATGCATGACAAATCTGTTCTAATTCTTTGAGGAGGTAACATGCAGCTTAGACAAAGAAGAGCCAATGGACATGATCTATTTAGATTTTCAGACTATGTACCACATTGGAGGCTGCTAAATAAGAGCCCACAGTGTTGGGAGCAAGGTACTGGCATGGATAGAGGATTGGCTGACTGGCAGAAGGCAGAGAGTGGGGATTAAAGAATATTTTTTAGATGGCAGCTGGTAACTAGTGGAATCCCTACTGTGGTCAGTGTTGGGAACACAATTACTCATGTTATATATTAATGATCTGGGCAATGGAACTTCACCAGTTTCTTCATCCCCCCTCCCCCCACCTTGTCTCAGCCGAATCCCTCCAGCCCGGCACCGCCTTCCTGACCTGCAGTCGTCTTCTTGACCTCTCCGCCTCCATCCTACTCCGACCTATCACCCTCACCTTGACCTCTTTCCACCTATCACATTTCCAACGCCCCTCCTCCAAGTCCCTCCTCTCTACCTTTTATCTTCTCCTGCTGAACACTCTCTGCTCATTCCTGAAGAAGGGCCTGTGCCCGAAACGTCGAATCTCCTGTTCCCTGGATGCTGCCTGACCTGCTGTGCTGTTCCAGCAATAAAGTTTCAACTTTGATCTCCAGCATCTGCAGACCTCACTTTCTCCAACGGAACTGAGGCCATTGCTGCTATGTTTACAGACGACGCAAGGGTAGATGAAGGGACAGATAGTATTGTGGAGCATGTGAGGCTGCAGTAAAACTTAAACTTGGAGAATGGACAAAGAACTGATGGAATAGAGCAGTGAGATATTGTACACTTTGGTAGGAAGAATCGAGGCATAGACTATTTTCTAACTCTGGAAAGGCTTCAGAAATCAGAAGCACAAAGGGACTTAAGAGTCCTAGATTCTCCTTAAAGTTAACATGCAAGTTCAGTTGGCAATGTTACCACTCATTTAGAGTGGGCTAAAATACAAAAGTAGGGATATAATGCAGAAGCTGTATAAGGCTCTGGCAGCCCAGATTTAGAATGTTGTGAACAGTTTTACATCCTGTATCAAAGGACAGATGTGCTGTCCTTGGAGGGGGTCCGGAGGAGGTATACACAGCTGATCCTGGGGATGAAGGGCTTGCTATGTGAGGAGCATTTGAGGACTCTGGGTCTGTACTTATTGGAGTTTCAAAGGATGAGAGGGAGATATGATTGAAACTTACAGAATATTAAGAGGGTTGGGTAGAGTGGATGTGGATAAATTGTTTCCACTGGTAGGAGAGATTAGGACTCAAGGACACTGTCTGAGAGTGAAGGAATGACCCTTTAGATCTGAGATGAGGAGGGATTTCTTCAGCCAAAGGTTGATGAATCTGTGGAATTGACTGCCACAGAAGGCTAAGTCGTTATGTGTTTAAAACCGAATAGTCCCTGACTAGTAAGGTGAGAAGGCAGGAAATTCTGTTTGACCCCTCAAGCAATTCAGAAAGTTCAGAGTTGACCTGATTATTCCAAATTTCTGCTTGTCCTAATATGATTATGAAAAGTGTTTTCCAGCTTTCTTATTTAGAAGATGAGATTTTGTCCGAACACATTCCTACTACAGCCAGAGTTGTATTGTTTAAGCGATTATGTCTAATGGTCTGTCTTCAACAGTACCCCAGATGCTTGTCTGGATGCTCTGCTAATGGTGTTCAAGATAGCTCCCATTCATCCTCTTTGACGGCCGTTGTTTCTGGCATATGCAGACAGGTTGTCTCCATTTTAATGTTTTTGGAATGCAGAAGGTATGATGATGCATATGTGTAGCTATCTGACTGTAATCTCCAATCGCTGGCATGTGGTTTTAATTTTATTTGAATTGAATTTCCCACCAGTAAATTTAGAAGTTTGTTTTGTTTTTATAGAGAATGTTGTACTAACATTGGAATTGTTATATAGAATTGAAAACTTGGACAACAGCAAGAAGAGTAATGACAACATGCTAATAACTAATCGTGATGCAGATGCTGAGATGAATATGTGGAACAAAGAGAAAAGACAAAAATCGGTAGCTAGCAACTGGTCAGTGAAGGTAGCTGTGAAGTGATTGAAATGGTATGCTCATTCTGCTGCAGAGACAGGAAGGAATAGTACTGAGGCGATGGACATGGGACTACCAGAAAGAAGAGTAAAAGACCTCAGAAAAGTTAGATAGGTGTGGAGTTGAAAACTTAAACGTATTTGGATAGGAAGAGGAATGAATAGGAGGTGAATGACTGATAGGAGGAGATGGAGAATGGTCATCAACCAGAACTGCACTGCAAGTAAAATGGAAGAAGAGAAACAATGAATATGGCAATCAAATTTATAAGGAGGACATAAAGATAAGAATGGTTATTTAAAGTTAGAATGACTTTCACTCTTTTTCTCCAACCAGCTTGAAGCCATTGTTGCTACTCTAAATTAACTTCTGTTCTAGTGTCTTTAGTGTAGATTACAGTTTCACAGTATTTTATGAAGTCATGTAGAAATAACTTAGAGAATTGTACAAGAAACATTGTTTCAAATTGTGGCAATTTGTCATATCTTTTCTGTATAAGCGTTTACAGAGTCTCTTCATTAAACAATTGCAGCTTTGTGGTGGTTACAATAAGCTTAATATAATTTATTTTGGCTTTGCAAAAGACTGATTTTTCCAAAGTAAGTATATCTTGTGGCTTGTCAAGTTTCTCTTCTGTTATTTTATATTTTAAAAATTCTGATGTACTAATTTGATTCTAATTTTCTTAAAGATGGTGTATTTAAAGGATGGAATCTAATTACATAGGGATATAATCCAAAAGAGCTTAAGAGTTTTCCATATAGTTAAGTCTGTTAGGTAAGACATCAGAATTCTCATGTTTCTCTATTTCAAGACTGACTGGAACCAGGGTAGAGAACACTTAAGTTTTCTTTTATTTCCCCAAAAATACTCTGGTGGCTAGCTAGATTATAATTTATTTGACGAAATTGCCAATTTGCTGAACTAAAGCAAATTGGCAATTCTCTGTGGAACATATTTTATTTAGTTCTAATATGTTAATTGATATGAGTAATTTTCTTTTTGTTGAATTGGTATTTGTAGGTCAATTTTAACATATTCTCGTATTGGAGGAAAAATTAAAACTCTGGCTTTCTGCCAAGGTTCCCATTACCTTGCTGTGGCTTCAGACAATGGCACTATCCAACTCCTTGGAATTGAGGCCAACAAACCTCCAAAATCACCTAAAATACATTCTCTTCAGAGCAGGTACTTATTCTCTAAAATGTTCATAGTTTTATCATGTTAGTATTATTTTCACGTATTCTCAAAGGTTTAGTAGTGAATAGATAATTTGCATTTTCTATTCATTGAAATTAATGGTAATAATGGAAAATAAATGGATAAAATTGTTCCCTGAAGTTTTGATGAAAGAAAAGAAAATTTGTTTTCCAATTATTATTCTTAGAAGAGCCCATTAAGGAATTTACTATGTTTAAAAAAGAAGCCAAGAAGTCTGGTCGAGGAGTCATTCCCCAGTTTATAAAAATGAGGGCACACTGTGGATTTTTAATAATGTTACCATTCTCATTTCACCTCATTATTATTTTGTTTTCCGGTTAAACATTGTGTTTCTGAAATCCGCCAGCATTTGTATGACCCATGTGATTCCTCTTTATGTTGCTGCATATTTTTACAATTTCCTATTTGTTGAGCACTATTAGCAATACTGTAGTGCAAGCATGAACATCAGATATTTGATGCTGCTTATCAAAGATATAAAAAGGAAATCTTTAAGTGACGGCAACAACTTAGTTTAATGAAGCATTTTTAAATGCCTTCTGTGTCAGTGATGGACCCAATTCTGTCTTTTCATAAGTCAATTGACTTTTATCTTGTAACGCTATCCAAAATTCTTTCAAAAGCAGTCTTTCTAACTTAATGATTCCTTGGTCTATTATCAGTTCCTACGCTCACTACCATTTACACAATTCACTACTTTTAACCCATCTATTTTGGAGCTTAATATTGCCAGTTATATAATATTTAGTCTGGTGCTTTCTGAGTGCTGTGGAACCTATGGTATGCTTGCTATTTTACATTCCACTTTTCTCATGCAGTTAACCGATCTCGTAATTCTTTTTTCACAATTTCCATGCAAGGACTATACATGGCAGCTAGCTGTTGCGTACAAACTATAGAGGGCAAAATATAAAACCTTTTGTCTTTCTTGTCATGATAGAAATTCCACTTAGTTATTTTTCTTCAAAGTGAATGGCAAGAACATTACCGTGTAACACAATGATTCTATCAAAATAAAGTGAGAGTACTGACAGTGTAAATTTTCAGTTTGCAATTTTTCACCTGGGTGTACTAGACTAACAAAGCCAAGACAACATTGGTGGAAGTTTTGATAGATTATGGTTCTATGGTGATTTGTTTATCTCTTCCTCCACAGAAAGGAAAACCATTGCACCTAAAACATGTATGCCAGATTTTTAAACAATTGAAATGCCAGGTTTCCTTTTGCTGATTTAGTATTGATGTTTTATTTTTGCATTCTGGCTTTAGCACTGTTAACCCCTGAGAGTGATGACATATGTGTACTTGAATGTACATCTTTATCATGGTTGTACAAAGGGTTGATTATTTTCATGAGCAACGCAATGCTTAAATGACTTTTTTGTTATACAAATGTTCATTGTTTAATGCATTAACAGTTGTGTAAAACTGGATCCTCACCTGACACCTTTGAAGATTTGATAAATGCTTCACTTATCTAGATGGCCTACAACCAGTAGCAATATACATTACTCAATATTGGATGTAGCCATGTCGTTACTAAAGAAAACTGCCAAATATTAGAATTACAGAATCCCTACAATATGGAAAGAGGCCATTCGGCCCATCGAGTATGCACCAACCCTCCGAAAAGGACCCCCTGACACCGAGCCCCCTACCCTATCCACATAACTTTGCATTTCCCATGGCTAATCTACCTAGTTCTGGACAATTTTGGATGGCCAATCCACCTAACTTGCACATCTTTGAACAGTGGGCAGAAACCGGAACACCCAGTGAAAACCCACGCAGACATGGTGAGAACTTGCAGTGTCTACACAGTCATCTGTGGCTAGAATTGAACCCAGGTCCCTGGCACTGAGGCGCAGCAGTGCTGAGCCACTGTGTGCCTTCTTTGATAAATAGATTCACATAATAGTTATCGATTAAATATATACTGCTTTCTAGTGTTATGAACAGTGTGAACTTACAAGGTTTTTAAAAAATTTTGTTTTGGGTGCAGGCACATTTTGATGATAAAACAACGTTCAACAATGTTCATTGATTCCATCTCACTCTAATTAAATCTTGTTCCTTTGTCAACAGCACATTTAACTGTAATTGGGCCCTTCTGATTATCAAAGAGCCTTGCTTAGTTCTGTTTTCCTTTCATCATTCTATATGTAGCATTCATACTCTTTCAGATCATGTGCATTTAAATTTAAAGTAACATGCCTTATGTTCTGAGTTGGAAGTTAACATTTGTGTGAATCTGCTTGAAATTGTGCTGCCCCATGTGAACTTGATTGATAAATTAATGTGAGAAATGGATGAATAAACTATCTTTTTTTAACAACTTCTAATCTCAAATCAAATTGTTACTTTTATAAGCAATTTTGTGCACGAACAATATCTAACATATCTACTGAGTAATTTCTGTTGATTGTAATTATACACTCATTGATGTGCTTAAATTCATTTCATTGCTGAAAAGATGAATGGTTTCGAATGATTATCTGACAACTGCTTTAAGTTTAAGCCAAATAGAATTGTCATCCTGTATCCAGAGTTTGAATTTAAAATGATACCGATTCTTCTACGGTAAATCATCTCAATTTTGAAAGTGGGACCTTAAGTTTAAGGGTGAACATTTGTGTTGGTTATAAGTGCATGGTAAGATCTCAAGAATGGAAGAACGATTCCTGGTTCCAAATCTAAATTCATTGCAAAAACAATGCTCTTGCTCAGTATTATTGGTATTTTACAGAACTTTTACCGTAAGAAGCTAACAATTGTGTTCACGTTCATGCAAATTTATCTGCTATATTTTTATCCAAGAGCTTTGGACCCGAAAGAAGATGGCTGTGTGGTGGATATTCATCATTTTAATGCAGGAGCACAATCTGTTTTAGCTTATGCAACTGTTAATGGTTCTTTAGTTGGTTGGGACCTGAGATCATCAACAAATGCTTGGACATTAAAGCATGATTTGAGGCTTGGACTCACTACATCCTTTGCTGTAGATATACATCAATGCTGGTTATGTATAGGTAAGTATTATTTCTCATATTTGTTTACAAAGTTTTTGTTCTGCACTGTAGCATGTTTGCATAACATTTGGGTAGGGCAAATAAATCTAATCGTGAAATGTAACTGCGACACATTTAGCCTTTGTGGCTAAATTTTGTTTGGCTTACATTATTGTCAAACGAATGGTTATCAGAAATATTACTTTTAGATTGGGGGTTAATTTTGAGCTTTGAAATTGAAGATGCTCGTAAAGTTTTCTGTATTTGATTTCTAACTTTTTTTAAAAAAAGGTACAAGTAATGGCACTATGGCTTGTTGGGATATGAGATTTCAACTGCCTATTTCGAGTCATTGTCACCCAGCCAGAGCTCGCGTTCGGCGTCTGCTTATGCACCCCCTCTGCCAGTCATGGGTTATTGCAGGTAAATCCCATGCATCATTAAGATTACTTGTAGTTTATTACTTTTTATACCCTCCTGGCAATTGTATCTTGTGCAATGTGCAATAAACCTACAACCATTGTGGAGGCTCTGCTTGTACATTTTGAAGGATGCCTTCAAATTGTTTTATGGATCTGGAGCTCATCATGAGCATACTAGTGACTTCTGTAAGAAAACTGGTTAGTACGTGGCTTTCATAATATTAAATTTATTCCCTATCATTGCACTGCTCCTGATCCTTATTGAGTGGGTTCCTAACAGTTGTCAGCTTGGTTTTAAAGGGTTTATTTGTCTCTAAGCAGCCAGCAAGTAAGTCTACTTCAAGGTGCTAAGAAATTGGGGACCTTTGCAGTACAAAGGCATGTGGCAGCTCTCCAGGTATCTTGTGTACAGGTGGATAAACATCATCTTGTAGTTGCATAGTAGGGGCCCATTGGTTGAATAGTGTAAAGGGAATCCTTGTGCCTCATTGGTCACATGCACAAATGATGACGCTCTTTTGGGAACCAGCCAGAACTGAAAATCCGAGTGTCTGTTCACTTTAACAAATGTCATTGATGAGAAAGTTAAGATAGTCACCTGTCTTATGCGTAATCCAAAATTATCCAAGTGCCTCTAGCAGAACTCTGCAAGGATCCAGAAATAACTATTTTGAGGGTGTTGATGATTTTAACAGCCAATGGTTGATCGTGGCCACCAGGTCTCCTTGGTAGCAGATCTTCTCCACAGACTGCAAATGATTATTGCAACCAACACAAAATCCTGAAAACATGAGGAAACTATCATTTGCATGTGGGTATAGTCTCCTGCTAGCTGTGACTCTCTGTTGATCCCCTCTGTAGAGCTGCAGATCGGCTCACATTCCTGTTGGTCATCTGGGTCCTTGATTGAGGTGCAAAGTGGCATAAGTGACAACATGCTGATTGAGGACCAGACATTCATACCTTCAAAATTGTCAAGGTTGTCTCTGAGCACAAATACTGCAAAAGTCTTTCACACTGGCAAATAAGAAAACAGCTGTGAGGCTTCTTCAGTATTTATTGGCATATTTCCTTCTATTAAATATATATATTTATATATAGAAGCTCAGTGATAATGCTGTCTTTTCTTTACCTCCTTCTTCTGTGGATAAAGTCCACCAGTAACTTTCACTGGAACAAGACAGATGTTGATACAATTAACTGAGTGGAAACCATCAAGGGGGTGGTGAGTGGGAGGGAAGGAATGATATAACCTTTGATCAGAGCTTTCCATAGCACCATTTGCATCTGATGACAACAACAAGTTGTTCTTTCTATTTTCCAGTTAACTTCTGTGGTTCAATTAATGTTCGCTTAGTGGCTGTGATTAAGTCCTAATATAAGTATTCCTCAAGCAATTAAATAAATGATTTGAATTAACTTTGAGGTCGAGAGTCTACTTTTATGATTCTGTTATTTTATTGCCTGTCTTGAGACAAGTTGAAAAATGTAGAACATAATGTAAAACTCTGCACATTTAACTTCATGCCATGTTATTATAAATATGAGAACCTGCATGCTGAAAAGGGAGTGTCTCATCTTATTTATGCTAACATATCTGTTCAGCTGCCCAAGGAAATAATGAAGTTTCAATGTGGGACATGGAAACTGGAGACAGGCGATTCACCCTTTGGGCCAGCAGTGCTCCACCTCTTTCCGAAATGCAGGTGTGTGGCTAAATTTTCAAAGCTTTAAGTAAGGTTAGCTAACATTAACTGCTGTTTCTGCCTCCTAATTGATGAACATTTGTAAAATGAATCTATCAATGTTGACATTAAGGACAAAAGTATCAGTCCTTATCTTTGCAATCAAGGTAAGGTACACTTTCCTATACCCTATTCAGCCATACATTTTTAAACCTGGGTAATTTATGTTCATTTAAAGAGCCGTTTGCTCAAATGAAGTATTTGATTTTTTTTTTTCTTTCCTCGACGACCTTACCACCATATCGAAAAGTTTAATGAGAACAGCAGTTTGGACTGAACTCCAAACAGCTCTTCATCTAAAACACCCATAACCTTGCTGATGGAATATTTCTAACTTCAAAAATGCTTCACAGGGGTATAATCAAAAGTATGGGCACAGAGTGAAAGAATGAGCTATTAGAGAAGAGTTAAGAACAATGTGTATATATAAGTTAAAGTTGAATTTTTTTGTGTTAAGCATGGTTTAGTTATATTTTGAGTGTTTTTGTGGGTCAGTGCTTGAAGTCTGAGGTTTGTTTTTACATGTACTTCAATGAGGTATTGAAACCTTGAGATGAACAGTTCATTGCATTAAAAAGGGAGTAGCAAAATGTTGTGCTGTTGCTGAGTGCCATGAGTTCTATGACATACAGAGAAAGGCAAACAGTGTTTAATGTCAGTCAGTCAAAGGTGGTTTAGTAATGGAGACAAAAAGGGTTGGAGCTCACATCAGGATAGAGTTAAATAACGAGATTACAGATTATCTCATTCACCCTGAGACAATGGCATGGAAGAATGCTGGCAATTTTGCTAAGCATACAGAATTTGTGACGGGGTGGCCTAAGATGATTTTGGTCCTATCTTTGTTCAGTTGGATGATTTTTGACATACCAATATAGATATCTGGCAAATAGTCTAAAAGCATAAGGAAGTTGAGTGGTCAAGAGAAATAGATTTGTCGGGATATTTGTAAACTTTAACTCCCATCTGCAGATGATGACAAAGAATATCATCTGGGTCATGAAAAAGAGGATGGTTTTTGAAATGACTCCATAGAGACTAGTATCCCATCACCACGTCACCCTTTAATTACACGTGGAAAGTCCTTGACACTGATTCAGCTTCCACAAAGCCAGCTTTTGAATGAAAAGAACTTCTGACACTCCTGCATCTGTCAGCCAGGGCTTCCTGATTGGGGCTGTCAACCTGATTCAATCAGGGGACTTGTATTCTATGAGGTCCACCTAGCTGACCTCATTACAATCACTACAGTTTTCACAGATTTGAGAAGGAACACTGGAACAGATTCCATTGTTGTTGATTCTCTGAGTATAATTGGAAAGAATAGAAGCAAATTAAGGAACTCCTTTTGATATGGATATGGAGGGAAACATAGGCAGATGTTGTGATTAACTTGTGACAGTCTGTAGAATGGACGAGGTATACTACGCTGATCACAGTTACAGAGAATGTAGCTTTTGCATTCAGTTAAAGGTGTTTCTATTCTGTGGAAGGAACAGGAGGACATAAATGTATTTGTAAGGTGAATCCATGTTTCAGGATTTTAGGGAGCAATGAGGAGTTGGGGATGATGTGACAATCTGCAGAAAGAGGGAGTTTGTGGATAAATTTGTTGAAGAGGTGATATGATCATTGTGAAAGTTAGCATGTTAGCAAGTGTGTGGTGCTAGCACTGGCAGGTCAGCATTTAGAGACATTGGGGATCAAGTGAGCAGGAGGAAGATTTGTGAGCAAGATAAACTTGAGAGGCCATGGGGAAGATGAAAAAGCAGATATTGTTGGGGATGTACAGCTGGTTCATTTAGGTGCCTAGTCTGAACTCCCAATGTTCAATGCTATGAGAGATGATCTAGTATTTTTCTCAACGTAGATTATATCACTCTATCAACATTATGACACAAAAGCTTCAAAAATAATCAGAACAAATTCAAGATCTGAATGTATTTTGTTAACTTATTTGCTTTTTATTTTAATGTTTAGCCTTCACCACATAGTATTCATGGAATCTACTGCAGCCCAGCAGATGGAAATCCTCTGTTATTAACCGCTGGATCAGATATGAGAATAAGGTGATGTATTTTGGATAGCTCTTCAGTGGAATTGTAGGTTTGATTTGATTTTTCCTGAAACAGGATTTTGTTTTAAACTTTCAGTGTGATATTAAATATCCACATATTGGGCTACATTTTCAAAGAATAAAGTCAAAAGATACTATAGGGCTTGGACAGTAATTCAGAGATATTAAACTTAAAGGATCCGTTCTTTAAATTAGCTCTTCATTCTTGGTACAGGACGTTTGGCCAAATGGGCTAGAACAACTGGCTCCTCCCCTTCCCCCTCCAATTTTTTGTAAGAGATAAGATGCAAAGAACAGTAAAGCATGGTAACAGCCCCTTTGGATCACAAAAGCTGTCGTGACACATGATGCCTTTCTAAACTAAAAACCTTTTATCACTACACCAATCATATCTTTCCATTCTCTGCCTATTCATATATCTGTTAAGGTGCCTCTTAAATGCTGTTATTGTATCCACCACGCCTGGTAGTGTGTTCTGGGAAAAAAGAAACTTGTCTATCATATCTCTTTTAAACGTTACCCCTTTTTACTTTCAATTTGCCCCCTCATAATTGACATTTCTACCCTGGGAAAAAGATTTTCTAAAGTTCTATCAGGTCATCCTTTGAGACACCAGTGAAAACAAACCAAGTTTGTCTAACCTCTCCTCATAGGTAATAGCCTCCAAACCAGGCATGATCCTGGTAAACCACTTCTGTACCCGCTTCCAAAGCCTTCACATCCTCCTTGTAGTGTGACAACCAGAACGGCACACAGTAGTCCAAATGTGGCCTCACTAAAGTTCAATACACCTGCAACATGACTTGACAATTTTTATCGAGTTGAGAAGTGTGGTGCTGGACGAGCTTACGCTCGAAACATCGACTCTCCTGCTCCTTGGATGCTACCTGACTGGCTGTGCTTTTCCAGCATAACACTTTTCAACTCTGATCTCCAGCATCTGCAGTCTTTGCTTTCTCCTTACCAATTTTTATACTCTGTGCCACAACTGATGAAGGCAAGCAAACTATGGACCTTCTTGACCACCGGATCTACTTATGTTGCCACTTTCAGGGAGCTATAGACCTGTATGCCTAGGTCCCTCTAAGTTGATGCTATGAAGGGTTCTGTCATTTACTGTATGCTTCCCTGCTGCAATAGATCTTCTAAAATACATCTCATTTGTCCAACTATCATGAACTTCATCTATCATTTCTCCACTCGAGTCTTCAGCCTATCTATATCCTGATCTTTCCTCTGACAATCCTCACTGTCCACAGCTCGCCCAATCTTTGCAAGCTTACCAATCAGGCCACCTACATTCTCCTTCAAATTCTACTTCGAGATGTTACAAACAACAAAGGTCCCAACACTGATTCCTGCAGAACACCACTGGTCACAGATGTCCAGTCAGAAAAACACCCTTCCATTACTATGGTCTTCTATGACGAAGTTCTGTATTCATCTTGCCGGATTAACGTGGATTCCATATGACTTCACCTTTTGTATAAGCCTGCCACGGGGGACCTTGTCAAAAGCTTTGCTAAAGTCCATATAGACAACATCCACTGCCCTGACCTCATCAATCATCTTTTGTAATTTCCCAAAAAACTCAATCACGTTTGTGAGATACCATCTTCCCTGCATAAAGCCATATTTTTCCAGATGTGAGTAGATCCAATCCCAAAGAATCTTCAACAGTGCCACTATAAGGCTCATCAGCCTGAATTTTCCCAGATTGTCCCTGTTGCCTTCTTTAAACAAAGGAATAATGTTAACTCCAGTCCTCTGGGACCACTGCTGTAACTCAAGGGAATACAATAAGAATATCAACAAACTTCTCCTGAGACTCACCATTCATCATGATCATCTCCTTTTGTGAATACAAATTTTCAAGTATTTGTTTAGGACCCCTCTCCAACTTCCTTCGGCTCTACATGTAACTTCCCTCCTTTGTCCTTGGGTGGACCTACTCTTTCCCTTGCTTCCCTCTTGCTCCTTTTTTAAAAGATGCCTTGGGAATTTCCTTAATTTTGTTTGCCAAAGACATGGTAAGACCTGTTTTAGCCCTCCTAATTGCTTTTTTGAATTCTTTCCTACTATCTCTGTATTCTCCAAGGCTCTTCTGTCTTGAATCATTCCTCATTGTCAGGTCTAGTATGGCCCATTTCCTAGTTGGACTATTTAAATTTTGTTTCAATCAATCGTTCTGGGCGCACCTAACAAATTCTTCCTCGTCCAAGCCCCTAGCACTGAGTCTCAGTCAATAGAGGACAAGTTAAAATCACAACAACCCTGTTGTTTCTGCATTGTTCCACAATCTGTCCACATACCTGTTCCTCTATCACCTATAGTACAATCTCATCAAAGTGATAGCGCCATTTCTATTCCTGATCTCTATCTACTTGACCTTACTGAATGTGTCCTCCAAGGTGTTCTCCCTCAGTACAGCTTTAATATTCTCCCTAATCAGTAATGCAATTCCCCCAGCTGTTTTACATCCTTGTCTTTCATGCCAGAAACATCTAACAGCTGTTCCTTACTCCTGGGGCAAGGTAGGCAGCATACCTTGTGGAGTTCTCAGTCTTGCTTATGAAGTATACTATCTGTTCTCCTAACTATTAAATCACCACCTACAATTACCATTTTATGCTTCTTTACTTTTCACTTTTTGGACAGGTCTTCCTCCATAATTCCATGGTCTGCAAACTGGCTGTCCTAGTAGTTTTCATCCTTGTCCTTACTGGTAGCAAGCATAGTTTCTATTGTTACAAACCCCACACATTGCAGTAACACTAAAATGAAATGAATCCCCACAAAGCCAATGGAAAGAAAACCAATGGACAAAATATCATTTCCTTAAACTTTTAACTGTAACTGATTAATATCTACAACAAAGCTAACTAGATAATGCTAATTCTATTATGTATCAGAGTTCCTCAACTTGTACTAACTCTGCCAGAAACATTTCTGACAGAAATATTCTCTACAGATGTCGTTATTCTGGACATTCTCAATGTCCATGAGTTCCTATGTGCTGCAGTCCAGACAAATGCCCTGTTCTTCTATATTGTAGACTGGGTTATTTCTGTAATTATTTTTAGTTTTTAAATGCATTTTTTCTAATTTACATAAAGCATAAAAACTAGATAATTTTAAGAATATTATTGTTACTTCCAACTTCTGTGTCTAGGTATTGGAGATAGACCTGTTGGTAATTTCTGAATATTGGAGACCACTTTGCCTGAAGTTGCTTTGCCTTTAGCATATAAATATCAGCAGATTACCACACTGTTATTTTGAAAACAAATTCTCGTCAATTACTCTTTATCCATTTCCAGTGCACTGTCCTGCTCTTTTACTGTTCTGCAAGCGTCACTTGAATGATTCTTGCATTCTTGTGTGTCTTGTCTTTGCTGTTACAATGCTGCATTAAAGGAATTCCTGAATACTTGTCAAATTTCACTTTTTATGAATTATGCTAACCACTAGTTGTAAACTAAAATGTTAGATTTATTCCTTATAAGTAAATGTAAAGATCAGAATTACATTTAGACATGTTGCAGACATATCATTCAAAATGGTGCTTAGCAGATAACGGATGCTGTCATAACTGTCAAGGTACTGATCATCTCAGTCCAGGTTGCCCTGATGAGTACTTCAATATTAAGTTTTCTAATCTTAGCCTTTTCTGTTTAATTTATCTCTCAATTTTGACCTTTCTGATTGTTGACTTCTATACTCCGTATGTTTGTATTGACATTTATTATCTTCTACCAAATAATAGGCAAAAGTAGAAATAGATGGAGTTGGGAGGGAGAACTTGATCTCGAGCAATCGCTAATCCGAAACTTGTTCTATGTAGTTTGTGATTCTCTTCCCACTGACTTCAGTGTTACCATTCAACATCAATTACGCTCCTTGGGTCTCCCTGGAAGAATCCAGGAACAGTAAAACCCTGACTAGATTAGGCCCCCTTGCCTGCTCATAGGCCACTCAAATATATCACAGTGACTGAAGAGCAACCATTAATGAAATTCCTGGCAGATTTTTCTCACCCAAAAGAATTGCAGTGTCGTCGGTGCTACCTTGCAGGTTAGTTAACTCATTCTATACTCTTGAGTCTGAGTCAGGAGGCCACAGATTGAAATCTAATTTGCACACACATTCCAAGATGATACCTCAATATATTAGAAATGTGTGTTATCAGTGGTGGCATTTTTCAATTGAGGTTTTAAACCAACACTGTCTTCCTTCTTGACTAGATGATAAAGAAGAGCAAGGAAGTTCTCTTTGATTGTTTGGTAATTTTTTATCCCTTCATTGCTAAAATATATGAAATGTATCAGTAAAGGCAGATCTAGGCATTAATGCTTTGCAGAGCAAGATTCAACATACAAATTGGCTGTCACAGTTCCTACATTACAACAGGGACTGAATTGCAAAAGACTTAAACCACTGGGAGCACTGAATTTGTGAAAGGTGCTTTTTGCTGTCCTCCCTCAGTCATCTACTTGAGTCATCAGGAGAATCTGCTCTGCTGAGTTAACTGAACTGATAACTTTTTATTGAAGGTGCTTTAAAAGACTGATTTTGTAACAGTTCTGCATCCATTTAATGCACCAAAACAATATCTTTTACAAACTATAATTAAGTTATTTTTAAATTAACTGCTGTTCTCTTTCCTTCAGGTTTTGGGATCTAGCATATCCAGAGCGATCATATATTGTAGCAGGAGGTGCAAATGATGCTCTGCATTGTCCATCTGTCTCGTATTATAGAAAGATAATTGAAGGAACTGAGGTTGTGCAGGTAGGTTCGCCTTCAAAGATTTTAATTTATGATTCATAGATTTCTATAGCAATGTAAAACAGTAGCTTCAGCCAGAATATTATAACATCATAAATCGCCCAACTAACGAATCCTTATCTTATTAAATGTTTCCAAAAATACTTTAGAGACCAGGGATTTTGCTATATTTATTACTTAACAAGGTTCAAATTATTTTTTAAAAAGGCAGATATTGGAAATGTTCACTGAGTGATAAGTCTCTTGTGAAGAAACAAAAGTCAATCAGTTAACAAAGGACTGAAAGTTTTTACTGCATGTGAACAGCATATAAAAAAGGAACAAGGGAAGTGAGGAAAAAAGAAACATGAAGGAAAGTCGAAAACGTGTGAAGCTATTGAATAAGAGCAGCAAATAGCTAAAAAGTAGAAATAATAATAGCAGCAGCCATTATGAAGGAATAGGACAAAATGACTTCTACTTGCTAGCGTTTAAATACATTTTCAAGACCAATTCAGAGCATAGCTAAGGTCTATCTACAATGGATAAATTAAGTAACATATAGACCAGACAGGATTAGATGGCAGATTTATCTCTCTAAGATACACTGAGCCAGTTACATTTGTATGGCAATCAACACTTTTAGAGTCACTTTGATGTCAGCTTTTTAGTTCCAGATTTATAAGAGCACAAGTAATAGGAGCAGGAGTAGGCCATCTAGCCCATTGAGCCTGCTCTGCCATTCAATTAGCTCATGGCTGATCTTTTCATTGACTCAGCTCCACTTACCCGCCCACTCACCATAACCCTTCATTCCTTTCCTGTTCAAAAATCTATCTATCTTTACCTTAAAAACATTCAACAAGGTAGCTTCAACTGCTTCACTGGGCAGGGAATTCCACAAATTCAGAACCCTTTGGGTGAAGTTCTTTTTACAGAATTAAAATTCAAAAATGGCATTGCTATGTGTTCTTTGGAATACTGGTCCAGTAAGATAATAGAGTGAATGAATGTCTCAAGGGTGATACAAATCACAGAATTGCAGATTTGTTACAATGTAGAAGTTTATTTGACCCATCATTGGCTCTGTAAGCATTTTAATCTGGTTTCAATCACCTTTTTTTCTTTAACCCTGTGCATGCATTTCTGTTTAAATAATCCAGTGCCGTCTTAAATATGACAATTGATCTTCCTGCCACCACACTTTCAGATGGTGCATTCCATACCTTAATTACTCGCTGTTTGAAATTGTTATTTCTCTCACTTGCTTCTTTTGCAAAACATTTTAAAACTGCCCTTTCATTTTTGGTTCCTTTGTGTCAGAACAGTTTCTCCCTAAGCATTCTGTCAGAGTTTTTATGATTTTAAAAATTTATATTAAATCTCCACTTAGCCTTCTTTCCAAGGAAAACAACCTCGACTTCTCCATTCTTTCCTTCTAACTGAAATGTCATATCCCTGGAACTTTCTTGTAAAATTAATCTGTACTCTTTCCAATGCACTGATATCTTAAGATGCCCAGAACTCCAGCTGATGTCTAGTCAGTATCTTGTAGAAGTTCTTCTTAACTTCCCTGCCCATGCTGTGTGCCTTATTTTAAAGCCTAAAAAGGTTTATGCAAAGAAAGGAAAGCTGAAATTTTTCTGGCTTTTCCAATTCAAGAAAAGATCAAATGTAAACCTCCATGTTTATAGAAAATGTTTTGAAACTTAAATCCAGAGATCATAGAATCAGCTAATGGATCAATTCCATTTAATTTGGTTTAAAGTAAAAGTTCCAGAGTAGAGATGCATACATGATGTGTTGGACAGTGAAGAAATTTGCCTTTCTGACAACATGTTTTGGAAGGAGAGACTTTGAATAGAAGGGGGTGAAAACAAGTAATTAAAACTGTGATGAAATAGTTGTAAATGGCTTAACTCTGAAGAAGTGCCCCTCCACCTCAAAAATTAAACAGTGTTTCATCTTTGGATTCTGAGACATCTGCCATGTCCACCACGTTTTGTTTCTGTTTTCTGTATGCTCCCTGACTCAGTGCTAGCAGTTTCCTAAGTGGGAGAGTTGTAAGTTCAAACTCCACTTAAGACAATCCACACAAAGGAAAAGTTGTGCTGTCAGACTTTTTAAGTCAAATTCTGAGTCTGCTCGTTCAGATGGTTATTGAAGATCCTGTGATTTCATTTGAAAATGAGCAGAGAGCTTTCTTGGTATCCTGGACAACACTTAATCCTGTATCAACAACAACAAAACTGATTACAAACAAAAACAGAAACTGATGGAGAAACTCAGCAGGTCTGCCTGCATCTGGGAAGAAAGCAGAGTTAACGTTTAGAGTCCAGTGACTGTTCTTCAGGGATTCTGATGATTAGTTCCTGGACTTGAAACGTTAACTCTGCGTTCTTTCCACAGATGATACCAAACCTGCTGAGTTTCACCAGCAATTTTTGGTTTGTTTCAGGTTTCCAGCATTTGTAGTTTTTAGTTTTATTTTAATAATCTTGATTAACTGGTCATCTCATTCCTGTTTACGGGGCCTTCCTATGACAAATTAGTACCATGTTCATTAATTGTGAGTATGATTTTGTAAGATCTGAAATGCTCCGTTGTTTTTTTTCTTTCAAGAATAAACTGGTGCTAAATTGTGACTGCTTGAATGTTTGACAGTCTTACAAACTTTGACAGATTAATGCATAATTCCCTTTTCTGAATGTGCATACAGTTTTTTTAAAAAAAGTAGGATACCATATGGACACATGATGAAATATTTAACTAATACTAGAACTGACTTGTGACCTGCATGTTTTGTTTGTATTTGTCTTATTTTAGCATGTTCTTTTGTGATTGTGTGTATTTGTGCAATAATGAATTGAAAAAGTGAACAATGTTGGGAAGAAAATGGATTGAAACTATCCATTAGTAGAACTACTGTTTCCATATTGCAATCTAATCCTCACATTTTTCAGAATATCAGTTGAATGAAAAGCCTGTTTATGTTTTGAAAGGAAATTCACAACAAGCAGAAAGTTGGATCTTCAGAGGATGTACCCCGACGAGGTCCAGAATCTCTCCCAGTTGGGCATCATGACATTATCACTGATCTTGCTGCTTTCCAAACAACCCAGGGATTTATTGTAACTGCTTCACGAGATGGGATAGTCAAAGTTTGGAAGTAGCAGTTTGATTCTGAAAACAAAGTGAAGGACACTGTTTTATCATCTTCATCAATGAAGTACTTGATTATAGGTTAGGGAACATTATACCCTGATTTTGTTCATGCAAAAATCATGAAGAATGTGATTATATTTTTGTTTAAAAATGCCTTCACGTTTTCAGATTTTAAACCTTACGTTCTATTGACCTTGCAACTGTAGAAATGAACTCCCAGAAATAGAAACCTGAAAGTGTCTTTGTTGCTTCAGTACTGAATAAGAGGTGTGATTGCAGATTATAAACCTGGGATATATTTTCTTCATGCTGCATTCATTTTTGATCTGTGAACTTTTTTATTACAAAAATTTGCTTTGTGAATAATGTCCTCAAAGTAATTAAATCTCGACAAGCAAAAATAATTCCCTGAATCATTCCAAAAGACTTTGGAATTTCGAGGAGAATAAAAATTGGATTAAATTGTAACAGTAAATAGGTAGTTTAGAACCCTTCCATACATTTTCTTTTTGTTTGTCACTTGTAAAATGTTTGCTATGAATTCTTGCATTTTCCCACATAATACAAAAGTATGTCCTCACAGCAAGTATGCTTCGAATCATTAAATGTCTTTGGTGCTTCCAGCATTTTTTAAGACTCTAGAGTAAACTTATAAATACTTGAGGGAAGAGAAAGCTGTTAGAGAGAATCTGAGTTAGCCTTTTATGAATGGATTTGGTCACTGTGGTCATTGAGCAAATGTGCTGAAAAAGGGCATCGTACCTGATGTCACTCCAGGTTGAAGAGTATCATATGGGAAAGATAAAATTCATCAGTGGAGATATGTAGATATTTAAATAAATTAAACTTAGGACCAGTGGTGGTAATCTTTATATGAATGTTTGAACATATGATTATTTGATGTTGTGTTGCACAAGCTTAACTGAATCTGAAGAAAGTTTAAAGATCTTGCCCCAAGATGCAGTTTACTGGTGCACTTTTAAAGTATTTAATCTTTCTGCAAATGTTCTTAGTTTATTTCTGGCAAAATAACTAGCTTCGTCATGACCATTACCTGATGCCAAATAATCACTGTAATCTCAACCAAGTTATGCTTAGTAATCGTGAGAAAGATTTGAAATTTTTTTGCACTTCTCTTAAATGCAAAAGGATGTAGGATGTGTGGAACCTTCATTGAGAAATGTCTACAATTATTTAACCCTCTGCACTGGAAGCTGCAGAGATGTAGCAGGTTCGTGTAGAGGACAGGTAGTGAGCCTTTTAAATTACTGGACTTGAATTTAAGGGCTTCAACTTAAATGTTATTCACTTATTTGTGAAAAATATTAAAACGTATGTACTGAAAATACTTATGTATTATTTGAGCTTTAGTTTTTGGAACTTCAATGGAATAAAATGCAATGTAATGCATTTTACTCAACTTGTTGGCATGACATAAACTTGCTCTTCGCTTTGCGAAGGGAATGTGAATAAATAATTAAAATTCTTGTTACCAGTTGCTTCTTGTCTGGTGTGATTAATTAAAAGGATATTCTATTTAATATCTCTGCTATTAAATAGATTAATTCAGTAGAATTCCATTAAAAGTTAAGCAACTTGTTTATGCTTTTCCACTCTTAGTCATAGAGTCATAGAGATGTACAGCATGGAAACAGACCCTTGGGTCCAACCCGTCCATGCTGACCAGAAATTCCAACCCAATCTAATCCCCCCTGCCAGCACCCAGCCCATATCCCTTTAAACCCTTCCTATTCATATACCCATACAAATGCCTCTTAAATGTTGCATTGTGCCAGCCATCACCACTTCCTCTGGCAGCTCATTCCATGCACATATCACCCTCTGTGTGGAAAAGGTTGCCCCGTAGGTCTCTTTTATATCTTTCCCCTCTCACCCTAAACCTATGCCCTCTAGTTCTGGACTCCCCGACCCAGGGAAAAGACTTTGCTTATTTATCCTATCCATGCCCCTCATAATTTTGTAAACCTCTATGAAGTCACCCCTCAGCCTCCGACGCCCAATATTTTTTTGTAAGAGTTCAACAAGAATTCAAAGTTTTGTAAATAAACCTCTAAGTCTTGCTGAAATGAAAGTAACATCCTGAAGAAATCTTTGCAGGTCTGATAGCATCTATGAAGAGAAAAACTTAATGTTTCAGATTTTGTCAGATATGTAAAAAGTTAGATTTCTAAATCAAGTATGAGAAAAGTGATAGGGAAAAAATAAAAATGCAAGCTAATATTTGGTAATACAACAGAAGACAGGGTTAGAAGACTGAAAGAATGATGGTGCATAACAAAAATGGCTGATGATGGAGCAAGAAAGGAAACAAAGATTAATTTAGGCAAATTGTAAATTAGAACAATCATTAGTAGCTGCTGTTGGGCAAAAATAGGAGTGGCAATTATGATTTGAAACTTGAACTCCCTGGTGCATCTGAAATGCTGTGAAGTGTCTTGTGAAAGATAACATGCTGTTGCTCGTTCTTCCACTGAACTTTAGAAGAATGTAGGGGGTGGAGAAGAACAGAGAATAAAATGACAGCAATCAAAACCATGTGAACACACTTGTGGTTATCCAGTCCTCCGTTTAGTATTTCCACTGTCGAGGTTAACATGTGTTCAATGCTCATAATTGAAATGGGAAAAAGTACAATTAAATCACTTCTTTATCTGAAAAGTGTGTTTGGAACCCTGATGGCATTTTCTGTATCTGCATAGGAAAGGAACATGGTTCAGCGAGCGAAGAGTCTCTTCAGAATACCGAAAGACCTGGGAAAGGGCAAATGTGTATAATAGAGGACCTGTTAAATCTTGGAGTGGAAAGTGAAAAGAAAAGTCTGATTGTGGCTTTGTTGGGGGTGTGTACATGTGGCAACAGAATTGTTGGAGTTGGGATGCACATGCTTAAGGGACACCCAAATTGGAGGCAAATCTTGGCTGAGGAAAAGGAAGACATATCAGATGCATTGGTATGGTGGGTGGCATCTTCAGAACAAATGGAAGATGATTAGGAAGATGGAAAATAGTCCTTGATGTAGTTATGAGGAGTGATGATGGATAGTTCTAATGTCACTGGATGAGTAATCCAGCGCCTTGGGCTAATGTCCTGGAACATGGGTTCAAACTTCACAACTAAAGCTAAAGCTAGTATCGGTAATCATGGAACTATCATCAATTTTCAAAATACTCATATGATTCATTAATGTCCTTCTAAAGGATGAAATCTGTCCTTAGAGTTAGGCCTATATGTGATTCCAGATTAATGGCAATATTGTTGACCTCCCTCTGAAATGAAGAGAAAATGAGGTCTGCAGATGCTGGAGATCAGAGATGGAAATGTGTTGCTGGAGAAGCGCAGCAGGTCAGGCAGCATCTAGGGAACAGGAGAATCGACGTTTCGGGCATTAGCCCTTCTTCAGGAAACCTGAAGAAGGGCTAACTGAAGCCCTGAAGAAGGGCTTCAGTTTCCTGAAGAAGGGCTAATGCCCGAAACGTCGATTCTCCTGTTCCCTAGATGCTGCCTGACCTGCTGCGCTTCTCCAGCAACACATTTCCATCTCCCTCTGAAATGGTCTAGTTCTAGGGCATTTTGGGATTAGTAACTAATGTGGGACCAGATATCAACACCTTATTGCCATGAATTGAATTTAAGCAAGTTTAATCAAGATAGCTGTGGTAGTCAGCAAACCCATAGAAATTTTGATTGAAAGTCTACTCCCAATATGAGAGGTGGAGAAATCAGGTTGAGGGGAAAAGTCACAGATGAACTATGTGAAGATGAGTAAATATTGAAAATTAGAAATAAAATTGATTCTAATTTTTCCAGTATGGGGCAAGAGCAGTTAGTACTGATGCAGTCATCAATGTCCCCAAATTAGAGGTGATGGAGGGCACCAATGTCTAACTAGAACACAGAAAGTTTAAAATAACTTGCCAAACAAAATCAAGGAATGCTTATCACCCAAATGGGTTCCTTGAACTGCATTTTATATGAAAGAAGCAAATTGAGTGAGAAGTGTTAGTCAATGTAAATGTCAGGTCAACGCAGAGGAGGGTGGTGGATGGAATTGGTTTGGCCTTCTTGCAATGGAGATATTGGATATCCATGATGTAAACAAGATATTTAGGGCCTAGAAACTTGCAGAAAGTGGCTGAAACAGGTCAGAAAGGACAAAATTAGGGATGTATGTGGAAGAAATCAAGAGATTCAAGAACAAGGTGAAAAGCTGGGTCAACTAGAGCAGTGTTATTTATTGGTCTTGCGCAAGGTATCAAATTAGCTTTGGGATACTGAGGTTGGAGGTTTCGGAAGAAAATATCCAGAGTTGACAGGGTCTGGGACAAGTCTGAGAAGTAATGTCTTGAGGTTCAATCTTTTGCTTCATGAGTAGGACTGAAATGTCAGACAGTTGAGATTTAACCTCTGTAAAGACAATGGTAGGGTTAATCCTGAGAGAACATAGTGCTTGTGCTGGGCTAAAGGGGTTAATTGGAGTAGAGAGATTGAGATAGTAGATGACGTATTCCCAATGATCTAGAAAGATGTGAAAATGTCAAATGGAGTTCCCGGTGGAACAATGTTGACCAAAACGTCTGTTACACGGGGAGAGGTTTGAGGAAAGAATAATGGCTGAACAAATGGTTGTGCAGATGAGTTTATGAAATATGAATTGAGTAGGGGTATAAGAGATAGTTTACATATTTGCTCAAAACTCCTGAGGTCTGTCCAGTAGATACTGAGAGGGTGCCTATGGGAGATATATGGGCTGTATGAGATGAAGGGGCATGGGGATATGTTAGAATGGAAATGAGGAGTGTGATTTATAAGACATACAAATTATGTTGGGAGTTAGGTTGATGTCCCTGAAAACTGATCTAATCTATCTAGAATCTAGGCAAATTGTGATTTGGAGATGCCGGTATTGGACTGGGGTGTGCAAAGTTTAAAAATCTCACAACACCAAGTCATAGTCCAGTAGATTTATTTGGAAGCACAAGCTTTCAGAGTGCTATGGTTGTGGAGAATAAGATTGTAAGCCACAGACCTGGATTGTTTGTTAAGTGTCTAATCTCTTAGAATGACCATGTTGGTTTCAATTCTTTCATATGCAAATCACAAAACTTTTTTTTAAAAGTTATATTCTCAAGTAAATTTTAACAATTTGTGTCATTTTGGCCCAGATAATGTATTGAAGGTTTGAGCTTCCCTGTGCAAGGCTGTCTGTGCCACAATGGTAAGACTGATTCTAATCTAAAAAGCGGATTTACAGAATCTTACATGGATTAATGCAGTTTTTGAACAAAGTAAGATGTAATTCTGCAAGTACAAATTCACCCCTCAAACTTATATGTGTATGTGTGCATGTGGATGTGTGTGTGTGGTGGTGTGGCAGGGGGGTAGGGGGGAGGTTATGAGTGTGTGTGAATGTGGTGAGGGTGAGTGTGAGTGTAAAGGGGTATAAGTCTGTGAGAGGATATGTGTGGGAGTGTATGTGTAAGCGTATGAGACAGGGTCTGTGTGAGTGTGTGTTCAGAGGGGGGGGGGGATATGTACTTGCAGAATTACATTTTACTTTGCTCAAAAACTGCATGAATCTTTGGGTTCTCTTCAATACCATGTTACTCATTTATAGATTTCTCCTATATTGGAGATGACGTGAGCATTGCTACATGAAGCAATGCTGGACACAAAATCTACCATGATTGCAACATAGACAAGATGCTCAGCATTCTCAGATCCATAGCTCTCAGCGTTTCCCAAGATGCACATTCTAAGTTGCATTCTTCAGCAACATTGTCCAGATTTTCAGCTCAGGTTTGGGAATTTGACTCAAATCTATTTTGAACTTCCAAAACAGTGTATACCTCAGGACCCTATTTTTTCCATAGCTTTCATGTCTGAGAAATGTGTGAACTGAAGGGTCAGATTTTGTAAGCTGTTCTGCTGTGTGGGAGGCGTGTGCAAATGTAGGACTAAGTTCCTACTTTATTTCCCTTTTTAAATGAACATTTTACATTCGTAACCATAAAAATCATTGGAATTGCAAATCCATCTATTGAAGATTGTAATTAGAATATCTACTATATTTTTTTTTTCCTTTGAAATCAAATGGTTTTACTGATATTATCATTTCCATCTCATTTCCACCTATAATTGAGCATGTTTTCTCTTGTACTCTCTCATTCCCACTGCTATAGCCATCTGTAAATGTTATCTCAAAGCACGTCAGGATTTTTGTTTGCATCTCTGATCAACTTTACTGTTTCCTGAATTGTTACTTTTCATATGATTATAAGATAACTTGGGTTCCTTTGAGTTGTCTGTCAGGTTTTATGCATTTTTGATTTTTGGTTCTGCTCTCTACTTTGCAAATTTGTCTTGCTTTCTTAGAATCTTACAACCCAAAAGGTGGTCGTTTGACCCATGATGTCTTTCCTGGCTCTTTGAAGGAGCTATGCCATTTATCTTCATGTTTGGGCTTTGTTGCCATAACCCTGCAAATGAATTACCTTAAAACATATACCCAGATATTATTTGAAAGTTCTAACAGAATCTGATTTCCCCCACACAATCAGTAAACTGTTCCAGATATCTAACCCTCTGTGCAGAGAGAAATAAAAATCTTCCTACTTTACTCTCTCATCCTTTTGCCAATAACTAACAATCCAAAGTTACTCACCCGCTTGCCAGAGGAAACCATTTCTCCCTATATCATCTATTAAAACTTAGCAAAGTTGAATCTTCCCTAACCTACTTCTCTAATCTCTCTGTACTACTAGAATCCTTCATGCTACTAAGGCTCATCTGCACTGACATCAACAGTTTGGCTTCTTTCTTAAATTTGTTTTCATGTTTTTAGTCATGGATATATCTTTTTTTTTAAAAAGTAACCCTTTTAACATTATGCATCAATGTACTTTTTCCAGGAATATGTCTCAGGGTCTCTCAAAATGATACTTGGGACATGAAGTGGTGTCATGAGCTCTGAGACAGCAAAGCTTATCCTTCTGCTCTTTCAGATCTTCTGTCTACTTTTGCTCTCATTGGTCTTAATTTCCTCAAATCTCAATTATTGAGAGTGCTCGTGAGAATTTTCAAGCCTTGAAATGGGCTTTCATCGAGGAGAATTTTGGGATTCACTGCTCTAGTCTATAGCCTTGCAGTTCTTGTTTTGAATATTTATTACAGTTTGTTGTCTATTTTTGCAGTTTTTCCTCTTCCAGGCTCAGATGATTACCTGCTTATCTCCTTGTAATGGGCTGTTGGGAAAAAAAATTCTCACTCTACCCATTCCTTTAACTGGTCAGAATCATAGAGCCATAAACATGGAAAGACACCCTTAGGTCTAACTAGTCCACGCCAACCATGTTCCCAAACTAAACTAGTGTCACCTGCCTGCACTTGGTCCATATCCCCCCAAATCTTTCCCATTCATAAATGTATACAAACGTCATTTAAATGTTTAAAGTGTATGGGCATCCACCACTTCTTCTGGCAGTTGATTCCAAACATTAACCATTATCCATATAAAAATATTGCCCCCCATGTCCTTTTAAAATCTTCTTCCAGGATGGTAATTGTGGTTGTTGGAGGTTGGACATCTCAGCTGCAAGGCATCTCTGCAGGAGTTCCTTGGGGTAGTGTCCTTGACCCAACCATCTTCAGCTGCTTCATTAATGATCTTTTCTCCATCATAAGGTTAGAAGTGGGAATGCTTGTCAATGGTTGCACAATGTTTAGTACCATTTGCAGCATGTCAGAACACCTTGTCTAAATGTAGCAAGATGTGAACTTGGGATGGGCTGAAACATGGCAAGTAACGTTTGCACTAAATAAATGCCAGGCAATAGCTATCTCCAGTAACTTTTGCATTGAAATAAAGACATGTCCCCCTGTCTTTACATTATCTACATGCCTAACTTCTTTCTTGGAATTAGATTCATGTTCATGCCTCTGTTCATGTTGCACTTTCATTAGCCAGTTCATTTGACAAATAGTTAGACTGTGAAACATGTATGAAAACAAGGAACCAATTGCAATATGGGAGCTTGATTTAAAAATGTTAATAAAATATCCTGCACCTCCATATAGGAATACTCTGACACTTTTGAAATGGCAACAGGTTATGGTAAATTTCTGGTTTCAATTAAAAAAAAAACTCTGAATCTATCTCATCTGCCTTGCAATTTGGAATGGGTTGATTAATTTCAAGGCACTTCACTGTACTGAAGGATTGACACTTTCCATCACCCTTGTTTTCTAATGTTGTAAGTATCTCATCACATAATTCTTCCTGTATGTATAATTTGAAAGTAAATAAGAGTTGAAAAGTGCTTTACTGTGACACATGAACTATTGAATCTAAATCTGGAATGCTAAAATTTTGTGCAACCATTTACTAGATGTTAACTGTAAAATGCAATCAATCAATAATTATTTGTAAATGTTTTATTTAAGTTATCTAAAGTGTCAGAAAGAATGGCTGGCTTTTAATTTTCATTCCACAAACTTCAACAGTGATTATTTTGGCAAAAATATTCTTACAGAATTTATAATGTTTGTCTAATAATCATGATTTTCTGAACTTGTGCATAGTTTTCATGACCCAGCTTATGTTATTACTGGACAAATCAGATCCCAGACTGAAATTAGATTAGATTAGATTAGATTACTTACAGTGTGGAAACAGGCCCTTCGGCCCAACAAGTCCACACCGACCCGCCGAAGCGTAACCCACCCATACCCCTACATTTCCCCCTTACCTAACACTACGGGCAATTTAGCATGGCCAATTCACCTGACCTGCACATCTTTGGACTGTGGGAGGAAACCGGAGCACCCGGAGGAAACCCACGCACACACGGGGAGAACGTGCAAACTCCACACAGTCAGTCGCCTGAGGCGGGTATTGAACCCGGGTCTCTGGCGCTGTGAGGCAGCAGTGCTAACCACTGTACCACCGTGCCGCCCACAAATCTGGCTTAATTTTTTTTTCTTGTTTTTAGCAAGGTGGTGACATTGTAACTTAAGCATGTAATGGTGCAGGTTTTGTTTTAACAACAAAACAGAAGTTTATTATGTAAAAGAAACAAAGATAAAATAGAATGAACCAACACATAACGCATACTTAAAAGATTTAAAACACGTGGTGAACATATAATGCCATTAATCCCAAAAATATCTCTTTACAATTCTTTTTCTATCCCAATTAAGAATTGGCCTGGTTATAATTTCAATTCAAGATCATGAGATTCAGATAGCCTCTTCCTCAATTCATCCTATAGCTGAAATTAAGCTTTCTCAACTTCACATAAGACCTTTAGGCTTTTATCTCAACATTTCCAGCCAGGAATATTTAAACTAAACTCCTTACACTGAGGTGACCTATTTTAACAATTTTAAACTATCTTCTCCCTTTCTCAGGAGCAATAGCTTTATACATCCAGTTTCCGCTGAGAACTCTACAGAACTGCCTTAAATGAAGTCTACATTTATTTTCAAGCTATGGGTGTTTCCTCTGACACTGCCCAAAAAACAATCACAGAATCTTCTACCTGCCAGCTTAATGCATTACACGGTTTCCAAAGCAACTGCTTTAGGACATTTTCTTATGCTTGTAATATTATATATTTACAAGTAATTTGTGTTGATTCAGAGAAATAAAATAGTTATTTGGCTTTATCATCATTAGCATAATTCAGTTGTATGCATTTATGATGAAGGTCCATTGAAGTTTAAATGGACCTTTAGTCCAAAATACTAATGAAAATTTTCAATTAGAAGGATTGATGATGAATGGTTTTGACCCAGTGTCAATGACGGATCAGTGATATAGTGCCAAGTCAAGTTAGTGTGTGACTTGGAGGTAAATGTGCAGGTAGTGGTTCCATATATCTGCTATCTCTATCCTCCTTCATGGTTGAAGTCACAGTTTTAGTAGATTAGATTAGATTCTCTACACTATGGAAACAGGCCGTTTGCCCCAACAAGTCCACACTGATGTTGAGAATGAGTTTATACAATGCGTCTTGTAGATGGTACACACTACTACTGTGTATTTGTGTTGAAGAGTCAAATGTGGTGGATGGTGTCAAGTCTCTTGAGTGTTGAAGCTGCGATCATTCAAACAAATTGACAATATTCCATCACTCCTGATTTCTGCCTTATAGTTGAAGGACAGGCTTTGGGGAAACAGTAGGTGATTTATTCACTGCAGAATTTCTAGTCTCCGATCTGATCCTATAGTGATAATATTTATATGCCTGGTTTATCAATGATAAACTCCAGGATGTTAAGGTTTCAGTGACACTAATGCCATTGATCATCAAGAACCGATGGTTACTTTCTTGTTGGATATGTCTGGCACTTGTATGGCATGAATTTTACTTATCACTTCTCACCCAAATCTGCACATTGTTCAGGTCTTGCTGTCTATGAACATGAACTGCTTCAGTATCTGAGGAATTGCAAATATTGAGAGATCTCTGGGAAAGTCATGAATGAAGTGGCTGAAGAAGGATTACCCATGGACATTAGAACATAGAACAATACAGCGCAGAACAGGCCCTTCGGCCCTCGATGTTGCGCCAACATGTGAACTATTCTCAGCTCGTCCCCCTACACTGTCCCAAAATCATCCATGTGCTTATCTGAGGAACTTCTGAAGATGTGTCCTGCACTGAGATAGTTGATAGCTGAAAAATGTGTTGCTGGAAAAGTGCAGCAGGTCAGGCAAAGGAGGAGAATCGACGTTTCGGGCATAAGCCATTCTTCAGGAATGAGGAGGGTGTGCCAAGCAGGCTAAGATAAAAGGGAGGAGGGACTTGGGGAAGGGGCATTGGGAATGCGATAGGTGGAAGGAGGTTAAGGTGAGGGTGATAGGCTGGAGAGGGTGGGGGCGGAGAGATTGGGAAGAAGATTGCAGGTCAAGAAGGCGGTGCTGAGTCCGAGGGTTGGGACTGAGAAAAGGTGGGGGGAGGGGAAATGAGGAGGCTGGAGAAATCAGCATTCATCCCTTGTGGTTGCAGGGTTCCTAGGCGGAAGATGAGGTGCTCTTCCTCCAGGTGTCGTGTTGCCATGGTCTGGCGATGGAGGAGGCCAAGGACCTGCATGTCCTTGGCGGAGTGGGAGGGGGAGTTAAAGTGTTCAGCCACGGGGCGGTTGAGTTGGTTGGTGCAGGTGTCCCAGAGGTGTTCCGCAAGTAGGCAGCCTGTCTCCCCAATGTATAGGAGGCCACATCGGGTGCAGCGGATGCAGTAAATGATGTGTGTGGAGGTGCAGGTGAATTTGTGACGGATATGGAAGGATCCCTTGGGGCCTTGGAGGGAAGTGAGGGGGGAGGTGTGGGCGCAAGTTTTGCATTTCTTGCGGTTGCAGGTGGAAGTTGGGTTGGTGGGGGGTGTGGACCTGACGAGGGAGTCGTGGAGGGAGTGGTCTTTCTGGAACACTGATAGGGAAGGGGAGGGAAATATATCCTTGGTGGTGGGGTCTGTTTGGAGGTGGCGGAAATGACGAAGGATGATACAATGTATCTGGGGGTTGGTGGTGTGGTAGGTGAGGACCAGTGGGGTTCTGTCCTGGTGGCGATTGGAGGGGCGGGGTTCAAGGGCGGAGGAGCAGGAAGTGGAGGAGATGCGGTAGAGAGCATCGTCAACCACGTCTGAGGGGAAATTGCGGTCTTTGAAGAAGGAGGCCATCTGGGTTGTTCGGTATTGGAATTGGTCCTCCTGGGAGCAGATGCGGCGAAGGCGAAGGAATTGGGAATATGGGATGGCGTTTTTACAGGGGGCAGGGTGGGAGGAGGTGTAATCTAGGTAGCTGTGGGAGTCGGTCGGTTTATAGTAAATGTCCGTGTTGATTCGGTCGCCCGAGATAGAAATGGAGAGGTCTAGGAAGGGGAGGAGGGAGTCTGAGACGGTCCAGGTGAATTTGAGGTCGGTGGAAGGTGCCCGTAGTGTTAGGTAATGGGGTAAATGTAGGGGAATGGATCTAGGTGGGTTGTTCTTCAGAGGGTCGATGTGGACTTGTTGGGTCGAAGGGCCTGTTTCCACATGTAAGTAATCAAGTAATCAAAATCATAATACCTTAACTATTGTATCACTTGAACTTGACCAACTGAACATATCAATGGCTCTTTGAAAGGTTTCTGATTTGAAGCATTAGGTCAGATTTTTTGAGGAACAGTCACAGTCCTCCAATGTTTTTTTGCAAAATGAATTCTGTGTAAATTGACATATTCCCATTAGTCCCATGTTTAGTGTTAGAGGACTAAGGAAAATTATTCAATTCAGAGATGAATAAATACACGATCAAATCTATGCATAACTATATATATCTTTAATGACCTTAGGATATACAAAATCATTTGAAAGTCAGTGATGTGATTTTGGAACAAGGTCTGTGCAGTTAGGTAGGGTAAACCTGCAACTAATGTGTGCAGTAAAATCCCTCATATGATAAATAAGAAATGGAATGTTGGTTGAGGGATAAATAAAGGGCATGGATTACTTGTTTAAATAGCACCTGAGATTTTTCACATGCACCTGAAAGAAAATGGTCCTGCACTACTACATGGTCAGTTTAAATTGTGCCCAAGTTATGTAATGGGGCATTAATCAACTCGCAAACTTAATCTTTAGAAAATAGTACAACTGATGTAAATATATAAACATTCTATTGCATTAACAAATATTCATATGGAACAGCATACTGCAAGTTTTAATAGTAAAAGTCAAGTGAAATCAACTGAAAATCTTACATACCTGTCCGTGAATTCACATGTGAATTTGTTTTAAAGAAAACCGCTAGATCAGCAAATTGAGCAATTTCAGCTTATGTCAGCAGAAATATCATTTGCAGTGAGTTGGGAATTCAGGTATTGCTAATTGTTCTGACCTCTGCGCCAGGAGGTCTGGGTTGAAGACTCACCTACTCCAGATGTGGATAATAACATCTCTGAACAGGTTGATTAGAAAAGTAGGTTGAATTAAAAAAAAGCCAAGTTGGGCTTTTATGGTGTAGTGGTATTGACCCTATCTCTGGGCTAGGATGCATGGGTTTGGGTCCCACCTGCTCCAGAGGTTTGTCACAATATATCTAAACAGATTGTTTTCAAAATGTCAGTGTCATGTTGGGGCTTTTGTGATGCAGTGGTAGTTCCTATGTCAGGATCCAGAGGCCCAGGTTGCGGTCCCAACTGCTCCAGAGGTCACAGAGTCCTACAGCATGGAGACGGGCTCTTTGACCCATGTTGATTAAAAAAAATCTATAAACTTCCATTTTCTTTCCTATTTCATTTGCAAGTATGATGATGTCAGATTGTAACAGATGCTTCTACCATGGGCACGAAGGACCACCCACTTAAAAGTTTTTATTGGTCCTGCAGGAAACTCAACAGTTTGTCAGTTTTCATTTCTCATTTCTCTTGTGAGTTGAACTACAGTACCATAAGTGAATAAGTTTAAATCATCAAATGTTCAGTTCCTAAAAAGAACTATATTGATGAGTTGCACATAGATGATATCGTGCACCTTTTTGCTTCTACTGTTTTAATTAATGTACATTGCTATGATTAAGACAAGACGTGTGCACAACATCAAGCTACTTTTCTGATTTCAAATTATCTTTTCAGCTGCAGAACTGTTAGGCCAAATGGAAAATTAAGTAAGGATAAGTGGGTGAGGTGAGAAGAATTTAAAGTTGCTTGCACTAGAGAAAAATGGGAATTTGTTTTGTTAAAAGTTATAAGTTTCCTATTATTTGTTTCCTTAGATTGCATAGCATGCACAATACCACTCTAGAACTGCCATCGTGAGGTGTAGAAAATGGGACAGAGATAAATTGTCAGTTCCCCACACTTTTGAGCAGATGGCTGAATCATGTATTTATTGTGTCCTGCACTTAATAGCCCACAACAAAATTGTCTTCTTTTAAATGTTATTTCTCACAGCACCCCTTCCTCATTCCTATATGCCCACAGTGAAAAAGAGGAATGACTGGATAGTAAAGGTAAGAGATAAGAATCATCAAGTGTACAGGGCTGAAGGAATAGGGTGACAAGGTAGGACACTGGATGAAGGGTATTGGGAGAGAAATGAATTGGTATAAACAAGATGCTGAGATGGCTTATCAAGATTAGAGACTGGGAAGGCATAAGATTTGAGAAATGTAAAAGAGAATTGGAGGCACAGGAGAATAAAAGATATTTAGCTGAGTTAGACCAGGAGAGGAAACTGGGGACTGAAATCATCAACTGGTTACTCCAGAGGAGGTTATTTAGCCCATCAAATCCATGCCAGCTTTGAGCAATTCAGCCTGTTCAAGTAAGTTGAGTACTTTCCCATATCTTGGGAAGCACCTCACTTAAAAGGCCACCATTGATGAGATTTAACACTGAATCTGTTACACCAACTCAGTCTTTGACAGTCTGTAGCCTGTTTGACAATTGTCCTGAACAAAGGACAGATTGAATTGAATTACTTTTATCGTTCTCCAGTGCTTAACAGTTGATTTTTAAAAAAGATCACTTTCCCTTTCTTAAAAACTTGCAGTGGTGTGCTTCCCGAAACTTTGCTTGTGAAATCCAATTTAAAGTTCTATGGCAAAGTTAGGTTTAAAACGAATTAGGGTTTATTTGTGCATTCAAAACTGGGACAGTGGGAGGTGCATAGCAGATATTCCAGGAGTGATGCAGCTGGTCAAACCACTTAGTTTTAAGCAAAACCGAATTTATTTACAAGATTACCAAATGCAACACAAACAAAAAGAGAGCAAGATATAGAATAACTTAACCTATCCGAAAACCCCACAGACTATCTCAACATAATGATGCTGTTCCAAATATTTACAACAATCCCCATAAACACCCCTTGGCAAAAAAGGAAAAATCAAACACAGGTTCTAACAGGAGAGAGAGTGAGATGGCAGAGAGATTCAACATGGAACACGTTCATCCATTTAGCTGTTTCTTGGCCCAGTAGCCTCAAAACTGACTGCCTGCTTTCAGTGATCAGCCAGACTGCTAAAACCAAACAAAACAAAACCAAACCAAAAACAAACTGAGCAGGGAGAACTGGCCACTCCCTTTTCATTGTATAAATGTTTTCTTTTAACTTGAAAACCTTTTTTCTGAGGCAGTATCTGTTAGCTATAAACAAATTGGCCCCAAAATCCTTCAAGCCTAGACCTTTCAGAACCCATGTTTTGCAACCTCTCTGAAATAAAAGCCAAGGACAGCATAACCTTGTTAAAGGAGCAACATCATCACACTTCCTCCCTTAAAAAAAATGAACCACCAATATCCAAAGATGGCTTAATTTCAAAACCCCTTAATCTTAAAATGTTAATACTCTACAACACACATATACATAACATCGACAATAATCTGCAAACATGCACTACTGCATTCTGTTTCAGTTAGTCTTACTCCTCCCACTGAATGCCACTGTTTCTCATTCAAATCTCGACAATGCATCGGCAATCATGTTTTCTCATCCTGTCACAGGCACAATTTTCAAATTGAATAGCTATAACGACAAGCTCCAGCAAAACTGCCTGGCATCTCTGTCCTTAAATTTCTCCACAAGCTTCAACTGGTTATGACCAGTGTATATAATTGTCTCAGATACATTACTGGTAACATAAACATGGAAATGTTGTAATGGTAACACCAAGCTCAAAGTCTCCTTCTCAACTATCAAACATTTCTGCCGATTAATGTTCACTTTCCTGGAGAAATACCTGATAGGTCTTTCTATCTTCTTGTCATCTACTTGCAGAAGTATAGCACTGACACCTACATCACTCACATCGATAGCCACCTTGAATGGCTTTGCGTAATTAGGTGTGGCTAACACTGGAGCAGTGGTTAACACAGCTTTCAGGCTGTTAAATGCCTTCTGACAGTTCGCTGCCCATTGAAACTTCTTTAGCAATCCAGTGAGTGGAGCAGCCACACTGCTAAAATTTTATATGAATTTTCAATAAAATCCACTCAATCCCAGGAACTGTAATGCTGCCCTTTATGTCGATGGTATGGGAAACTCCCCAATTACCTTTGTTTTTGAATTCCGTGGGGTCATTTGTCCATGTCCAGTAACATGGCCCAGGAAGGTGACTTGGGCTTTGGCAAATTCACCTTTAGCCAGGTTTATCACTAAGCCTGCCTTCCGAAGTCAATTGAACACATCTGATAAATGTTGCAAGTGTTCCATCCATGTGTGACTATAAATCACCAGGTCATCTTCATATATGACACAATTGGATAATCCAGACATGACCTTATTGCTTAGTCTCTGAAATGTGGCTGCCACATTTTTCATACCAAACAGCATGACTTTAAACTGCTACAGTCCATTTGGTGCTACAAAAGCTGAAAATGTCTTCTCTCCTTTAGATAAAGAAACCTACCAGCATCCTCTGAGCGAGTCCAACTTAGAAATAGAAGTTGCTTGTCCCACCTTTATAACACAGTCTTCCAAATGTGGAATTGGATATGCATCAGTCTTTGTAATGGCATTGACTTTGTGTCAGTCCACACATAATTGTTGGGTACCATCTGGTTTTGGTACCGTTACTATGGGTGAGCTCCAGTCACTGTAATTCACTTAGAATATGGAGCATATGTTCAATCTCCTTTTGAACCTGTGCCAACTTAAAAGGGTTATGCCTGTAAGGATGTTGCTTAACCAGAACAGCATCTCCTATAGCTACATCATGCATAATTAGGTTAATACTTCCTAGCTTACTTCCACATAGTAATACCTCTTTCAGGTCATTTCAATTTCCTTCTGGAAAGTAACTCAATAATTTATCCCAATTCTTGACAGCTTCCTCCTTGTCCAATTTAATTTGAGGAATGTCCAATTCAGAATCCTCTGTATGTGATTATTCCCTCTGTGTTGTAACCAATAACACAGGATTTTCCTTCCCTGTCAAATCACCTTTTGAGCAAATTCACATGACACACTCTGTGAAATTACTTTCTGTCTGGAGTCTTTATCAAACAGTTCACTTCACTCAATTTCCTTTCAACTTGATAAGGTCCACTAAACCTTGCTTTTAAAGTTTAACCTATCACAGGAAGTAACACTAACACCTTATCCCTGATAGCAAAATTGTGAGTTTTTGATTTCTTGTCTCTTTCCTGTTGCACTGTATGATATGATACTTTTAAATGCCATCTCGCCAACTCCCCTAATCTATTTAATTGTTTCCTAAAACTTGACAAATAGTCCAAATATGTGGTCTCTGAATTATGACTTACCAATTTCTCTTTAATCAATTTTAGCGGTCCTCTTACTTCATGCTGAAAAACTAATTCAAATAGACTGAATTCAGACAATTAATTTGGTGCACCTCTGATCACAAAAAGTACAAATGAAGTTTTCTTATCCCAATCATCTGAATAGTCTTGACTATAAGCTCTCAACGTGGTATTTAATGTCTGATGCCAACTTTCTATGACTCCACATGACTCTGGATGGTACACAATAGATTTGAACTGTTCTATACCTAAACTGTCCATAACTTCCTGGAATAATCTTGATGTGAAGTTTGACACTTGATCTGATTGTATCTCTGTGTGTAGACTATTTCTAGTGAACAATTTGAGTAATTCCTCTACACAATATCACAGCTAAAAGGAGTGTAATGGGACAGCCTCTGGAAATCTAGTGGACACATCCATTATTCTTAACAAATACTGATTCCCACTTTTTGATTTAGATTGGTGTCCTACTCAATCAATTAAGACTCTTGTAAAAGGTTCTTTAAATGCAGGAATAGGTATTAAAGATGCTGGTTTTATTCCTACCTGTGGTTTTCTAATTACCTGACATGTATGACGTGTCTAGCAAAATTCAACGACATCCTTGTGCAGTCCAGGACAATAAAAATGTTCTTGTATTTGAGCTTGAGTTTTTCTCACTTCTAAATGATCCCGTCAAGGTAGTTCATGCGTTATCCGCAACACCTCCTTTCTATAAACCACTGGCAAAATGACTTGATGAACTTCTGCCCATTTCTCATGTGCCTGAATAAGTGATAGTCTCCATTTCCTCACTAAGACATCATTTTTAAGACAGTAACATTCAGGAATACATTCAGATTCTTTTTCTGTGTATGCCTTTTGATGGAATTGCTTTAAATTTTCATCTTACTGCTGTAACTCAGTTAATTTATCTGAGCTAAAGATGTCTGCTGTGTCATCTATCTGCTCCTAGCTTGTCTCAACCTGATCAAACAGGGTCTCTGCTGATTCCACTTCACCTTTCTTATCTATACTCTTTGATCTCTCCTGTTTCAACTGGTGACCCTGTGACCTTGGTACCACATAGTCCAGAAAAATCTAAAGATATACTTCCTGCAAAAGTTCAATTACCTGAGTTTCCACTGGCTTTTCAACCACAGTAGGCAGCACTCTATCATTAGCAAGGACAAATTGTATTCCTGGAGCTGAGAGTTTGTCCAGTACTTCTACCACGACTTTACCACTATTCACTGGACACTCTAACCTCACTGCACATAATTGAGCACTTTTTGTCTCACCGTGAGTTCCAATTACTAGCACCATTTCTGACAACAGTGCTTCAGAGGTACATATCTCCTCATCTTTCAATGTCACAAATTGAGAGGATCTTGTATCTCTTAATATTGTAACCTCTTTACCTGCTGCTTTTGGCCTATATGAATAAACTTTGCTTTGGCAGGTATATGGTTTAAGAAAGTCTTGCAGTTCCTCCTTAAACAACCTCCAACCAGCTTGTACATTCTGGTGTAGCTTTCTAGCCGCCACTGTGCTTTCTGTTACCAATACAACAAAATTCATTGCCTTATCCTGTTTTTATACATCCGGCTTCCCAGTACTTTACCCAACCCACCAACACTGTGATTTCACTTGACCTACTTTATAGCAGTGAAAATACAGGAGCTTTTTAACTCTCCCCCTTCAAGGGTTTCCTTTTTAACGCTCTGGTAAGTTATCCTTATGATCTTCACCAAGATCTACCTTTCCCTTTCCAAGGGATTTCTCTTTTCCCCAATTTCTATCACTCATGGATTGAAATTGGTTTTGGAAGCCAAATTTTGATTGATGAACCAATTCATACTCATCAGCCATTTCAGCTGCTAATCTTGCTGTTTTAACTCTCTGCTCTTCCACATGAGTTTTCAATACTTGAGGAAGTGAACTTTTGAACTCCTCCAAAATAATTGTCTCTGTAAGAGCATCATAGGTTTGCTCTATTTTTAATGCCCTTATCCACCAATTGAAATTACTTTGCTTGACCCTTTCAAACTCAATGTAGGTTTGACCAAGTTCCCTCCTTAGTTACTACAGAAATGTTTTCTGTAGGCTTCTGGTACAAGCTCATATGCACTTAAGATGGCTTTCTTCACCTCCCCATATGCACCAGATACCTCCTCGGATAGTGATGTGAACACCAGCTCTACCAACACGTTTTGTTTGGATCAACAAGACCCAGATGGTCACTGGCCATCGTATTTGTTTAGCCACCTTTTCAAATGTGATGAAAAAGGCTTTCACATCCTTCCCATCAAATTTAAGCAATGCTTGAATATATTTAAACAGTTTCTCACATTTGGCTACCATGGGTTTGCTCATCCTCACTCTCCTTAGTAAGTTTACCTTCATCTCCATCCTTTTAAGCTGACTTTTCTGTCTGTAAGTGTCAATTTCTGAAATTCAAACTCCCTCTGTTTCTTCCTTTCCCCTCTCTCTCCTTTTCTCTCTCTTCTTCTCACTTTGCTTTTCATTGTAATTCAAACTGTTTCATTTCCATTGCCCTTTCCTTGCCTTTTGTCTCAAACTCAAGTTGCTTCATTTTCAAGTGCACTTCAGCCATCGCTAAAGATTCGGATGACATTTCCAGCAAATTTAACTGCTGAGCTATAGCTGTAATTATCGCTCAGAAGGAGGCAGCTCCAACCTCAGTTTGACTGCTAATTCTAGCAGCTTGGCTTTATTCACCTTTTGTGAAACTCCCAAGGCCACTTCTTCCACCCCCCAGAAAATTCTTAGTGACTGGAAAAGCCATTGCTATCCCAAGCACTGTTTAAACCAACTGAATTTAACACCTGGAACAAAGGACACAAACTCCTCCCACTTGTTGCCTTTGAGTCCAGCAACCCTAATCCCAAATCAGAATTATAGAACAAATCCCGGATGAGCCCCCAATCTGTTATGGACCAGGACAGACCTCCTCAAAACATTTCAAGAAAATAGCCCAGTCTCTAACTTTTCTAGTTGTTTTAAGCAGTTGTAAAGTGGATATTCCAGGATGGATGCAGCTTAGTTTTAAACAAAGCAGAATTTATTTACAAGATTACTGAGTGAAACACATACGAAAGAGAACAGGATATAGAATAACTTAATTTATCCGAAAACCTAACAGATTAATGGTGCTGTTCCAAATACTTGCAACAATTTCAAAAACACACCTTGGCAAAAAAATAAAAAAACAAACACAGGTTCTTCCAGGAGAGAGAGAGAGAGAGAGAGAGAGAGATGGCAGAGGGATTCAGCAAGGAACACCTTCTTCTATGTGGTTGTTTCTTGGACCAGCAGCCTCAAAACTGACTGCCTGCTTTCAGTGATCAGTCAGACTGCGACAATCCAAACCAAACCAAAAAAGCTGAGCTGGGAGAACTGGTCACTCCCCTTTCATTGTACAAGTGTTTTCTTTCAATTTGAAAGCCTTTTGCCTGAGGCAGTATCTGTTAACTATAAACAAATTGGCCATAAAACCCTTCAAACCTAACCTTTCAGAATCACTGCTTTTGCTACCTCTCTGAAATAAAAGCCAAGGGCAGCATAACTTTGTTAAAGGAGCAGTATCATCACAAGTAAGATTATACATAAAAATTGTGACACTTTCTTTCCAAAGTGTTTTACTTCCTTTCACCTTTGTCTCTCCCTTTGTGGACTAGATATCCAGCAAAGAATTTGCTTCTGAACTTTAGCAATTGGTCATAGAGAGAATCTTTCCAAATGTGCATGGTTTGGGAATAGTTCCATTTCTTCTGTCATCGCTCACCCTACATTAATATTCCCCGATTGGGAAATATCTAAAATGACCATATTCAGCATTTTAAACTGCTAAATAATGGGAATACAGTGAATCATATGATTAATCTTTAACTTTCCTCTGTTCTCTTCCTGTGCAGATAGACTAACTATAAAACAGACCCTGCCTAGCATTAGATATAATAAATACTCAAATTCCTCAGTCAAGTCTGTCATTGATTTATTGTCAGTGTAGCACTTTCTACACTGCTTCCAGTTCCTTTTAACTCAGATGTTTCATTTCAAATCATAGCTTTGGTTAATTTGTTTAATTTTGACAGTTCATTTTCAACAATCTTTTGTATAAAAGTTTTAAAATTTCTATTTTGTCACTTTCCTCTAAATCTTCTGTGTTTTACATTTTTTAAAAAAATAATTACATACAGGGGTCATATCTATATTAGTTGCTGATAACTATGTATCTATTACTTATATATAAAATTACATATGTACCATTTTCAAGAGAATTTTGGAACAAAAACCTTTGAAGGGGGTAAGCCAAATAAAGGAATTTTTTGAAAAAAGACATGTACATGATCCTTGGTTTTATTGTTAGAATCTTTGAGCGGAATATTCCCAGGCACTGGCCAACCTTAACATTGGTGAGAAAGTTGTGAACATTACATAAGATATCCACTGAGGATTCTCTCGACTTTTAGAACAAAAAGTCCCATTTTTCAAGTAAATATTGAATAGCAAGAGGAGATTCCCACCAATGATTGGCAAAAGGCTATCCGTGTGCATTACCGTGTTAACATTATTACACAATCTTGCATCATTGCTTTTGCAGCTCCTCATTCTCCCATTTGCCAGATGGAAACAAAGACAATGTCAACTCCAGGGATGGAAGTCACAGCGGTTACCTGGTCATTCCAGTTTACCTTTTGCTTCCACTTGGACACCAGTCAGCTTCATGGGTAGAGAACACATGCTCCCACCTACAACCCATACTCCACCCCACTGACATCCAATACATTTCTCACAACACTTCTTTGAATAACTTAAAGTATGGTTCTGTACTTCACTGCTGCATTTTAGAGCAAACTGGCTCCTTTAATTGGAATGCTCTTGCTAGGACACTTTGCGCACAGGGACAGGCACCGATTCCATGGATTTGACCAGGGCAAAACTCTGGACTGTTCATTGACTGTTTCAGCATGCCGTTGCTTTATGCTTATTTGGTTGCTCACAGCATTCTTGCCTTGCCTTTTTTTGTCTTGCCTTATTACGTGCTGCTGCCTCCTCAGCCAGACTTATATGTTCTAAGTGTTTCTGTCTTGCCTTGCTATTTAGCGCTGACAAAGCTAGGCAGCTTATCAAGGTTGTCAGTAGTGATCAGTCAAGGGGTGGACGTGTTGTGGTACAGCACACCTGCATCACATGTCAGCTGCTAATACAGCAAACACACTCTATGTGCATGAACCAAAGGAAAAAATCTCAAAATGGGTGGGAAGCAGTCCTCAGTCAGGTCCTAGGGAGCTATGGTCTCAACTCGCATTGAAAGGCTGCAGCAGAGAGACTTTGCACACATAGACAGGGACCCAATTCATGGACAGTGTAGTTTGCTTGCATTCTTAGCACTCGCTCCTAAATGTGTAACTGCATACTTGCAGCATCCATGTTTTACCCTGTTGTGCCTACCAGTGTGTGGGTGCTTCTGTCAGACCATATTAATGTGCTCCTTAGTGCAGAATCACAGATAGACTACTTGTCATACTTAACAGCAGGCATCTCTTCAGGGATGGAAGGTGTTTCGATATACAACGTCCTGTGATGTCAATTTATCACTCTCAGCTCATGCCAGCTGGGTGAATTGGTCTCATATTTCAGCTGGATCTAATTCTGATTTGCCACTGAACGGGCAACGTGCAACCCAGCTGGGGCACCCTACACCTCTTGAAATTGGGTGTCGGATTTCATTTCAACACGATGTGCGAGGTGTTGGTTCCTGCCATATCTCCAGAGGAAGGTCATCCACTTAAAATCGTGAAACTAGAACCATGTGCTTCACTGGCCCTGACCTTTAGCTTTTTGCTAGAGAGTGAATAGTGATGCCATAGCAGTATGAGTGCTGTGGAACTGGGAGGAGTACTCTGCCTCACTCTTCACAAAAAGGAAGAAAAAACAAACCTCCCTTTTTGGTGACGGCAATGAATTGGCTAAGATCAAAACTCCGAAAACCTGAGCAGGCCATGCCTGAAGCTTCGTGCAGTGATGACAGGCCAAACACACTGCAAATGCTTCAAGCAAATGAAGGCATGTTCAAGTCCTGGTAGAGGAATTGAGTTCCGGAGTCCTGAGGTCATGATGCAGTTGTATAAGACTCTGGTACGGCCGCATCTGGAATATTGTGTGCAGTTTTGGTCGCCATACTATAGGAAGGATGTGGAGGCATTGGAACGGGTGCAGAGGAGGTTTACCAGGATGTTGCCTGGTATGGAAGGAAAATCGTATGAGGAAAGACTGAGGCACTTGGGGCTGTTTTCACTAGAGAAAAGAAGGTTTAGGGGTGACTTGATTGAGGTGTACAAGATGATTAGGGGGTTAGATAGGGTCGACAGTATGAACCTTTTCCCGCGTATTGAGTCGGGTATTACAAGGGGGCATAGCTTTAAATTAAGGGGGGGTAGATATAGGACTGATGTTAGGGGTAGGTTCTTCACTCAGCGAGTCGTTAGTTCATGGAATGCCCTGCCAGTAACAGTGGTGGACTCTCCCTCTTTATGGGCATTTAAGAGGGCATTGGATAGGTATATGGAGGATAGTGGGTTAGTGTAGTTTAGGTGGGCTTGGATCGGCGCAACATCGAGGGCCCAAGGGCCTGTACTGCGCTGTATTCTTCTATGTTCTATCTATGTTCTATGTCAGAGGGGAGCTGTCCTTATTAGAGTGAGGGGGATCTACAGGCAATCAGGCAGTACCACAACAATTGGATAAGGGGCTTGTCTGATTGCATTACAGAGGTTTAAGGACAGTCAGTCAGGCTCTTGGGCCTACCAGCTTCCAGGGATTTGTGCCTTTGTCATGTGCTTAGTTCTACAGGTCAAGTTCAATCAGTCTGGAAATTACAGGTAGGATTCCAAGATTCACTTTGGAAGGAGTACCAGGAATGCAGAGTATTGGGTAAATGGTAAGATTCTTGGTTGTGTAGATGAGCAGACAGATCCCTCAAAGTTGCCACCCAGGTTGATAGGGCTGTTAAGAAGGCATATGGTGTGTTAGCTTTTATTAGTGGAGGGATTGAGGTTCGGAACCATGAGGTCATGCTGTAGCTGTACAAAAATCTGGTGCAGCCGCACTTGGAGTATTGCATGCAGTTCTGGGCACTGCATTATCAGAAGGATGTGGAAGCTTTGGAAAGGATTCAGAGGAGATTTACTAAGATGTTGCCTGGTATGGAAGGAAGATCGCATGATAAAAGGTTGAGGAACATGAGACTGTTTTTGCTAGAGAGAAGAAGGTTGAGAGGTGACTTAATTGAGACATGTAAGATAATCAGAGAGTTAGATAGAGTGGAGAGTGAGAACCTTTTGCCGAGGATGGTGATGGATAGCATGAGGGGGCATATCTTCAAATTGAGGGGTGATAGATGTAGAACAGATGTCAGAGGTAGTTTCTTTACTCAGAGAGTAGTGAGGGTGTGGAACACATTAGCTGCAACAGTTGTAGACTCGCCAACTTTACAGATATTTAAATGGTCATTGGATAGGCATATCAATGAGAATGGAATACTGTAGGTTAGATGGGCTTCGGATTGGTTTCATAGGTCGGCGCAACATCGAGGGCCAAAGGGCCTGTACTGTGCTGTAACGTTCTATGTTCTATGTCAACTTGGAGACTATTAAAACACCAGTCCAGAGGCTGTATCAATTTTAGCTGCAATGGCACAAAGGAAGGGACTGAGTTTGATGGACTTAGATAGAAGAATACTTAGCTGTGATGCAGGAGCAGGAGGGATGGTGAGATGTCCCCACTGACTGAGCACTACTCTCTGAGCAAGAAGTGCAGAGGGCAGGAAGGATGAGTTGTTTGTGAAGGCAAGGTGAGTGAGAGCCATTGAATATTGGGAATTGTAGTCCATGATATGATTTGATTTGATTTATTGTCATGTGTATTTTGTTACAAAATATAGTGAAAATTGTTGCATACTGTGACCTCTCTCAGGCACCACCTTAAAACACAGAAAAATAAACTAAAACATGGAATACAAAGACAGAAAAATGAAATAATGAAAAAGTGTTCAACGTTACATTTCCTCTTGTTAAGTGCTCCATCTTGGGCCATGGTCCCCTTCACTGTGTCCCCACTGGAACAAAACTCTTCAGCGCCAACTTGCCTCCATTGAAGCCTTCGCCCCTATGAGTCCTTGCTGGACCTCACTAATGCAGATGCCACTGATACCAAACCCGACTCTGCCGCCACCAGGTATCCGCTTTGGGCCCACCTCGCCGAAAAAAATGCTGGTGATGCCGCTGGGTCTCGTACTGGACCCAAAAACACCTCCGCCGTCATCTCCATGAGTCTGCGCTGGGCGCAGGTGCCGCCAAAGCCCAAACCCAGCCATGAGTCGGCTCGAGTATGAAGGCTTATGCTGCAAAGTTTGACTATTAATATTGGTTGTCATTGCTAAGTGCTTTAACAGTCATTGCATTATTTTTATAGATTAGCTTGAACCTATTGATTGGAAATCCAAGTCAAACTGTATTATGTTTTCTAATGTCTAGCAATTAATTGACTCGGAACCATGCCAGCCTATATGTTTTGGGAGAGAAATGGATTCAGTAATGATGGTGTGCAATTGAAGTCTGGATCTGCTAGTCTTCTAATAAGAAGCAGTTTAAAGATTTGAAGAATTGTGGTGCAAGTATTTTAATAGTCTAATGTTTCAGAGAACTAGTGAAGTCAGATGCTCCATACAGATAGCTGAAGTTTAAACATTTATGTTGCTTGAAAAGAAAATCTGAATACAACTATCAGTGTTTGCTAAAGAACTTGATGAGCACATACAGCGTTGTCATTTTGTCGAGGACCCATCTCATCAGAAACCACCAGGAACCCAAACTCTCCTGCAATGCCGCTCCTAGTTTGTGTACCGATGGATGCTGTCACTGCAACTGAGGTATTCCCAAGTGGTAAGGAAAATAAGAGAGAAAATAAAAAGAAAAACAAGAAAAGACGAGAAAAAAACAAAAGAAATAAGAAGAAAAGCGAACAGAAGGCACTAGATTAGAAGATCTACTCCACACCCATCTAACTGGAAAATGGAACTCAGAGAGACACATGCAGTGGCTGAGTTGGGATTACTGCCAGCCTTTAGAGCGTGAGTTACCCGAGAGAGACGATGACGGCACTTCACCTTGTGATGTATTGAAGATCATTGTCCTTCCTTTTATGCTTCGGGTCCTGGGCAGTTCTTTGCACTCGGGGCCACGTTACTGATTGGGAATGCACTCTGCCCAGGCTGCTTGTGTTTGATGGCATGGCTTCCTGTCAGTTGGATGGAAAGCTGTCCTCAACTGCACAACTTTATTCATCAACACTTCAAGGTCCTGTTTGTGAAGTGGACCTTTGTGAAGCTTTCCTTTCCTCTGAGCCATGTGTTTGGGAACAATGGCTGAGCACCAAAGTGTGAGGGCCAGTTCTGGGCTTGCTGCATTTGAGCAGCATGCACTTTTAGTTATGGCACCAGTGGCATTAGTAGCAAGTTTTTCTGCCTCCTATTGGAAGCACCACAGAGCTCACTGGACTGTCAACCACCACAGTCCCATCAGTCTGCTTTAGAACATCACCATTAGTTGGCACATAATTGATCTAATAGGCTATTTACTGTCAACACCTCCTATTAGCTCCCTGGCCTCACCAAACACACCACAAATATATTTATAAATGATGTCATAGCCACTACAGTTAGTTACCATGAATTGGGGCACAAAATTGCAAAGGTATATCAAGCCAGTGGGAAACATGAGGAAAATGAAGTTTAACAATAGACAATAGGCAATAGACAATAGGTGCAGGAGTAGGCCATTCAGCCCTTCGAGCCTGCACCGCCATTCAACATGATCATGGCTGATCATTCCTAATCAGTCTCTTGTTCCTGCCTTATCTCCATAACCCTTGATTCCACTATCTTTGAGAGCTCTATCCAACTCTTTCTTAAATGAATTCAGAGACGTAGGAAAGTATGAGGTATCTGGCTTTGGATTTAAGAAAGACATATCAGTGTATTTTCTAAAGTGCTAAAAACTAAAAACTGTGAATGATTCAAGAAATTTAGGACCAAGTAGAGAAACCAGTGAAGTGACAAAAACTATTTAAAAAAATGTAAAAGGCTAATACAAACTTGGCTTTTGTCTCATGAGGGTTTTAGTACAAAGGAAATTACAGCTGCTCAGTGATCTTGGTTAGGTCCCATCTGGAGAACTGCAGTTAGTTCTGGGCGCCACATCACTGGAAGACTAAAATAGCTTTGGAGGTAGCACAGTGTCAAGTCAACAAATTATTTAAAGGGTGGACGAGGGGAAAAATGGGCTTGAATTCTCTGGAATAGGGAAGTTTAAGGGGTGATCTAATTGAAGATTACTAAAGTTTTTGACAGGTTAGATAGAGAGAAACTATTACCTTCAAGGTCCAAAACAAGGTGTCACAGCTTTCAACTTAAAGATAGGCTGATAAAAGAGCAATTTTTAGAAATTTTATTGCCAAAAAAGCTGTCAAGGCTAAATCAATTGAAAACTGAGATTGATAGATGTTTTTGTGAATTTGAATTGAACTGATTTGAAATTAATGATTGATTTTCACACATATTTAAGGGAAAATACAGAGATTCACCTCTCAACACGCTCTGACACCATTTTGAATAACTTAAAAATTTTAATAACGATGTAACTGAAAGAGTCCACCTTTCTTCTGTCACCAACGTTGGAGTTGCCATATTCCAAGCACCATCTCTTGCCATTGGGGCCTCTTTGCCAAGTCTCCACATATAGATCCAGAGTCCATATAAAATAACACTGCCATTCTAAGGTTTAATCTGGTGAACATCCATTGAATTCCGTCTTTAAGAAGAATGCCTTTTCATAATTGTTCTATTTTTTATTAAAATAAAGTAAAATAAATCATAAATCAAACTGGGGTACTAAATGGTATCAAAGCATAGTTATTGATGGGTTAAAGCAGTTCAGCTATAATTTCAATGAATGGCAGATAACTTGAGGGATTTTCTTAATTTTTTCCTGGCAAGGCTAGCACCAACTACCCTTGAGCCACAGTCTTTGAACCACTGCAGTCAATCTGGTGGAGCTACACCCACAATGCTATTGGTTCCAAGTTTTTGATCCAGTGACAATGAAGGAGCAGCAATACTGTTTTGAGTCAGAATGGTGTGTGGCTTGGAAGAGAACTCATCTTTTTATACGCTGGAGTCATGGCTTTGGAAAGCACCGTTGAAGGACGCTTGGTGAGTTGATGCAATGCATCTTTGGATGTAGGCCAGTAGTAGAATGAATAAATATTTAAGGTAGTGTGGCTAAAGCAGGCTGATTTGCCCTAGATTTTGTTGAGCTTCTTCCATATTGTTCAATCTGTGCCTATCATGGCTAATGCAAAGTTTTGAGTGTAATGCATCATGCTTCTAACTTGTGCCTAATTGGATGGGCTTTGGGACAATATGTCTTACCTCCTAAGTCCCTATTTGGGGCGGGGACCATCAGTGATACTGACCTCACTGCTGAAATGGGAGGCCCAGGATCAGGTCCCACCTGCTCCAGAGGTATGGAATAACAACTCTGAACAAGTTGATTAGAAAAATAGGTGTGCTACATTTTTTAAAAACTCCCCAATAGGCCTTATTGGCTTAGTTATGTTCCTTTGTTCTGGAATCAAGTCAACAATTTAATATTTCCATCATCAAGAGAGGTAAGATGAAATTAGAATTTATTCAATAATAAGTTGCTCTGGCATAGTTAAGTCCCTTAAGTGTCAGCCACATAAACTAAAATATTTTACTGTCATTTACAAGTAAATAAATAAAACAGACTCTGTTGCAATCACCTTTTGTGAAGTTATTTCCTAACATCTCTTTGAGCCATTTGGATACACAACTGGCTCAAAGGTAGAAGACAGAGGTTGGTGGTGGAGGGTTGTTTTTCAGACTGGAGGCCTGTGACCAGTGGAGTGCCACAAGGATCGATGCTGGGCCCTCTACTTTTTGTCATTTACATAAATGATTTGAATGCGAGCATAAAAGGCACAGTTAGTAAGTTTGCAGATGACACCAAAATTGGAGGTGTAGTGGACAGCGAAGAGGGTTACCTCCAATTACAACAGGATCTGGACCAGATGGGCCAATGGGCTGAGAAGTGGCAGATGAAGTTTAATTCAGATAAATGTGAAGTGCTGCATTTTGGGAAAGCAAATCTTAGCAGGACTTATACACTTAATGGTAAGGTCCTAGGGAGTGTTACTGAACAAAGAGACCTTGGAGTGCAGGTTCATAGCTCCTTCAAAGTAGAGTCGCAGGATAGGATAGTGAAGAAGGCTTTTGGTATGCTTTCCTTTATTGGTCAGAGTATTGAGTACAGGAGTTGGGAGGTCATGTTGCGGCTGTACAGGAAATTGGTTAGGCCACTGTTGGAGTATTGCGTGCAATTCTGGTCTCCTTCCTATTGGAAAGATGTTGTGAAACTTGAAAGAGTTCAGAAAAGATTTACAAAGATGTTGGCAGGGTTGGAGGATCTGAGCTACAGGGAGAGGCTGAACAGGCTGGGGCAGTTTTCCCTGGAGCGTTGGAGGCTGAGAGGTGACCTTATAGAGGTTTACAAAATTATGAGGGGCATGGATAGGATAGAACATAGAACATGGAACATAGAAAAATACAGCGCAGTACAGGCCCTTTGGCCCTCGATGTTGCGCCGATCCAAGCCCACCTAACCTACACTAGCCCACTATCCTCCATATGCCTATCCAATGCCCGTTTAAATGCCCATAAAGAGGAAGAGTCCACCACTGCTACTGGCAGGGCATTCCATGAACTCATGACTCGCTGAGTAAAGAATCTACCCCTAACATCTATCCTATACCTACCACCCCTTAATTTAAAGCTATGCCCCCTCGTAATAACTGACTCCATACGTGGAAAAAGGTTCTCATGGTCAACCCTATCTAAACCCCTAATCATCTTGTACACCTCTATCAAGTCACCCCTAAACCTTCTTTTCTCCAATGAAAACAGCCCCAAGTGCCTCAGCCTTTCCTCATACGATCTTCCTACCATACCAGGCAACATCCTGGTAAACCTCCTCTGCACCCGTTCCAGTGCCTCCACATCCTTCCTATAGTATGGCGACCAAAACTGCACACAATACTCCAGATGCGGCCGCACCAGAGTCTTATACAACTGCAACATGACCTCAGGACTCCGGAACTCAATTCCTCTACCAATAAAAGCCAGTACGCCATATGCCTTCTTCATCGCACTATTTACCTGGGTGGCAACTTTCAGAGATCTGTGTACATGGACACCAAGATCCCTCTGCTCATCCACACTACTAAGTATCCGACCATTAGCCCAGTACCCCATCTTTTTGTTACTCTTACCAAAGTGAATCACCTCACACTTACCTACATTGAACTCCATTTGCCACCTTTCTGCCCAGCTCTGCAGCTTATCTATGTCCCGCTGTAACCTGACACATCCTTCCTCACTGTAAACAACTCCACCGACTTTCGTATCATCCGCAAACTTGCTCACCCAACCTTCTAGCCCCTCCTCCAGGTCATTTATAAAAATGACAAAACAGCAATGGTCCCAAAACAGATCCTTGCGGAACACCGCTAGTAACTGTGGATCAATAGACAAAGTCTTTTCCCTGGGGTTGGGGAGTCCAGAACTAGAGGGCATAGGTTTCGGGTGAGAGGGGAAAGATATAAAAGAGACCTAAGGGGCAACCTTTTCACGTAGAGAATGGTACGTGTATGGAATGAGCTGCGAGAGGATGTGGTGGAGGCTGGTACAGTTGCAACATTTAAGAGGCATTTGGATAGGTATATGAATAGGAAGGGTTTGGAGGGATATGGGCCGAGTGCTGGCAGGTGGGACTAGATTTGGTTGGGATATCTGGTCAACATGGACGGGTTGGACCCAAGGGTCTGTTTCCGTGCTGTACATCTCTATGACTCTATGACTCTATCTCAAGCAAAATAATCACCAGATTGTTAAATGCGAAGAATAATTTCTGAATTATAAATTAACAGCTGAAACTTATCAAAGCCATTGAAACTTTGAAGTTGTAAGCAAACACTTGGAAGTTTGCAAGGATTCCATATAATGCTTTGTTGAGGTCATTTGATGAAATTGTGTTCAACAGTAAAAGACTTATTTGGAAAGATCCAGACATAGCTGTGGAAAGGAAATTGAGCTGTGCAAGCTAAAGCTGTTGAATTATTTTCTTCTATTGTAGTAATGCCTTGTGTCATATGATAACAATAAATCTGGTATAGTTTCCATTTTTAACTCCATCTCCAATATTCTTTTACAGTCAAAAATATCATTGCTGACAGTCAAAACTAAGGAATCCTGTCTCCCTGAAAAGATTGTTTTGTAAGGTTCAATTGATGTTACTAAATTTGCTACTTCAAACAACTTTAGGTCCATCAATGGTTTTCTGAATTTACCAAGTGGAAATATATGTTTCTTGGAGATTTGTGCAATACAGGGAAAGCCAGCATTTGTTACCTATCTCTCATTGTCTCTTGAAGCAAATGACTTGCACAGTGATTTCAGAGAATGGTTAAATGTCAACCATATTGCTGTAAGCATGGAGTTGCACGTGGAATGGGCCAAGTAAGGGTGACAGGGCATTAGTGAATTAAATGGGGTTTTACCACAAACAATGGTAAATTGACAGTCACCATTACTGAACCTAATTTCCAATTCCAGAGTTTATTAATTAAATGTTTAAATTTCACCAGTTATCATGGTGGGATTTGAACCACGTCCCTGAAGTATGATGGGTCCAAATCATCACCGGCAAGGTGAGAGCTTCAATTTCCTGTGCTGACTTAAATCAGATAGTGATTAGAACATTACAAGTGGTCTCTGTGCCTCATCTGTTCAGGATCAGGCTCAACTTTAATGCTGCCTACATGCAATGCAAATTTCCAGATGAACAATGGTGATTTGGATAAGTAGCTGGAAGGCAGCCAAGAATTGTATCTTCGCAGAAACTCCAAAACGCTGTCTTTTTTCTTCATGCCTTAACTATATCCATTTGCTTTAATTATGTGTAAGTCTTATGCATTACTTGCCATTAATAACAGCATTGAGGATTGGTTATTAGCTTTCTCAGCTTGTTACTCCATGCAGGTACAGTTTTGGAAAATTTTGCAAATAATTTAATTAACTCTGAAAGGAACATGTTAAAAGTGCGTATATATTGACTCGTGAAAAGGCCAGTTACAAACTAATTGTTACTGTTACTGGAGGACAAGTCAAATCATTGCGTGAAACCTGACCTGATAAATCATACTTTATTTTTGCTCCTTGTTTACTCTGCTGGTAACTTATTTACAAGAGATTATCAATATACTTTTAAGAAAAGAACATCCAAGTTCATTACAGATAAAGGAAAAAAAATGCATTTTACAGCATATAAGAATTATTTGAAATGGCCTTGTTACAAATATCAGAAATATAGATTTGACCCTTCCTCAGTTAACAGCAACTTGCAGATATTTGAATTCGGTGAAGTGCCATCCTGTTTACATTTTAGAGTTTCTTCTTCAGAGAACATGGCTGGAGATGGTTTTATTTTCAGCAAACTTGGAAATTCCCTCAATGCTTTCGTTCTGACTCACTTGGGAAAATGCAATAATGTTTGAGCTCCACTACTCCCCCCCGTAGCCACAAAAGTCAATGAGTTAATCAGATTACCTCAATTTACCTGTCTGATAGAATCAAGTTAACACAAACACTGACACAGGTTCCTATATTTAACAAGAACTGCTACATCTCAAATAAATAAGTTCTAGCTGCTCGTAAACAAAATGCTGAACTATCAATCTACAACTGCTAGTTGGAATACTAACCCTCCTTTTAAAATCTCCATGTACACAGCTAGACAAACAAACAAACAAACCCCATTGAGCCCTGGCAGCACTTGGCACCTGCATGTTTAACCTGAGCTTGCACAGCAAGAACTTCAGTGTGAGTCTACTGCGGCATTTGAGCAATACACGGTTTCTATCAATGCTGCAATGGAAGTCAATACATTGGGTAGCAGGTGCTTTATCATGGTTAGGTTGGAAAATGTTTTCTTGGAATTGGCTGTGACTTCCACACTGGAAAGGATAAAATCCAACCTCCTCGCAACACCTGTATCAAGTTGTTGTCAGACCCCTCCCTTATCTTCATTGGCATAAAGCTTCTGATGTGTATGCCCATGATGAGACACTCTAATGAAGTCCTCATCTGAGCTCTGTGCAGCATAAAGCCTGGTGACTCATCATGTGCTCACCCTGCCTATGAGGTGCTCCATCAGTGGTCTCTCTCTCTCTAATGAGAGAGCAGCCCTATGGTCTGGTATGACTATGATGACTTAACATGCGGTGATAAGCAGAGTTGGTGACTATGAGTGTCAGATTATGTGTTGGTGTTTCTTTCTCACAGGCGTATTCTTCCTTTGGGCCTTCATTCTCAGGCACCCACTGGCTAGCCAGATAGATGTTCATGTGCCTCCGGAAGCATAAATGCACAACAGGAAATTTAGAGTGAGGGAAGATCGGGGTAAGTGGAAAGTTACAGATGCCTGAACACAACATTGTCAGACTGACGTTCAAGCCAGACTCGAATCAGTTAAGTGAAACCTCTCTGAAATTCTTCTAACATGTTTACGTTCTTTCTTAAATAAGGCAACGAAAACTGTACACAACAATGCCATGTAAAACTGTACCAAAACATCCTTATTGTTATATTCCATTCTGCTAATGATATAAAAATGTTCCATTTGCCATCCTAATGAATTGGTATACCTACAAAATAAGTTTTTGTGATTCATATGCTGGGACATTCCAAAGCCCCTGTACCCCAGGTTCTGCAACCTCTTTCCATTTAACTGCTATACTGATGTTCTGTTGTTCCTTTCAAAGTGATACGTTCACGGTTACTTACTATTGGGCAAATTGCTATTGCCTCTCCTCAAGGTCCCACAAAGACAGAGGACAGTCTCAGTGAATGTGTTGCAATGTGTTTGTGTAATGTAACTATTAAAACTGCATATGTAGTAGTATAGGCCATCTCAGTCTCTTGCAGAGATCTACAACTTCACAGATGCCACTCTTCAGCCAAATTGATTCACACCACATGATACCTAAAAATGATTGGAGACACCGGATACTGCAAAGGCTATGAGCCCTGACAACATTTTGACAATAGTACTGAAGACGTGTGCTTGAGAACTTGCTGAGCCTGTAGCCAAGTTGCTCCAGTACAGCTGCAACACCACATCTGCCTGACAATTAGGAAAATTGCCCAATTATGTCCTTTACACAAAAAAGCAAGACAAATCCGCCAGGCCAGTTATAGCCCCATCTTTCTACTCTCAATCATCAGTTAAGTAATGGAAGGCATCATTAACAGAGTTATCAATTAGTACTTGCTCAGCAATAACCTGCTCAGTCACCCCCAGTTTGGGTTCCACCAGGACCACTCAGCTCCTGACCTCATTACAGCCTTGGTACAAACATGGACAAAAGAGCTGATCTCCCAAAAATGAGAGTGACTACCCTTGACATCAAGGCCACATTTGACTGCACGTGGCACCAAGGAACCCTGGCATAACTGGAGTCAATGGGAATCAGAGGGAAAACATTCCAATGTTTAGAGTCATAATTGCCACAAAGGGTTACTGGAGGTTAGTCATCTCAACTCCAGGATATCTCCCCTCTCCAAATCCTACACTAAGTCCTTGAATGGTTCATTTGAGTAGCAGGAGACTTTTACTCTAGCTTGCTCTTCCATTGTTTAGATTTTTATTTGCTGTGAAACAACTCCACATGTTGGAGCCAGAATGTACCTCATCTTCAAGAGATGTAAGTTAACTTTAAGAAGTGCAAATTATCTTTAAGTGGTGCTAGCTTGACACAACCCTGGGTCTATTAATAAGCAAGTGACCATTCAGTACTAGATGTTGATGATAATCATGGAAATTATTATGAAAATGCCTAATTTCAATTTTTCCTATATTTCAGGAATGCAACGTTTAAGTTGGGAATTAAAGTGTTAAATTGAAGGTAAGTGGAGGGGAGAAAAAAAAACCTGAGTTTGGGCGATTGATAAACAAACTTAGAGTAATGGTTCCATTGTATACTTAAGAATTAGAAGCAACGGAGCTATAAAGCAGCAGGTTGGCCCATTTAGGTGGGGACCTGAAGACAGTCAGTCTGAGGAGAATTGGTCTGACTTTGTTAGCGATGTGAATTATTCATTTAATTCCCAAGATGAAAGAAGCATGGAAGTACAGCTTATAAAGAGAAGTTCTAAAAGCATCTATGCATATTTCAGAAGATTAGGTTGGGAAATGTGGATGAAGGGTTTGAATCTCTATCTGGGACATCACATTGGTACCATGCTACCATGGGGATAGGCTGCAGGGGAGATAGTCTATTGTTTTGGGTTTAACTATATATTTTTGAACAGACAGAGGCAGAGAGAGAGAGAGAGAGAAAGATGCCAGCAATTTGTGCTAGAAAACAGCTGAGACCAATTCATAGAACCTATACAGTCTGGAAGCAGGTCATTTAGCTCATCAAGTCCATACTGACCCTCTGAAGAACATCCCACCTAGACCCACCTCCCTGTCCCATCCCTATAACCCTGCATTCCCTATGGCTAATATACCTAGCTTGCACATATCTAGACACTATAGGCATTTTAGCATGACCAATCCACCTAACCTGCACATCTTTGAACTGTAGGAGGAAACTGGAGAACTCAGAGGAAACCCACGCAGACATGGGGAGAATGTATTAACTCCACAGTCACCTGAGAGTGGAATCAACCCAGGCCCCTGGCACTGTGAGACTGCAGTATCTGAAGAAAGGTTACGCCTGAAATATCAACTTGTCCACCTCCTGATGCTACCTGGCTTGCTGTGTTCTACTGTACTAACTACTGAGCCATTGTGCTGCCAATAAATGCAATTAATTGCAAATGGCTATCAGAAACAAGGATATTTTCTGATTCTTGAGTCACTAAGCAAGAAGGCAATAATCCCAAGCTAGAGCAAGGATGTCCATAATTGTGAGGTCTTTAATGAGAATCAGTTGATTGATTGGCTGCATGCTAAGGATGGAATTATGCCGTGGAAATCTCATACCTTGGAGTATCACAGAACATGGAAGGTAATCAAAGTGAATTCCTGAGAGCTGTGGCACACTTTATTTCTGGGAGAAGTGGGAATAAATAAGGAAACTGGGTGAAATTAAAAATAGAATAGGATGGGGTATGATCATTTTTTGTGTTTGTAGAATAAATGTTTAAGGAATTATGTCATGTTAAAAATGATTTTATTTAGTGTACATTTTTGATTTAAGCATACCACCTTGTGGCATTGTAAGTTTTTTGGTAATTACTGGTAATATGTTTTTGTAATTTGCCACCCAGGTAAATAGTGCGGTGAAGAAGGCATATGGCGTACTGGCTTTTATTGGTAGAGGAATTGAGTTCCGGAGTCCTGAGGTCATGTTGCAGTTGTATAAGACTCTGGTGCAGCCGCATCTGGAGTATTGTGTGCAGTTTTGGTCGCCATACTATAGGAAGGATGTGGAGGCACTGGAATGGGTGCAGAGGAGGTTTACCAGGATGTTGCCTGGTATGGTAGGAAGATCGTATGAGGAAAGGCTGAGGCACTTGGGGCTGTTTTCATTGGAGAAAAGAAGGTTTAGGGGTGACTTGATAGAGGTGTACAAGATGATTAGGAGTTTAGATAGGGTTGACCATGAGAACCTTTTTCCACGTATGGAGTCAGCTATTACGAGGGAGCATAGCTTTAAATTAAGGGGTGGTAGGTATAGGACAAATGTTAGGGGTAGATTCTTTACTCAGCGAGTTGTGAGTTCATGGAATGCCCTGTCAGTAGCAGTGGTGGACTCTCCCTCTTTATGGGCTTTTAAACGGGCATTGGATAGGCATATGGAGGATAGTGGGCTAGTGTAGGTTAGGTGGGCTTGGATCGGCGCAACATCGAGGGCCAAAGGGCCTGTACTGCACTGTATTTTTCTATGTTCTATGTTAATAATCAGATAATAAGTGTAAATTTAATTTTCAAATCTTAATCGTCTTCTTCAAACCTATAACAAAATGAACACACAGAACAAAGGTTTCATGCTATTTGCAACATTTTAACTGGGAATTATACATCGATCCCCATGCTGGCCACTGGGCTGTTTTGAAATCTTTAGTTTAAGATGTTTAACAGCTGTCGCACAAAGTTCATTACCAGTGCATCCACAAAATTTTAAGAAGCTTTGAATAGGTAAATTATCCTGGTTATATACAGATAATGAAAAATATCACATATTGGATGATAGAAATCAGAGCATGAATTAACTTCAATACAATCTGTCATGTAAAGGGTCAAATTCCAGAAAATCAGTCTGAGGGACATGAGGGAGACAGATTGAGTGGAAGATGTTCATTAATACATAGCTGAGGAATAATGGAATACCATCAAAGATGTCCTGTGGAGTCTGAAAGGCAATTACATACCTATGAACCCACTAGTAACATGAATGGCTCCAAATTGACTTACAGATGTTTTGCAGTCAATTGAGTTGGAAAAATTAATTTTGCAAGCGCTGACAATAAATTCTTTTTTCATCCATCATCTGTTAAAGCACAAACGTAAACAGATGTTCTTGACTGAACATAAGCAGAAGCAGTAAACAAAAATCACATACATTTTAAGGGCAGCAGTAGAATATTCGCATCCTCAAGTCTCATACTTTGCATTGTCTCATATTTCTCCCCCTTTTCTTTCAGTCATCCTTTTGTCAACCTTGCTGGTCTATTAAGCTTTACAGAATTGTGAGCTTTTTTTTTAACTTGATGCCATAGTTACATTCCTTAGTTAGCCATGAATGGTTCATCCTTCCCGTAGAACGGAAAGTTTGGAGAGGAAAAGCTGGCTATTTAAGAATTGTAGATAACACTGACTTTGCAACTATTAAAATTGACTCCTCATTTATGTTGTGGTAACAATGACTCTACCACACCAAGAGGACAACATTTCTGAAAGTGGTGCATCCCTGTACAAAGGATGAAAGCATTGTTACTGGAAGAACATGAGCATAGCCAGGTAAATCTACCCTGCCAACTATCCCTCTAGAATCATTGTTAGCAAAAGGCTACCAAAAGCTATAAGCACCTCACGGATCTTTGACCCAATGAATCATTGGCTTGAGTCATGAGGAGCCACGATGGAAAACATTTCCACCAAAAACTGGCTCCAGTGATGTCATTGCTCTCATTGTAACAACAGGAATCATGCCAAGATTATCGTTAGATAGAAGGGGGTCTTTACCTTTTGCACTGAAGCTAAGATGACCTGCACGGACTCAAAACATACCAGAAATGTGCTTAGAGCTATTAGAGTTATCGATGAGGAGCTGAAAGCAACATTTGAGACACATAAGAAAAGTATAAGATAGTTTAGATACAGGAGTAGAATTAGTCCAATTGGCCCATCCAGTCTGCGCCACCATTCAATCATAGCTGATATGTTTCTCAACCCTATTCTCCATTCTCTCCTGTAATCCTCGATCCCCTTACTATTCAAAAACTTATTTATCTGTGTCTTAAATACAGTTAATGACTTGGCCACTACAGCGGCAATGATTTCCACAGATTGACTACCCTCTAGATGAAGAATTTCCTCCTCCTCTCAGTTCTAAAGGGTCATCCCTTCACTCTGAGGCTGTGCCCTCGGATCTTAATCTTTCCTACTCGAAGAAACATCTTCTCCATGACCACTCTACCCAGACCTCTCAATACTCTGCAAGCTTCAATGGGATCCCCGCATATCTTTCTAAACTGCACTGAGTACAGATCTCAATCATTCCTCATATAACAAGCTCTTCATCCCCGAGATCATAATTCGAGCCATACTATGACATGCCAGCAGCTGACTATCAGCCAAGGACTGATCTTCAATTGCAAGCCGTGAATAAAAAGGACTTTGACAAGATTTCCAAAGACCTCTATGTAGTCCTACATCAGCAAGAATAGGGGAAATAATCAGCAAAAATAAGTAATCTTTTGCTTGTGTTCTTCTCACAGATATGTCTGACAAAGCTGTGTAAGATATAAACGCGAAGTCAGAGAATAAGATGAGTAGTCAGCATCTGATTACTGAACTTTTCAAATGGGAAGTGCAGTGACATCTGTTATAGCAGAATATTAATCAAAGCCAAAATCATCTATTATTTTATTAGGGCATTCAACATGAAAAAGCCGATCTTAAACTTAACTGTAACCTCTCGCACCCTACCTTTCCTCACTCACAGAAAAAGACATGTTTCATTTGGAGTGAAGCAAAAGTGTTGAAAATCTGAAATAGGAACATTACCTTTTTCAGAAAGTATCCACTCTGGCGTTACCAATCTTGTCTCAGTATACAGCTCGACCATTGAAAATATTTAAGGCAGCTTCAAACTCCATTTTAACAGAGTTCAGGGAACCCAACCAGTCAAAGAAGGTGAGTAGTGTTGGATCCGTGCCTAACTAGCAAGCTTCCACACTCCTCACCACAACCCTAACCACCAAACATGTCCAACTCTCATCCCAGTCTGATAACAACACCTCCCCATCTGTAAATCCCCCATCTCTGCTCTCTGAACCCCAATCACTGATCTCTATCCAGCACCACCAACCCTACACCCCCACAGCTGCCAGCAGGACCTTTAGGCTCTGACAGAAGTGAGTTTGGAGGTGGATGGATGCTGAGTGTTTGTGCCAATGGCCAACTGTGACTTCACACCAATCTGAGGGTCATTTTCCTGAAGGTGGAATCAGAGTCAGTGGCAGCTAGCCAATCAATGATAATTCAAAGGCCCATCAAGGCTAGCTTTGAACATTTATTGAACAGCCTGTCCAAAATGCTGATAGCAATGCTTGCTCAAAATGGCAGCAGTGTCTCTCCCCCTCTAATCTGAACTTCAGTCTGCTACTTCTTTAGTGCTAGAGGGCCTCACATTGCCGATTCTCCGTAATTGGGTGGCAGGCCCATCTGCTGGCCATTATTTGGCCAATTCAGTGACTGCAGGATGACTGTTTCCCACAAATGACTCGTGGCCCCATGTGATTCCATTGTTGGGATTCCAATCTAAAGAACAAAATGCGGTCTCCCATCTCTTATGTCCCCTGAACTCTTCCACTCACAATTACACTTGAAACTTCCTGACCTCTTTCTACCCACCACTTCCCTGCCATCACGATATCTAGCCAAAACAGGGACTAACCCTATCTGCTCCTGGGCTGTAGAGGGTTCTGCCAAATGGCTTGCCCAGCTGAGATCTAAACCCATCAACCAGGTTGGTGTCTGGGTTGGAAACATGAGAAATAACATTTGCACACCACTGGGTTAAAACTCTATGGTGGAGGGAAATCTGGAAAAGTATTTTACATTCCCCAGCTCGGAATGTTTTCAGTAGGATTGAGGAGTGTAAACAAGTGCCCAGTCCAGCACCAACCCACCACCCCTTAGATCTCCCTCACAATATGGTACGTGGGCAGGCACTGAGATCTTGCAGCTGCGGGCTTATTCTGTACTTATGGGAAACATTCTGTTCAAGGCAAACTTAATTTAACACAGAATCAATCTTCCATCTGCATGAGTCAGTGAATGATCTTCTCCTTTTTGTGGGTAGCATAAAATCTGTCCAAGGTGGCTGTAAAAAGTGTGTGGGGTGTCTTAGTCTCATATTTAACCTGCAGGGGCTCATCTTCAAACTTCTTTCCATTTTTTTCATGAATGCCTGATAATTTTATAATTCGGCTTTGAGAATGACTCCACAATACAAGCCAAATTCTTTACTTTGCTGAGGAAATCCATCCACTAATTTTAGTCTGCACCATTGTTTTTGTCACAATTTCTTGCAGTAGCCATCTTGCATCTGAGGAGACATAGACTGTCCTTTCCCAATGGGGTTAAGTATTGGCAGACACTGACCAGATTTCCAGTCCGTGAACTTATTGCTAATGGAAAAGTTTGAAGTAAACACCATGTCATTTGTCAGAAATGCTGTTTTTGGATTTAAGAATTATAAATGAGCTAAACCTTGGTATTTAAAAAAAAAACATTTTATTCAAATTTGTGAAGAGAAATATTCAAACACAAGAAACATGAATGCGCCAATTGACGTGTTGAGCTGGCTTTAGGGGGAGGCAATGATTTTGTGGTAATATAACTGAACTAGCAATCTAGAACTCCGAGGATAATGTGCTGGGACATGGGTTTGTATCCCACCATGGCAAATGGTGAAATTTGGATTCAATAAAGACCTGGAATAAAACATTGAGCAGACATTGACCATTTAAACACTGTTGATTGTTGTAAAAACTTGCCAGATTCACTAATGCCCCTTAGGGAAGGAAATCTGCTATCTTTCCCTTGTATGGCCTACATGTGGTTTCAAACCCCCAGCAATAAATTTGACTCTTAACTGCCTCTGTGCAGTTAGGGATGGGCAACAAATGTTGGCCTACTGATGCCTGGATCCCATGAATTAATTTTAAAAACACTCCTTTTCATAAATCCAACATTATTGGCATAGCAAGAAGGTTTTTTTTAGCAAGGAACACAGCTCCACAGAACACAAAAACCATATTGTGAGGGAGATCTAAGGGGTGGTGGGTTGGTGCTGGACTGGGCACTAGTTTACACTCCTCAATCCTACTCAAAAGCAAAGTTTTTGATGTGGAGCTCAACAACAGTCACCTTGTAAATCTCATTTGTTAATGGGATGTGAAGTCATTCAGAATACTAATGATGTTTTTGGAGTCAATTAGATTAAATAGGGTGCGAGTTGCTCTGATGATTGATCATGGATCTCAAATTTACCAAGGCATCTGGTGGCTCCTTTTTGTCATTTATGTAAATGATTTGGATATGAATATAACAGGTATGGTTAGTAAGTTTGCAGATGACACCAAGAGGAGTGGACAGTGAAGGAGGTTATCTCAGAGTATAAAGGGCCCTTGATCAGATGGGCCAATGCGCTGAGGAGTGGTAGATGGAGTTTAATTTAGATAAATGAGAGGTGCTGCATTTTGGAAAGGCAAATCAGGGTAGGACTTATACACTTAATGGTATGGTCCTAGGGAGTGCTGCTGAACAAAGAGGCCTCAGGTGCAGGTTCATATTTCCTTGAAGGTGGAGTCACAGGTAGATAGGATAGTGAAGAAGGTGTTTGGTATGCTTGCATTTATTGTGCAGTGTATTCAGTTTTGGAGTTGGGATGTCATGTTAAGACTGTACAGAACATTGGTTAGGCCATTTTTGGAAAACTGAGTGCAATTCTGGTCTACCTTCTTTAGGAAAGATCTTATTAAACTTGAAAGGGTGCAGAAAAGATTTACAAGCATGTTGCTGAGGTCGGAGGGTTTGAGCAATAGCGAGGTGCTGAATAGGCGGGGCTATTTTCCTGGGAGCATTGGCGGTTAAGGGGTGACCTTATAGAGGTTTATAAAATTATGGGGGTCATGGATAGGGTGAATAGCCAAGGCTTTTTCCCAGAGTGGGGGAGTTCAAAACTGGAGGGCATAGATTTAAGGTGAGAGGGGAACAATATAAAATGGACTTAAGAGACAACTTTTTTCACACAGAGGGTGGTGCGTGTATGGAACGAACTGCCAGAGGAAGTGATGAACACAAATACAATTTAAATGTCGATGGTAGCCATGACATGGAGGTGCTGGTGTTGAACTGGTGTGGACAAGGTCAGGAATCACATGACACCAGGTTATAGTCCAACAGGTTTATTTGAAATAATAAGCTTTCAGAATGCTGCTACTTTGTTTGTCAACTTCAACCTAAAAGTGTGCCAACTGAATATGATGAATCAAACAATTACAATGGATGGGAAATGTGTGCAGGCATATCATTATTATACCAGGAGATATTAAAGGGTGGTGTTCAAAGTGAGTTTGGAGGCATCCTGTTATGATAGTCAGAGTACTCTGCTAAGGAACACACAATATATATAAACACAGAGGCCAAAGAAGCCCAATTCCTATTTTTACTGTTGAATGGTATTGGGGTTTTGTAACCAGTGTAATGTTGTTTTGCTGATAATTGTCATTGAATGGCTCAGATCATTATTATTTGCCCATCTTCCATATTCTCAACTTATTTTCTTACCTTTTAAATAGGTAAAATATATCAGGCTAGTGGTGGCTGCTAAGATCAGCTGTTACTGAAGACAGAAACAAGAGAGGGGCTTTAACTGAATGGGTATAGGTGAAGCTAGAACTGTGTGCATGGAAACGGTCACACAGTGAAAAGAGTCTGTGGAAGTTTTCAGGATTTTATTATCAATCTACATTTATTATTAATTTACAATCAAGAACAGAAGGTGAAGTTTAGAAGCTTCAGGGAAACAGTACTTAGATGCTTGCCAGCTTGCAGATAACTACATCACCACATGCAAAGATGGTTTATATAAAGGATTTTTCTGCAGGACTGGTATCCACCAGTCCAAAATGAGCAAAAGAAATTCTCATTTACTCTCTTTGCAAATAACCATAAAACACTGGGAGAACTCTTAACATCTCTTTTCCAAATTGTTTCACTGGAAATATGCCCATGCTTGCACCTCCTATTTTGCATTAATATAAACTCTGTCGTACTGAAAGTAATGCCATTAAGGATGAGAAAAACTCAACGTACCAAGCTTTTCATTGATATTAATCATGAAAATGGAAATTACTGATAAGATTATTCAATGTTTAGAATGCAAGTGTATCAGAAAATGATATTATTGTTGCAAATTGACTGAATGTATACATATTTTATTTGCTCACATGGAAATAAAGACTTGCATTTATATAGCACCTTTTGCAACCAATGTCAAAGCACTTTGCAACAATAAAGTACTTTTGGAGGATAGTCGGTATCACAATATAGGAAACATGGCAACCAATTTATGCACAGCAAATTCCCTCAATCAGAAGCGTGACTAGAATCAGTTAATGTGCTTTTGTGATGTTGACTGAGAGATAAACATTGGTCTGGCATCAGGAGTAACTCTCTTTCTTTAATGTGGGATCTTTAATATCCAGCATAACAGGAAGATGGGATATTTGTTTAATGTCTATTGAAGCACTCTCTCACATATTATTGCCCAGGAGTGTCAGCCTTGATTTTGATGCTTAAATCCCTGGAGCGGGACTTAAACACAGAACTTTGTGACTGAAAGGTCAACTAAGTTACTCCTGAAGTGATAGTGCCATGAACATTTTTGATTTACAAATGTGTAGCATACATGAAACATTTGCTGTGGAAATCCTCATTTGTAAGCGATCTGTCAATTGCATGTATGATCACATCAGAAGATTGAGATATATTTTTCAGCAATTTAATTGATTGGAAATGAAATCCAGGGATTCAAAGATTTAAGTTCTTTGGAATGGTTTCAATTTTAAAAATAAACAAATGCTTCTCCTCCCAAGCTGTGGAATGGTGCATGACATAGAAGAAATCCCAGGCAGGCAAAACATTGGGAAAGAGAAATGGGATGACATGGGAGAATGACGTGCAATTTCAACACCACCAAAAAAATTGTTCAAAAAGAGCACCATATATAGAGAAGTAATTTTCAATGTCAGCTGTGATGACCAACAGCCAAACAAAATAGTTAGTTTAAACAGTGTGCGCAGCTTCTGTAACAAGATTCTCACAAACAGGAATTCCTGATAAAGTGAAGAAATTCAAATGCTATTTGCAATTTGTTTTTTTGCTGCCCTCATTTACTTTTTCAGCATATGCTTTTAATATTTTCCTGTTTATTTTTGTATACACATGGTTTAAATTGAAAATCTGAGCAGTTTAATCAATTCCAAGTTTTTCCTGGTTTTACATACATTCATGCGTTTGAAGACAGAGCAAGTCCCATTACCTGCATGAGGAATGTAGTTATGATTTAGGAATGCTTGATAAGCTCTTATTTATGCATTTGCTAGATTAGTTTCTAATCATTGATCCTAAAATGCTGTCTGTGCATTGTACTATGTCAGTTAATTTTATCACATAAATGAGCAAGTCATTCTCAACATGACTTCTCAGATAGTGTGTCTCAAAGATTTAACATAGTGTAAGAGTAGATTTTTTAAGATTTAAATTTTATTGTCACAAAGGTACCTCGGTTCAAAAACTTATTTACAAAGTAGTAAAAAAGATAAGCATTATAGATCTTCATAGAATAAGTAGAAAAATAAAGAAATAAGGTAATAGTTAACATTAAAGTCCTTCTTAATCTAACCTTGAAAAAAAAAGGAATTAAGGATTAAATACAATCTCCGGTATTCTGAATATCAGATGCTTCATTTAAAAGTGGTCAATTCACTTGAAAAGATCTGTGATGGAAACTGGATTAACTGCAAATAGCAGAGTGAAATGGATACAAAAGTATTACATAATGAATTAATTTGACCATTAACATTGTAAGACTGTAACTCCTGCCATTATGGTTAAAAATCACACAACACCAGGTTATAGTCCAACAGATTTATTTGGAAGCACTAGCTTTCGGAGCGCTGCTCCTTCATCAGGTGGTTGTGGAGTTTAAGATTGTAGGACACAGAATTTATAGCAAATGTTTACAGCGTGATGTAACTGAAATTATATATTGAAAAAGACTTGGATTGTTTGTTATTTCGAATTCATCGAGGAGAAAGTGAGGTCTGCAGATGCTGGAGATCAAAGTTGAAACTTTATTGCTGGAACAGCACAGCAGGTCAGGCAGCATCCAGGGAACAGGAGATTCAACGTTTCGGGCACAGGCCCTTCTTCAGGAATGAGCAGAGAGTGTTCAGCAGGAGAAGATAAAAGGTAGGGAGGAGGGACTTGGAGGAGGGGCGTTGGAAATGTGATAGGTGGAAAGAGGTCAAGGTGAGGGTGATAGGTCGGAGTAGGATGGAGGCGGAGAGGTCAAGAAGAAGACTGCAGGTCAGGAAGGCGGTGCCGGGCTGGAGGGATTCGGCTGAGACAAGGTGGGGGGAGGGGGGATGAAGAAACTGGTGAAGTCCAAGTTCATCCCCTGTGGTTGGAGGGTTCCCAGTCGGAAGATAAGACGCTCCTCCTCCGACCGTCGCGTTGTTGTGGTTTGGCGGTGGATGAGTCCAATGACCTGCATATCCTCGGTGGAGTGGGAGGGGGAGTTGAAATGCTGTGCTACAGGGTGGTTGGGTTGGTTCGTCCGGGTGGCCCAGAGGTGCTCTCTGAATCGCTCCGCAAGTAGGCGGCCTGTCTCCCCAATATAGAGGAGGCCACACCAGCTGCAGCGGATGCAGTAGATGATGTGGGTGGAGGTGCAGGTGAATCTGTGGCGGATATGGAAGTTTCCTTTGGGGCCTTGGAGAGAAGTGAGGGGGGAGGTGTGGGCGCAAGTGTTGCACCTCCTGCGGTTGCAAGGGAAGGTGCCGGGAGTGGAGGTTGGGTCGGTGGGGGGTGTGGATCTGACAAGGGAGTCGCGGAGGGAGTGGTCTCTACGGAAAGCTGATAGGGGAGGGGAGGGAAATATATCCTTGGTGCTGGGGTCTGTTTGGAGGTGGCGGAAGTGACGGCGGATGATGCGCTGTACATGGAGATTGGTGGGGTGGTAGGTGAGGACCAGTGGGGTTCTGTCCTGGTGGCGGTTGGAGGGGCGGGGCTCAAGGGCGGAGGAGCGGGAAGTGGAGGAGATGCGGTGGAGGTTTCATCACAGAATCCCTACAGAATGGAAATATGCCAGTCAGCCCATCGAGTCCATACCGACCCTCTGAAGGGCCACCCACCCAGACGATGCTCCCTATGGCTAACTCACCTAGCCTGTGCACTTTGGAAAATTACCGTGGCCAATCCACCTAACCTGCACACCTTTGGACTGTGGGAGGAAACCAGAACACCTGGAAGAAAACCCACACAGACACAGACTAAATGTATAAACTCCACACAGAGTCACCTGAGGCTGGAATTGAACCTGGGTGCTTAACACTGTGAGGCAGCAGTCCTAACCACTGAGCCACTGTGCCATCCCAAACACTTCATTCACTAACCAGCTTGCTGTTCTCCTCACAGTCCTACTCACTGAAGTCCTACTCTGCTTGTCAATTCGCACATACGGCAGCACAGCAAGATCTTTGGGGATGAGGCAGTGAGGGCTATTTTCTTTTCCCTGAGAGCTCCTGTAGAACAAAGGATTTACACACAGTTTTATTTAAAAATGTGAGATTTAAGACAATCATTGAGGCAAATGTACTAAACTTTTCAACGCAGTGCAAATGACATGAAAGGGAGTCCCTTTGTCAAGCATGGAATGAAATGCAAGTGAACCTTTCAGCTCTAGGCAGATACCTGTAACATTGCCTGCAGTCCAGGATTGTGAGTTCGAAGGCAATGAATGCGGTCTTTGAATTAAATGTTCCCAGTTGTATTGTGGTTAAAACCATTGACTGGAACAAAGAGTTTCTATTTCTGCTTCATTTCTCTTTGGTATTTAAATGTTTCCTACAGGTTATTTTATGTCTGGATTCACTACTGAGAAAGAAAGAATCAAAATACCTCAAAAATTGTAAGTCAGTTCTCTGTCATGACAACCGAAACAGGAAATGCTGGAAACATTTAGCCGACCAGGCAGCATCTGTTAAGAGCAGAAGGCAGGGATAATGATTTAGTTCTGTTCAAACATAATTTTCCTGGAACATTAACCATATTGGAATTTCTGCAGCAGTCCTGCTAATCGGTCAATTTAATCTTAGAAAATAAAACCTCAGGAAAAAAGCTTAAAATGGCAGTTGATGTCATTTGGGCATGTTTTTCAATAATGCTCTGCTAAAGTTAGGTAGGACCTTTAAGAATTGTGCCTACCCCAAAATTAAATTAACATTTTTAATCAAAGTGTTAATAAATAACACTGCCACATTAATGTGATTTTATTTGTAAGTTTAACTTTTTTAAAATCTGTAATTACTGTTATTGAAGAATGGCTTAATATTTTGGTTGTAAGTGATCATGTGCTATGCAGAGTTCTTAACTTTTCAGGATGCATTAGTGCATTTCAGTTAACTGAGCTGCCAGAATATTTTCCTTGGCTTCTAGAAATTTCTACTGTAATGTTTTCAAAACCTAAGAAAAGCTAAAAGTAATTTTAAAAGTTTTGTTTATTTATTTTACTTTGAGCATTTTTGTAAGCAGGCTATGCATGTAATAGGGAACTGAAAAATAAATTCACAGCTTGTAGATCCCACAACTGTTGCAGATTTTGTTTGCCAAAAGCTTCAGGAAGCATTAAGTTGAGAGAGTGACAAACAAGAGTGAGAATTTTAAAATTGCCAGGAGCAACGTAGGTTAGTGAGCACAAGGTGATTAGCAACTTGGTTCAAGCTAGAATACAAGCAGGTCCTATGAAAGAGGACAAAGGAGTGGTTTTTCTAACAATGCCAATAATAAGTTATGGCTTTCATATTTTAAATGAAATACAACAATCATAGTGACCAACTTCATATTGCCCCAATCTTCTTTGCCATAGAACACAGCACAGGAACAGGCACTTTGACCCATCATATCTAAGCTGAACATGATGCCATTCTAAACTAATCCCATCTGCCAGTACATGTCCCATCTTTTCCTTGCCTGTTCATGTGTCTAATGAGACACATATAGCAGCAGTACAATTGATCAATAGCTAGGAGTTGGGGCCAAAACACAAGTAAATGAGTCAACATATACATTAAACAAGCATAATCAATACATGTCTCAATAACATGTAATCTGTCACTTCTTAATCAAGCAGGAAGGAAAATGATAATTGGCCAGAGATGCTTTTGGTGAACTTTCAAAGTCTATTTTGATACTGAGAGGGAACTTCTGTCTATATCACTCCCATTTGTGGTGGTAGTTAGAAATTGTTAATGTTCTGATTGCTAATATATAAAATAGAAATGTTAAATTGGTAAATTAGCATGGAGATAGAGTGAGGCACATAAGTAAATGTATATGAAAGTGGGTGCAAATGTAAGCATGTATTATTGGTTACATACTGCCTGTTTGTGAAAAGATCCAAAAACAATGTCAGCTTCCTGGTGTAGGAAGTTAAGGAGTGATGTTATAGAGGTTTATAAAATCATGAAGGGCAATTATAAGGTGAATAGGAAAGGTCTTTTCCCCAGGCTAGGAGAATTCAAAACTACAGAGCATCATTTTAAGGTGACAGGAGTAAGATTTAAAAGGGACCTGAGGGGCAACATTCACACAGAGTGTGTGTAGAATGAACTGCCAGAGGAAATTACAGTTAAAACATTTAAAATACATTTGGACAGGTACATGAATCAGAAATGTTTAAAGGGATATGGGACGAATGCAAGCAAGTGGGACTAGTTTAGATTGGGTTGGCATGGATGAGTTGGACCTAAGGGTCTTTTTTCATGTTGTATACTCCACGACTCTATATAATTCAATGTGCATGAAAACCACTTGGATTTGCCTCATTACTAACTCCTCTCCTGACACTTTTGCTGCAGCTAAGTTGTCAGGGCGTTATCCAATGATCTGAACAGAGATATCCCCTTCAACCAGGTATTGAGTGAACTGAACCATTGCTTTTGGTCCCATTCACACATGCTGTTTCCTCACCACCATCTCCACAATCTCCTTGGCAAATATTTAAGGCTAACCTAGACTTTTCAAAACCTTGCTGTCATATTTTACACTGTCATGAGAGTTTCTGATCACATTTCTGCATTGTCACTAAGATCAGCTTTCTCAGCTCCAGAACCTTACTTGACTCCTCCCCCGCCTTGGCTCACTTACTACTGAAATCTTCATGCATGCCATGTTACCTCTAAACATTTCAACACATTTTAGTCTGGCCTCCATACACAGGAAGTGTTCTGTCCATACACAGGAAGTGTAGTTTCCATACACAGGAAGCCATCAAATGTTCTTTTGCCTGTGTTTTAGCTTGAACCAAGTTCCAATCACCCTGTATTCATTAACCGACACTGGTTCCTGATTAAACCATACAACAGTTTCAAAATTCTCATTCCTGTTGTCATTACTCTCCCTGTACTCTCCCCTCCCATTCTCAGTCTCCTCAAGCTCCAGAGCCCTCTATATTATCTGTGCTTCTCCAGCATTACCCCAGATGTTACTCTATCCACCACTGGAGATTCCTCCGTCTGCAGCTAAGGGCCTAAAATTTGGAATTCCCCTTTAAATCTCTCCATCTCTCTTCCTCTTTAAGATGCTAATTAAAACCTACCTCTTTGATCATGTCTTTTGCTATTTCATTATGTCACTTGTGTCAAATTTAGTTTTGAAACATTTTACTAAGATAAGCATATTATGTAAAGATCTGTTGTCATTGACAGATTGGAGGAGTAGATGATGATTTCAGGGTGAATGTGTGAGAAAAAAGGAATGAAGCAAGGAGTGAAAAACAATTTGAAACAGAAGAGGCGTGGCTATGAATGTTTCCTGCGGTCTGTAGAACACTGCCTAATTGAGGGACTTAACGTCAAGAGGGCAGCTAATGGAAAGCCCCTCCTTGCCTTTACTTTCAAACCCCGCTGCTGGTGTCCCCTCTGTACATCCTACCCAAACCTACCTCTCTCCGGGGATGAGCGATTCTCTTGCAGGTCTCTGTGTTGCGTTAGAGATGATCACTGCTCCCATGATGCTTTTTAGCAATAGCAGACTGCCTCAGATTGATGTTTTCTCTGGGCTGGTCAATGCAGCTGGTGGGATTTCCACCCTGCTTGAGCCTTAATCCAACAGGATGGGCCTGACACCAACCAGATAAGCGCTTGATCGCCTTGGAAAAGTGAGGAAATGGAATGTGGCATTCCCAAGTTTTCCAGCTACTGGGTGGGTCCCCCTTGCCAGCATTAAATTCTGTGCATAGTTTCTGTCAAAGTATGGTATTATGTTACTCTCAGATGATGTAATTGTGATTTTAAAAATGCAAAGATGCTTCAGGCGTTTTACCCCTCCCAAACCAAATAAATTGCCAAACAGTCCCTGTGGAGCTGAAGAATGCAGGACTCACTCAACTAAAGAACTGACATGTTCATGGAATATAGCAGTGCGAATAGTGGGAGACTATAGGCAGGCTATAGTGGGCGGCAAAATACAATCACCAGCTTTCTGATCCATGATAAATAGAGAAACCCAGAATAGCTTGGTTTTTGATATTCAACTCAGGAAGAGAGAAACCTCACATAGCCAGACCTCTTGAGCCCTGAGCAGGATTAACATTTCTCACAGTATATACCGGACAACCTGGGTCCATGAACATAAAATTGTGCAATGCTGCAGGACAGAGAACCATTGCAGTTATTTCGTAGACGTTAAAGATTTTATGTTAAATGCTGATAATAAGCTGTTGATTACATGTTTAGAGTTCTTTGGCGCATACCAACAATAAATGAAATACATCAGACTGTCATTATGGAATTTGAGTGTATTACCTCCCAGATGTTGACATGAAGTACTACCAGATTGTTAGCAGATGTTTGTGTTTAAATATGCGGGGTGATGTGAAAACAAAGTTGATAACTGGGATTGTTATATGTATTTAGTGTAAAGTATAAAGGCCATAAATTATTATTGGCATTGTTAGAAGTACCACTCCTTTGTCCTATTGTAGCATTGGCCTTAATCTATTTTAAATTGTTAATCTCTCCACAGAAATGCCAGGCACAAACATATTCCAAGATTGTGCTAAAAGTTAATAAATCACATAATTTACGGTCATTTATGAATCTGCTCTGGAGCACTTTAGCTATCCTTGACTTTTCTCTCCTCCTGCTTCAGTGGCAGTCCCTCAGGATTCAGGATGATCTTCTTTCACTTTGGTGTTGTGGATTCTGAAGCAATTAGATAGTCCAATATACAACCCTCAAACCCTGTCACAGATGGATAGGCAAGTGGGTTCCTAGAGCTTTCGCACAGTCCTTCTGATGGTTGTACTTGATCACCAACTGGACCCACAAGAACCATTAGAAATAGGAACAGGAGTGGGCCATTCAGCCTCTCAAGCCTGCTTCACATTCACTAAGTTCTGGGTTGATCCGATATTCCTTTCTTGCCTTTTCCCTGTACTTCTTGATTCCCTTTCTGATGAAGAATCTATCCATCTCAGCATTAAACACACACAAGGACACTGCCCCCATAGCTCTCTGTGGCAAGGCGTTCAAAAGACACATAACCCTCTGAGAGAAGAACTTTCTACTCATCTCAGTCTTAAATTGGCAACTCTTTATTGTGAGACTGTACCCTCTGGTCCTGGACTTTCCCAGGAGCGGAACATCGTCTCAGCATTTACCCTGTGAAGCCACCTAAGGATCCAATATATTTTATTTAGATCACCTCCCATTCTTCCAAACCCCAGTGAGTAGAGTCCCAACCTATTTAACCTCTCTTCATTTGACAATCCCTCCATATTAGGGACCATCTTAATAAATCCTCTCTGAACTTACTCCAATGAAACTATAGCTTTCCTTAAATATGGGGATCAAAGCTGCTCACAGTACCCTAGATGCGGTCTCACTAGCACCTTGTACAGTTGCAATAAGATGTCCCTGCTCTGCTATTCCAATCACCTTGAAATAAGGTCCACCATTCCCAATGAGTCTTCCTGGTTACCTGCTGTTCCTGTGTGCTAGCTTTCCATGGATTATGCACAAGTAGCCCCAAATCTTTTTGAGTAGCACCTTCATACTGGTTGATTGTTTGATTGATTGATTTGTTTGTTGTCATTGTACCAAAGTGCAGTGAAAAGTTTTGTATGTGAGCAGTACATGAAGAACATAATAGGCAAGGATGTATAGACTAAAAAGACTTAGACAGAAGCACACAGGTTACATTGTACAGGGCATGCCCTACATGACACCAATGTTAGCACGATCAGCATTATTTGAGCCTAGAGATAATACTGAAAACATTTGGCAGCTTCGGAGATGCTTCTTCTCTAGCTTGGCTGATCTTGGGCTAAAGATTCCCAGAGTCAGTGAGAATTTAGCAATTCTTCAAGTAAGCTTTGAGAACATTCTGGAAGTATCCATAACTAATCCAGTAAGAACAGACACCAAACTCCATTAAGGAATGAATCATAGAATCCCTGTTGTGTGGAAGCAGACCATTCGGCCCATTGAGTCCACACTGACCCTCTGAAGAACATTCCACCTAGACCCACCTCCCTACCCTATCCCTGTAACCCTACATTTCCCATGGCTAATCCACTTAGGCTGCGCATCTTTAGAGACAAAATTGGAGCACCCAGAGGAAACCCACGCAGACACGGGAGCATGTGCAAACTCCACAGAGTCACCTGAGGCTGGAATTGAATGTGGATCCCTGGAGCTGTGAGGCAGCAGTGCTAGTCAATGTGTCATCTCATGTTGGGAAGTAGTCTCATTGGGCAGTATTTATAGAGGGGATAGGGGTCTAATCTGCCGGTTGGAGAGCAGGTGAGAGCTCTTCAGTACCTCTTTCAGTGATTGCCCATTGAATAGGACACTTGACAGGCCAATGAGATTGAGGGCTAGGGGCAGATTGCCATTCACCAAGATGACATCGTTATTGAATGGCAGCATCACAGGTGAGACCTTTGATACCAATCACAAAACCTGTGATCCTGGGTAAACCCAGGCCAGAGATGAATGACTTGGGAAGGCTGTGAGAGGAGGGGAGAGTGTGTCACGGATTCTTTATGAGGGGATGGTGGTGTGGTGACGCTGCAAGGTTAAGGGGTGTAGCTCTCAGCAAACTCGTCACTGTCCAATGCTAGAATTCTCAATAAGACATTGAATGCTTTCCGAAGGAGGGCTGTCCCTCCAAACCAGCAAGCAAATATGTCAGGTTTTGCTTCCTGGGCATGCCCCACACACTCACAGTCATACAGCATAGAAACAGTCCCTTCAGCCCACCATGTCCATGTTGACCAAGAAACACCAAACTACACTACTTACATTTACCTGCAATTTATCCATAGCATTCAATGCCCTGGCATTTTAAGTGCTCAGTCGGATGCTTCATGAATATTGCGAGAGTATTTACCTCCACCACCCTCTAAGGCAATGTGTTCCATATTTCTACCACTCTCTGGATCAAAACATTTTTCCTTAGATCTCCTCTAAACCACTTGCTCCTCACTTTAAACTTATGCCCTTTGGTCTTGGACCTGTCTGCCCTGGGGAAAAGATTCTCATGATCTAATCTATTTATGCCTCTCCTAATTTTGTATACTGTTGGTTCTGCTATAACATGCATTTCTTCAATGCAAATTGGCTTTAACGTGATTGAAAAATTTAGACCTGTTATTTATAGAAAGCAAACTTCCCTTACCTGCATTGGCTATAACACAATTCTGGTTTCATTAGTTTAAGTGGCATGGCTATTGCACGATTTTCTTATAACGTGAGATTGCGTTATGTCAGAGTCAACTGAATCTCAATCAAGTTCCCCCGCCCCACCCCTACACTCAGCCTCCTCTGTTCAAAGGAAAACAAACCCAGCCAATCCAGGCTCCCCTCAGAACTGAGACTTTTCATCCCAGGCAACATTGTGTTGAATCCCTCTGCACACTCTCCAGTGATGAGAAGGTGTTGATAAGGTGGGAGCAAGAGAGGCGAGTGAAATAGTGTCATCTCTAGACAATGGCCAGTCCCTGCACCCATCACCAGTCCTGCACCCATCACCCATCACCAGCTAATACCAGCAGTGACACAGAAGAAAGCGCGTCCATGGACTTCCCAGCACAGACTTGGTCAGAGTGAAGGTAGGGCAATGGTGAGCTCCCCAAATGACAACTTCCCACCTGTTTAAATGCGTCCATGCCACTAGGATTGTCACAGGGCGGGTATTAAATTTCACCAAATGTGTACATTTGCCTTCTCAGGAATGTTAGTAACAAACCACCCAGTTTTGCCACCTCTTGCTACCTGGATGAATGCTGCTTGTGTTCTTGAGAAATAGAAACAGGGCGGCATTGTGCCTCAGTGGTCAGTAGCATGGTGGCTCAGTGGTTAGCACTGCTGCCTCACAGTGCCAGGGGTCGAGGTTCAATTCTAGCCTCGGGTGACTATCTATATGGATTTGTATATTCTCCCAGTGTCTGCGTGGTTTTCCTCCCACAATCAAAAGATGTGCAGGTTAGGTGAATTGGCCATGCTAAAATTGCCCGTCGTGCTCAGAAATGTACAGGTTAGGTGCATTAATCAGGAATGGGTTGGGAGGGTCAGTGTGGACTTGTTGGGCCAAATGGCCTGTTTCCACACTGTAGGGATTCTATGATTACCACAGATAATCTGCCTTAATTATTGAAAAGGATATTTTGCTAAAAACATGTGGAATTTCAATGGTGTTAAGTATATTTAGAATTCTGTTTTACATGAAGTCATAGTATCACACAACAAGTAAACAGATCCTTTGGTCCAACCAGTCTATGGTAAACATAATCCCAAACCAAACTAATCCCATCTGCCTGCTCCTGGCCCAGAACCCGCCAAACCTTTCCTATGTATGTACTTACCTAAGTGTCTTTTAAACATTGTAACTGTACCTGCATCCACCATTTTCTCAGGAAGTCATTCCAAACACAAACGACCCTCTTTGTAAAAAAGAAAACTGCCTCTCATGTCTTTTTTTAAAATTTCTCTGCCCTCACTTTAAAAATGTGCCCCCTAGATTTGAAATTCTAGGATGTGATCCTCAGAAAAAGACGTCTATTATTAACCCTATCTATATCCCAAAGGTTTTAGAAACCTCTATAAAGTCACCTCTCAACCTCCTATGCTCCAGTGAAAAAATTCCCAGCTTATCCAGCCTTTCCTTATAACTTAAATCTTCCGTACCTGGCAAAATCCTGGTAACTCTCTTACAGCAGAGTTTATAGGTTATAAAATGTATAATGACATAAGGGAAGCAATAATGCAATGGGAATGTCACTGGATTATAATCCAGAACACCACATCAATTTGTCTAAGGACATGGATTCAAATCCCACTGTGGCTAATTGTGAAATTTGAATTCGCCAAAATACTGGGAGATTATCCATCTAATTGTCATTAAACATCCATCTGGTACCTTAACATCCTTCTGGGAAGAAGAACTGCTGTCCTTACCTGGTCTGGCCTACATATGAATTCAATGGTGTTAAGTATATTTAGAATTCTGTTTTACATGGAGTCATAGTATCATACAACAAGTAAACAGATCCTTTGGTCCAACCAGTCCATGGTAAACATAATCCCAAACCAAACTAATCCCAAACCAAACTAATCCCATCTGCCTGCTCCTGGCCCAGAACCCTCCAAACCTTTCCTATGTATGTACTTACCCAAGTGTCTTTTAAACATTGTAACTGTAACACAGCAATGTTGCTTATTCGCACATCCCTGTAGGTAGAAGAGCAGGTTAATTATATTGTTAGGAAGGCATATGGCACACTTGCCTGTATCAGTTGAGGAATATATTATGAGAACAAGAAATTATGTTCGAGCTGCACAAGACTTTAGTTCAGTCACAGATGGAGTACTATGTGCAGTTCCGCTCAGTGTATCATAGGAAGGATGTGATTATACTGGAGAGGGTACTGAGAAGATTCACCAGTATCATGCCTGGGATGGAGCACTTTAGTTTTGAAGAGAGGCTAGATAATAGAGGCTAGATTTCTTTTTGAGGGGGGAATGTTGAGGGGGTCTTGAAAGAGGTGTATAATATTATGAAGGGCATAGATGGAATGGATGGTTGAAAGCAGCTGGTTCTTAGTTGAAGGATCAATAACAAGAAGGTATAACTTTTGCTGAAAGGCAGCAAGTTCCAAGGGGACTTGAGGAAAAGTATTTTCATCCATACAATTAGAATATTAAATATCATTTATTGAAAAAAATTGGAAACGGTGGAAGTCTGGAAAGCGCTACCTGGGAGGGTAGCTGAGGCAAGTAACTTCACAATCTTTAAAAAGTACTTGGATGTGCACTTGAAATATCATAACATTCAAGGCAAATGGGCCTTGTGTGGGAAAGAGGGAACACTGTCCATTTAATGTAACTGTGGCAGTACAGATTCGGCAGGTCAAAGGGCCACTTCTGTCTTGTGTGAAAAATGTGTTGCTTTGTTGTTGGGGCAAATGTGAAACTAATAGCTGTTTTCCTTTAGAGCTACAAACTAGTGCATTGGGTCAGATGGGATGGGCACACAGTAGGTTCCAAATTGCTGACAAAGCTGTTGCTAAACCAACCAATGGGAGGTGCACCGGTTGGTCTGAGGTAACATAGCCCCTTAGTTTTTCTACCATCCCTGAAAATTGGCCATTTCAAAGAATTGTATCTAATGTATGGAAAGGAAAGCATGATGAAGGAAGCAAAGAAATAAACTACTGTGAGTCCATAATATGAAGCTCGCCAAGTTCAGCTGATTAGCCTTAAACAATTCTATCATTTGGGGTAGGTCAACATTTGCAATGTATCTGCAGAGTCTAGTGTAGCAGTCCTAGGTGACTTAATCACATTTGACATATTTATTGACAAAAACTAAATGTCAATACACCTTGGCTTCCTTTTGTCAGTTGGTATGCCAAAAGTGGATTTTTAACTCCCAAAGCCTGCTCGTGATTTTAGATGGACATGGATTATCAACATTAGTGTGGTGCTGGAAAAGCACAGCAGGTCAGGCAACATCCAAGGAGCAGGAAAATCGTTGTTTCGAACAAAAGCCCTTCATCAGGGAATGTTGAAGGGGTCTTGAAAGAGGTGTATAATATTATGAAGGGCATAGATAGAATGGATGGTTGGAAACAGCTGGTTCTTAGTTGAAGGATCAATAACAAGAAGGTATAATTTTTGTTGAAAGGCAGGAAATTTCAAGCGGATTTGAGGAAAAGTTTTTTCACCCAGACAATTCGAATATTAAATATCGTTTATTGAAACGATCATTTTTTGCCCGAAACGTCAATTTTCCTGCTCCTTGGATGCTGCCTGACCTGCTGTGTTTTTCCAGCACCACTCTAATCTAGACTGTAATCTCCAGCATCTGCAGTACTCACCTCCATCTATGGATTATCAACAGCTGGAGAAATAGGAAAATAACTCAGATTATGTGCTGACAGTTATATAGGAATGATAAAGTCCTGTTGGTATCCTAAAGTAATTTAACTTTTACTTGTTAGAAGTTAATTGATGGCCCCATGCTTCGGTTACGTTATGTTAATAAAATAAGTCACACTGACTCTTTGAAGAATTCAATGTTTCATTCTCATTTGAAAAGGAGTTAATTATTCAAAAAACTGAAAGATCTGCGAATGCTGAAAATTAAAAACAAAAACAGAAATTGCTGGGAAAGCTCAGGAGGTCTGGTGGCATCCATGGAGAGAAAACAGTTTTGGCTCCAGTGATGCTTCTTCAGAACTGATGATAGCTAGGAAAGGGTTGGTATATATGTGCTGAAAGTGGTTGGGGGTAGGGAAGAGGAGTAAATGATATGTGGAGATGGAGCCTAAAGAGAGAGAAAAACAGTTGGACAGACAAAGGAGTGGGTAAAGTTCAGCCTGGGAGAATGAATAGCTGCTGATGGGGTCTATTAGTGACTGGCAATGGGTTGAACATGGTAGCAGCCCATGTGACAACAAGGCTTGGTTGTATTTAGGTTGGGGTAAGGAAATGCAAGAATGTGCTGAGGCCCTAAAACTGGTGAACTCAATATTGAGTGCAGAAGGCTGCAGAGTTCCCAAGTGGTAAATGAAGTGTTGTTCTTCCAGCTCAGTACTGAGCTTTGCGGGAGCACTGCAACAAGCCTGAGACAGAGATGTTGGTCACGGGACGCGGTAGTGTGTTGAAGTGACAGGCAACTGGAAGCTCAGGACTGAACATAGATGTTTTGCAAAGTGGTCGCCCAGTTTGTGCCTCATTTCCCCAGTATAAAGGAGATCACATTTCAAACAGTTAATACAATAGACTAGATTAAGTGAAGTGCAGGTAATGCACTTTTATATCTGGAAGGTGAGGAACTGAGGAGGGAGGACCTAAACAGGCATGTGTTACTCCTTCTGTCATTGCAGGGGAAGGTGCCATGAGGGTGTGGGGATGTAACGATTAGATTAGATTACTTACAGTGTGGAAACAGGCCCTTCGGCCCAACAAGTCCGCACCGATCCGCCGAAGCGCACCCACCCAGACCCATTCCCCTGCACCTAACACTACAGGCAATTTAGCATGGCCAATTCACCTAACCTGCACATTTTTGGACTGTGGGAGGAAACCGGAGCACCCGGACGAAACCCACACAGACACGGGGAGAATGTGCAAACTCCACACAGTCAGTCGCCTGAGGCGGGAATTGAACCCGGGTCTCTGTGCCACCGTGCCGCCCATGTATTGGCAGTGAAGGTGTCCCAGAGGTGTCTCAGAGGGACTGGTCCGTATGGAACCTTCTCCTAGCTGCTATCAGTTCTGAAGAAGGGTCACACATTGATTTTTAACATTTAATGTAATAACGGACACAGATTTTGTGATGGTTTATAAAGCAGTTTTTCCAAATGGTTCTTGTTTATAGTTCCCTCAGCCAACTGAGAAGTTAGAAAATTAGCTAACCACTGTTTAAAAGATCAGAGGTTTATTGTTATGACGTGTAGGGTGGAGATCTCATTGGCACATTTGATAAAATGCAGATGAAAACTCAAATAAATCCCCTCTCCATATTTGCCTGTGTAATAAAGAGAAGGGAAAGCTCTGCAGTTTATAAACTGCTTATTTGGCAAAGCAAAATGAATGGAAAGATGTTTGAGCCTTGAATTAATTGATTCCTTGCTGAAAGGATAAAGATTGCATTTAATAAAAACCACCCAACCATTTTGAGTTTCTATAATTAACATTTGTGCATTTGTTTGTTCTAAAGTTTATGAAGAGTGTAGACGTTAAATTTAGATGGAATAATAAGTTGAAGCTTATGATGTTCAAATGAAGCACCTCAATCAGCTGCTTTGTCAGATATGTAAATTCAATGTTATGGATCTTAATTTCAATACAAGTAAAATCAGGTAGAGGTTATCGGATAGAAAACAAAAATATTCATTCATCGCGAACGTAGCACAGCCAACTGTTCAACCACTGAACATATTCAAAAATGAAGAAGTCAATCTCAAGGTGTTTAAGAAATGGCTACAGGTGGCAGTTGTGGGAGAAAAGTGTTTGAAAGAAACCGCAGAGACAGTGGATATATGCAAAAGCTTTCAAAGGATTGGGGAAGTAAAAGTTCATAAGGCTCATTTAAAAGGGACAATAATGAGTAAAAAGGTGATAACATTTTTAACTGTTATTTCAGTAATGGGAAGTTACGTTTCATGTGTGAAAGCTTTACAATAAATACTTTAGGAGCTATCAGGAACTATCACAATCAGGAGCTAATTGATGCCATGCTGATATTCAGAATAGACTGACTACCCTGTAAAAGTAAAGATTAAAGTGGTGCTGGAAAAGCACAGCAGGTCAGGCAGTATCCGAGGAGCAGGAAAAATTGATGTTTCGGATAAAAGCCCTTCATCAGGAATGGCTGCTTGACCTTCTGTGCTTTTCTAGCACCACTCTAATCTTGACTCTAATCTCCAGCATCTGCTATACCCACTTCTGCCTACACTGTAAAAGTAATATGAGCTGGGAAGAGATCTTATTCTGTAGTAGTTACAACTGACATTTGTACAAAGTATCAAAATGAAGTAGTCAGCAACATATTAGAGATCTCCAGTATGATATTTTCAGAGTGCATTAAGTCATTGTTATGGAGAAAGTACTTTCCAACATATTGCTGATAATATTGGTGAAATTTCCAGAATTTCATAGAATCATACAGTACAGCAAAGGCTCTTTGGCCTATCGAGTCTGTATTGCCAAAAGATACACTATTACACACACTGGTCTTACTTTCTAGCACCAGACCCATAGTCTTGAATGTTATGACACTTCAAAAGTATTCATTCAAGTCCTTTTTGTTAAGTGAGTGTCGATTGAAGGACATAGCGTATTAAAATTGTGTTGGGCATTTTGTCCACTTGAAAGGTTTCATGCACCCATATAACAGCAAAGGGAGTTTTGACAGAAATGAAAGGAACCCATGTTTTATCTGTATGTTCAATTCTCATTCTGAAGATTTCTTACAGTGTATCACACATTGGCCAGCCAATGATGCCCATGTCACAAGAGTGAATATAAAAATCAATTACTGTTTCTTCCCAAGAGCTGAAAGCAAATTGGCTAGTGTTTAAAAGTGAAAAGAATAAGGTGTCTAATGCTAGGATAGAGGTAAGGAGAAGAATTGGAGGACAAAGAATAAGTAGTTTCAGCATGTACAGAGTGCCCAGAGCTGAGTGAAAAAAAAAGTAGAAAACCAGAGTCTCCAAGCAATGTAAGCAACTGCAATGTAAGCAATGTAGTTTCAATTTTGGAACTGGATCTGGCAGATGAACAGAAAAGATTGGACAAATTAGAAATCTTACAAATGTATTATAATTTAGAGAAAATAATATTTGTATTACTCGGATTTTTTTCATTGGAGAAAAGGAGGAGGAGAGGGGACCTAATTGAGGTATACAAATTAATGAGAGGCATAGATGGAGTCGATAGCCAGAGACTATTTCCCAGGGCAGAAATGACTAACACGAGGGTTCATAGTTTTAAGCTGTTTGGAGGAAAGTATAGAGGGGATGTCAGAGGCGGGTTCTTTACACAGAGAGTTGTGAGAGCATGGAATGCGTTGCCAGCAGCAGTTGTGGAAGCAAGGTCATTGGGGACATTTAAGAGACTACTGGACATGCATATGGTTACAGAAATTTGAGGGTGCATACATGAGGATCAGTGGTCGGCACAACATCGTGGGCTGAAGGGCCTGTTCTGTGCTGTACTATGTTCTATGTTCTAACATGCAGAACTAGTGGAGAATTATGCAGTTTAGTAGCAAGAAAGGCTCTGACCGTGACATCTTAGGTTTAACAGGATAGAAAAATAGCAAGTTGTAGAATCCAATTGACCAATGGAGACAGAAAGTGGAGGAGCTGGTGGCGATTGGAGAAGCCACAACTTCAAAAGTTGGAAAGGAGACTTTGGGGAAGTGCATGTGACCACAATTCTCTTGCAAATCACCTTTACTGTCATTGAGTACTAAGCACAGATGGTGATTGTTTGCTAAATAGTAGAAGTGGATAGAAGCCCCTTCAGCTCTTCAGATACCTGTTATTTCAGAATACCATGTTTGATTGCCTGGTAACGTAAAGACTGAGCAAGAATATTCAAGTGGACATGGCAAGAAGCTGACCATCAAATTTTCATTCCTTATACAGCTGTGAAGGTGGCTTTAGAGATTTCTGAAATGAGTCAGGACAGATGAATGGATATAGGGCATGGATGGAAAAAAAGAGATGGTGTTGTAAACCCCGCAGAGACTGACAACTTCCAAAACAAAATTCAAACTTCCAGTGACTAGCTGAAAGGATGACATGCAAAGGTTTTGTGTTTTAAGCCTTTTGCAGTAACACACAATCAAAGAGCAACATTGACAAAACAACAGACTGAAGCATCCATTTCAGTGGGTTTCATGGGAGGTTTCTCTTCAAAAGCCCAAGGGAGTTTTCACCTGTTATGTTACAAAACATGCTTCATTTGTCACCTACCATGCTCGGATAGTGCCCCTCTTGTCTGATGCTACTCTGATTCTACTACTGTCTGTAGTCAGAATAGTTCACCATGCTATAATGTTCCAGAATAGATCAGCGTCCATGTTTATCTATTTTTTAAATGGCTTCTGCACCCAAACAAGCGCTGTAAGTCAGGTGCTGCTCAGAAAACGTCCTGCTATTTCACCCAGATATCACAGATAAGGAGAATTATCTGCCCTGTTTTGCAGACAGGGCTATGGAGGTTCTGTTGATCATGAGAACGGATGTCCTTATCCCCGAGAAACTACCAGGGGAGTCCATGCTACCACACCATGGCAGGCTGGTCCGAGGTTGCCACCTGGGTGAATGCAAAATGGGGCACCAGTTTCATCCAATCTGCTGCGTCCAAGGAAAATACCAGGAGTATGGTGTGTGGGGCTGATAATACTTGTTTGTGTGCACAATGGTCTTTTAACAATGGCATACGTGCAAGTGATGCTGGTTAATTCTGGGGTATCCCAATATTGACAAGTTGTTCCTGATGTGAGTAATTGGGATGAAATTGGATATGAAAAATTACAAAGAGGTGGGGAGGTCATTAATGAGATGTGAGCTGAAAATGTGTTGCTGGAGCAGCGCAGCAGGTCAGGCAACATCCAGGGAACAGGAGAATCGACATTTCGGGCATAAGCCCTTCTTCAGGAATGTGATGTGTTTGGTAAGAAAATCTGTTCTCATCTGTGATGAGAAAATCTGTAGGTCTCACAGCAAAAAGACCACCAAAAACCTCAGTGCAACTTTTTCCTTGCCAAAAAATGGAAGCTTTAGCTCTCCATCAGTCCAGAAACTCCCATCTGCACTCTTGCATGTTGAACCCAAAAGATGCACAGCCATTATTTCTCTGCTGTCTTCCTCCTGTGTTGTTACAGATTGCATTCTCTCTGAAGTTCAAAGGTATTTGGACACGTAATTAAGATCACTGGTACTGCATTAGGCTAGTATATAGAAACACAGAAAATTAGAGCAGGAGTAAGCCACTTGGCCTTTTGAACTTGCTCTGCCTTTCATTATAATCATGGCTGATCATCTAACTCATTGGCCTTTTCCCACTATTGCTTCATATCCTTGATCCCAGATGCTAGATCCAATTCCGTGACATCAGGCAATGTTTCTGCCTCTGTTGCTTTGCCTTGATTGGAGGCAATGGGGATGGGCATGAATAGTGGCTGGACAGTGATGTCTGTAAATCGTAGATAAATTAAAGAAAGACTGAATCAATCAAGGCATTGAAGATGACATTGGATTATTATCTAAAAAGAGTGAATCTGCAGGGCTATGGGAGAAGAGAGGGGATATGTACATTGTGATTTGCTTCTTCAGAGATCCAGCAAAACCATGATGGGTCAGATGACCCCTTTCTGTAATGTGACAAATCTCTGATTCTGTGCTTAGGGAAAATGATTTGGAGGAGAAATAACTGGATTAAAAAGGTCTGTTGCAAAGGTTAGACTGTGATGAAACTTCTTAGGTGAGATGTTCTGTTTTTAAGGATTTTGATTTCAGTTTCTGAGTGTGTATTACAATCATGGGAAAGCTTCCTGTTCTGTGAGTGAAAATCTGTTGGAAATGAATTTGATACCTTTAGTTTCATTTGTGTATCTTGAGTTCTTGTGTTGTCAGTGTAAACATCAGTTGGGGTTTCATTTTATCCATTGTAGTTGATAACATGTGTACTGTTTTGTTAACTGTTTGGCCTAAGTATGCATACAAATATTATTTTTGGAAAAATTTGATCATGATTTGTTTCTGAACTTCCGATGAAGTTAGACAGGATAAGATCAAGTGAAGCAGAAGCACCAACATGGGATGGATTCCCCAAATCAACTAATTCTCTGCTCCATCAAATTATGGAATTTGATGAACTCATTGAAACTATGACCTTGACTTTTGACAGAATTGAGAGGGTCTCCAAAGCAGAGAAAATGCTGGAAGATGTTGGGAACCAAAGTCCCACCTTGAACCCATTTCTCATTTTTGCAGAGTCAGGATTAGTGTTCACCTGCTTACAGTTCCTGAGTCAGCTAGTCATTCAAATTATCATTTATCTCCACTAAAGTCAGATTTTGGAGCTCCTGGTATCTGGAGCCAGGAATGTTGGGATTAGACCAGATAAGGGCTGGGTATTTCTTAATGGCATTACTTTGGGATAGCCAGGGTACATCTTTAGAGAGTCTACATCCATGCAGATATGATCGCAGAATATCTTGGAGCTGGGAATCAGGAATCCTTCAGGCCATGGTCAGCTCCCCTTTGGGATTGCTAACTATGCAAAAGACAGCGTGTAAAAGGTCTCAGACCTATCAAGACATGTCAAGAATAGCAGCAAGTGTCACGATCTCTTAAATGTATTGACAAGTGACATGTGTCAAACCACCAAGAAGTGTCAACCAGGGTCAAAATGTGAATTTATGAATAAGGTTGCTTTCCTTATCATTGTGTTGTCTGCATTATAGAAATTTAAGTAACAGGATTACTTCTCTTCCATGTACATGGACTCTTATGGATTGACAATGATTTAGCATAGTAATCAATGGGGAAAAGGTGATTGGTGGGAATAGGCTCTAAGGTGGCAAAGGGTATGAATGTTTTAGCTTTTGCAGAGAGTAAGATACTGCTTTGGATCTGGTAGTGGAACACCTTTGGTGGAGCTAAGCCACCCTTTGGGAAAGATAAACACACTTTTGGGTTTGTGAACATCTATGCATGTGTATAAACACATTGAACTAGCTAGATATCAAGAAACTGTCCAAAAATAGAGTTGAAATAAACTGTTTCAGAGTGCTTGTTTGTGTAAACCCCCATTGTAGAATCTGTACTGCAGAATTAATTTCACTGATAATCATGTTCACAAAGGGATACCTTATGATGAATAGGTCCAGTTGCTTGAATGGAAATGTTCATTGCCATAAGACTTTAAGCATTTAAGTGAAATATTTGTTTTAAAAAGAGATTAGTTGATGTAATTTCAATTTGTTGGTTTGTTTTCTTTTAAGTAGAGAGTAGTTTTTCAATACTGACATCATCAATATGCTGATAAACTTATCATGACACCTTCTGATGTTGGATAATAGTGAGATGGTATGCAGAGGGAAGGGTAAAGGGTGGTGCATGGGACATCATTTTGCACTGAGTTGGCAGAGGAGCTATAAAAGGCCGTTAGGATTATTGGAAGGATAAGAGATATAAGGGCATGAGAGATAGATTATTACCATGAAAGTACCATGCAACATTTAAGATGGAGGTCGGCATAAAGAGGTAAATGGATACAAGGGGCCATGGGGAATAAGGTGAAATTGGATGGGACAGGGATAGTGAGGAGAGAGAGTGAGAGAGACAGTAAAAAATAGCATTAGTATAGTTTGGCAGTCATTTTTGACTGGTGCAGATGTGATGGGCCGAAGGGTCTTTTTCTGTGCTGTAGATCTCTATGACTCTATGAACATTGGTTCTCATTAGATTTATCCAGTCTATATGCTGTTTGAAATTATCCATGATTACTGCACTCCCATTGCTACATGTACCTTTGATTTCTTAATTTATACCATGCCTTAAACTATTGTTATAAATCACTGCTCCCAAAGTTGGCTTCATCCTTCTGTTTCATAACTCCATAAAAACAGGTTCTACGTCCCATTTTTCCAATCAAAGGTTGTCTCTCACTAATACACTAACCCATCGCTTATTATCAAAACTACCCTCACTCCTTTTTCTTTTTGACAGGCTCCTGTTAATGTTGACCATTTCTTGATTCTTAGTTCCCAGTCTTGGGCATAATGACAATGGTATCTCATTGATTTGTAGATATTTAGCATAAAGCAGGAGACTATTTGGTCCATCATGTCTGTGCCAGCTAACAGAGATTGGAGTACACTCATCCCAATTTCCAGTTCTTGGACCATAGCCCTGGGAAGTTATTGCAACACAAGTGAATATCTAAATGCTATTTAAATGTTACATGAATTTCTGATTCAAATACTTGCTTAAGCAATAAGTTCCAGACTTCCTCCATCATCGAAACCTTCAAAAAACATATCTCTTAGCCTTCTATGTCTTACCTTAAATCTACACCTCCTTGTATTGATCTTTCTACTAATGGAATAAATCAACTGCCTCTCTACCCTTCTATGCCCTTCATAATCTTATCCACTTCTATCTTAGAGTCACTGAGTCATACAACTGTACACCATGGAAATAGATCCTTTGGTCCAACTCATCCGTGCTGACCAGATAGCCCAACCTAATCGAGTCCTTTTTGCCAGCACTTGCCAGCACCAAATCTCTAAACCCTTCCTATTTATATATGCATTCAGATGCTTTTTAAATATTATAATTGTACCAGCCTCCACCACTTCCTCTGGCAGCTTATCCCATACATGTACCACCCTCTGTGTGAAAATGTTGCCTTTTATGTCCATTTTATATCTTTCCCCTCTCACCTTAAACCTATGCACTCTAGTTCTGGACACCTCACCCCAGGAAAAATACCTTGTTTATTTAACCTATCTATGCCCCTCATGATTTTATAAACCTCTATAAGGTCACCCCTCAGCCTCCGATGCTCCAGGCAAAACAGCCCCAGCCTATTCAGCCTCTCCCGATATCTCATACCCTGCAACCCTGGCAATATCTTTGTAAGTCTTTTCCGAATCCTTTCAAGTTTCACAGGTCACCCCTTAACCTTCATTGCTCCAAGGAAAATAACCCCAGCCAATCTAATCTTTCTTCATAATGTCTAACCCAGACAGCATCCTGTTAAATCTGCTCTGCATCCTCTCTAGTGCAATCACAATCTTCCTACAATTGCCCAGAACTGCACATAGTTTTCCAGTTGTGACCTGAATGGTATTTTGTACAGTTTCAGCGTAAGCTCCCTGCCCTTGTATTCTATGTTTAACCAATAAATACAAGCATCCTGTATGCCTTCTTAACCACCTTATCTACCTGCCATGCTACCTTCAGGTATCTGTGCAGATGCACACCAAGGTCTCTCCTGATTTTCAGTAGCTTCCAGGGTCCTACCATTAGTAGTACATATCTTTAGACATCCTCAAATGCATTACTTTTTTCAGGTTGAATTCCATTTGCTACTGCTCTGTCCACCTGACATTCTATTGACATCCTCCTTCACTTTGCAGCTAATCTCCTCAATTCATACCCTTTCATTCCAATATTATTATCAGTTCACTATTTATTGAGAATACTAGATGGAGTGCTGTTAATTCTATCTTTGTAATACTATTCTATAATATGATGCTGGTTAATTTAAGATTTTTCTCTTCAGCTCTCCATTTTTAGTTACAGCTTTTCTACTTATCATAACTAGTTCTGTTTTTGTTCTACCTGAATTCCCTCTGAGATTCCTATCACTCTGACAAACTGGTTGAAACCCTCTTCAGCAACACTAGCAAATCACCCCATGTAGATATTAGTTGCAGCCCTCTTAAAGTGTAAACTGTCCTCCTTGTACAGATACCCTTGCCTCAGAACTGGTCTCAGCACCTCAGAAATCTGAAGCCCTCACTCCTGCAAAAGTTTCCAGCCATGTGTTCCTTCTCTCAATCTTCCTATTTCAATAGTACAGGGAGCAATTCTTAGAGTCATAAAGATGTACAGCATGGATACAGACCCTTCAGTCCAACCCGTCCATGCCGACCAGATATCCCAACCCAATCTAGTCCCACTTGCCAGCACCCAGCCCATATCCCTCCAAACCCTTCCTATTCATATACCCATCCAAATGCCTTTTAAATGTTGCAAATGTACCAGCCTCCACCACTTCCTCTGGCAGCTCATTCTATATACGTACTACCCTCTGCACGAAAAAGTTGCCACTTTTATACTTTTCCCCTTCACCCTAAACCTATGCCCTGTAGGTCTAGACTCCCCCACCCCAGGGAAAAGACTTTGCCTATTGATCTTATCCATGCCCCTCATGATTTTATAAACCTCAATAAGGTCATCCCTCACCCCCCAATGCTCCAGGTAAATCAGACCTAGCCTATTCAATCTCTTCCTATAGCTCAAATCCTCCAACCCTGGCAACATCCTTGTAAATCTTTTCTAAACCCTTTCAAGTTTCATAACATCTTTCTGATAGGAAGGAGACCAGAATTGCATGCAATATTCCAAAACTGGCCTAACCAATGTCCTGTACAGCCACAACATGATCTCCCAACTCCGATACTCAATACTTTGTCCAATAAAGGAAAGCATACCAAACGCCTTCTTCACTATCCTACCTACCTGCGACTCCACTTTCAAGGAGCTATGAACCTGCACTCCAAGGTCTCTTTGTTCAGTAACACTACCCAGGATCTTACCATTAAGTGCATAAATACTGCTAAGATTTGCTTTCCCAAAATGCAACAGCTTATTTATCTGAATTAAACTCCATCTGCCAATTCTCAGCCCATTTATCCATCTGATCAAGATCCCATTGTAATCTGAGGTAACCTTCTTCACTGTCCACTACACACCTATTAACTATACCTCCTGTGTTCATATCCAAATCATTTATATAAATAACGAAAAGTAGTGGACCCAGCACTGATCCTTGTGGCACTCCGCTGGTCACAGGCCTTCAGACTGAAAAACAACCCTCCACCACCACCCTCTGTCTTCTACCTTTGAGCCAGTTCTGTATCCAAATGGCTAATTTTCCCTGTATTCCATGAGATCTAACCTTGTTAACCAGTTTCCCATCGGGAACCTTGTCGAATGCCTTACTGAATTCCATATAGATCACATCAACTGCTGTGCCCTCATCAATCATTTTTGTTGTTTCTTCAAAAAACACAATCAAGTGCATGAATCACAATTTCCCATGCAAAAAGCCATGTTGACTATTCCTAATCAGTCCTTGCCTTTCCAAATATGTTCAAATCCTGTCCCTCAGGATTCCCTCCAACAAATTGCCCACCACCGACGTCAGGCTCATTGGTCTATAGTTCCCTGGCTTGTCCTTACCACCTTTCTTAAACAGTGGTAATGCTTTAGCCAACCTCCAGTCTTCTGGCACCTCACCTGTGACTATCGATGATACAAATATCTCAGCAAGGGGCCCAGCAATCACCTCCTTAGCTTCCCATAGAGTTATCCAACTTTATGCATTTCAAGACATTCAGCACTTCCTCCTCTGTAATATGGACATTTTTAGAGCTTTTGCTTTTCAATCTCTCTAAACTCTATTTTCAGGACGTCATCCCCTCATAGAGCCATGGAGATGTATTGCACTAAAACAGACCTTACAGTCCAACATGTCTATGCCAAACAGATACCCTAAATTAATCTCATCACATTTGCCAGCATTTGGCTCATATTCCTTCCTATTCATGTACCTATCCAGATGCTTTTTAAATGTTGTAATTGTATCAGCCTCCACCACCTCTTCTGGCAGCTTATTCCATACATGAACCATCCTCTGCATGAAAACGTTGCCCCTTAGATCCCTTTTACATGTTCCCCTCTCACCCTAAACCTATGCCCTCTAGTTTTGGACTTCCTACCCTGGGGAAAAGGCCATGACTACTTAGCTTATCCATTCCCTTCTTGATTTTTATAAACTTCTAAAAGCCATCTACCTTTGCCGCTGATTTCAATGTGGACCACAACCTCTGGTTCTTTATCCTCCCCCAGACAAATGACACATGAGGCAGGTAAAGCATGCGCTTATGCCTGTTTCTATCGCTAGCTGTTCCTGGAATAGGTTGCCAAACTCTGTCCAAAGGCTAGCGCTTACCTCGCCAGGATGTCTGTCACTCTTACAGCCAGCCACAGGCAAAGTGGAAGAGCTTACAAATTAATCTGCAATGCAACATTATGAATACACCTTTTATGGCCATCAAGTCCTAGAGTGGGACTCGAACCTGGAGCTTCTGTTTCAGTGTAGACAGGCAGGAGGCTTGAAGCACACAGCAAGCCAGGCAGCATCAGGGGGTGCAGAAGTTGATGTTTCAAGTTCTACCCTTCTTCAGGACTGGGAGTGGGTGTGGGGGGAACTGCAGGGAGGTGAAGTGGGGATATGTGAAGACAGGTCGTGGGTACGACCTGGTTGGTCAGTGGGAGGAATGAATCTGGTTGGTGGCAGGGAGCGTGTTAGGAAGGGGGAGGGACTGGGAAGGGAGTCGGGGGATGGGGAGGGAGATTATTTGAAATCGGAGAACTCAATGTTGATTCCTCTGGGCTGTACGCTGCCCAGGTAGAAGATAAGGTGCTGTTCCTCCAATGGGCGCTATGGTTTGTTTTGTCAATGAGGAGGCCAAGGATGGTCATTTTGTAAAGGGAGTGGTTGGGGGAATTGAAATGGACAGTGACTGGGAGATCTGGTCAGCCCCTGTGGACCCAGCTGCGACACTTGGTGAACCGTTTCCTAAGTTTACGTTCAGTCACCCCAATGTAGAGAAGACCACACCGGGAGCATCTGGTGGAGTAAACTAGGTTGGAGGAGAGGCAGGTCTCACCTGGAAGGACTGTTTGGGCCTTAGATGAAGGTGACGGGAATGGTTTTCAGCAGGTTTTGCATTTTTGCTGGTTGCAGGGGAAGGTACCTGGGGGCTGAGATGCTACCCAATGCCTCCTGTTTAAAATATTAATCCAAATTAAATTGGATTTATTTGAGGTTGATTCACCAATTTAGTTTGGAAAACTCAACTTCCCTTCTAACCAATGTGAAATTCTGGCTGTTGTAAATTGTGAGAGATTTTCTCCTTCCAGATAGGTTGGTTAATGTGGTGCCATTGTTTATGAAAGATGGTAAGGACAAGGCAGGGAACTATAAACCAGTGAGCCTGATGTCAGTAATGGGCAAGTTGATGGAGAGAATCCTGAGAGACAATTTGTACATGTATTTGGAAAGGCAAGGACTGATTAGGAATAGTCAACATGGCTTTATGTGTGGGAAATCTTGTCTCACAAACCTGATTGAGTTTTTTCAAGAAGTGACAAATAGAATTGATGAGGGCAGAGTGGTAGATGTGATCTATTTGGACTTGGTAATGCATTTGACAAGGTTCCCCCTGGGAGACTGGTGAACAAGGTTAGATCTCATGGAATGCAAGGAGAACTCACCATTTGGATACAGAAGTAACTCAAAGGTCGAAGACAGAGGGTGGTGGTAGAAGGTTGTTTTTCAGATTGGAGGCTTGTGACCAGTGGAGTGGCACAAGAATCTGTGCTGGGTTCGCTACTTTTCATCATTTATATAAATGATCTGGATGGGAGTATAAGAGGTACAGTTAGTAAGTTTGCAGATGACACCAAAATTGGAGCTGTAGTGGACAGTGAAGAAGACTACCTTAGATAACAACAGGATCTTGGTCAGATGGGCCAATGGGCTGAGAAGAGGCAGATGGAGTTTAAGTTAGATAAATGTGAGGTGCTGCACTTTCGGAAAGCAAATCTTAGCAGGAGTTATACACTTAATGGTAAGGTCCTCGGGAGTGTTGCTGAACAGAGACCTTGGAGTGCAGGTTCATAGCTCCTTGAAAGTGGAGTCTCAGGTAGATAGAATAGTGAAGAAGGCATTTGGTTGGCTTTCCTTTATTAGGAAGAGTATTGAGTACAGTAGTTGGGAGGTCATGTTGAGGCTGTACAGGGTATTGTTTAGGCCACTGTTGGAATATTGTGTGCAATTCTGGTCTCCTTCCTATCGGAATGATATTGGGAAACTTGAAAGGGTTCAGAAAAGATTTATAAAGATGTTGCCAGGGTTGGAGGATTTAAGCTATAGGGAGAGGTTAAAAAGGCACGGGTTGTTTTCCCTGGAGTGTTGGAGGCTGAGGGGTGACCTTATAGAAGTTACAAAAATCATGAGAGGCATGGATAGGATAAATAGACAAAGTATTTTCCCTGGGGTGGGTGAGTCCAGAACTAGATGGCATAGGTTTAGGGTGAGAGGGGAAAGATATAAAAGAGACCTAAGAGGCATCTTTTTCACTCAGAGGGTGGTACGTGTACGGAATGAGCTGCCAGAGGAAGTGGTGGACGCTAGCATAAGTGCCACATTTAAGAGGCATCTGGATGGGTTTATGAATAGGAAGGGTTTGGAGGGATATGGGCCGCATCTGGCAGGTGGGACTAGATTGGGTTGGGATATCTGGTCGGCATGGACAAGTTGGACTGAAGGGTCTTTTTCCGTGCTGTACATCTCTATGACTCTATAACTCTATATGAGTTTCTCAGATGAATAACTGGTGTTTTCGAATTTCTGACCAATTTAGAAGTATCTGCATAATTTGCACCTTTATCATAGATTTGTTCCTGTTTATGATGTCTTACGACATGGGGTAAACCTTCCTGCTTTACTTAAAACCAGCAACACAGAAAATATTTATCCCATGCAGTAATCTGTAAAAATTGAGGGCCAAAAACTATTTAAAGGACAAATTAAATTATAACAGAGAATAATTAATAAACCACTATTTACAATTTCTTTCTCTAACCTATCTTTTAGCTTCCCTTCTATAAGACTAGTCCGAAAAACCTCCCAATTAAAATTAACAAAACAGCCCTTCTTATTTCAAACTCAGTCGGCTGAAAGGTCTTGTCTTCAGATCTTTCTTGGTTTTCTTTTCTCCTTGTTAGGAATTACTGCATTACAGGTTAATGATTGAAAAGCTGTCTGTTTACGTGCTGGGTTGAGGCAGTTCTCCTCTCAACTGTTCAATTTTCTCCCGGTCTTATACCCCAGAGCATTAGATTGTGTCATTGGCTTTTAAGATTTTCAACATACTCAATTAAAACTTGATTGGAAATTGGTATTTTTATCGGGGTATAATTTAAACCGATTGGCCGAATTCAAACTTGTTTTTGTCTCCAGGCAACAAACTGCTCGAGTTGTTCAGCCCAGTGTTAAATACATTGTTGCCTTATTGAGAACATTAAGTCCCTTAAAAGTGCACCCACATCTTTATGACGGGTGTGGTACAGATATAAATCTAGAAGTTGGATCTTATTGTTCTAATCAATCTTCTCATTGTGAATGTAGTCGTTGTCAATTCCATTGACACAAGATGCTCATAGATTAGGTTCTGTTAAAATGGCAAAAGAACATTAAAGTTTCCTGCAACCCTATTTGACCTTAATTCTGTCACTATCTGGAAGAAGGGAATGCAGAAACGAAGCACAAGTATCAAGGGTTCATTGTTGGAATTAAGTGATGTAGGCATTAATCATCACAGTGCTGAAAATTAGAATATTTATTGAATGTTGGATCAGTTTACATGTAAATTGCCAGGAGTCATTATTGCGATGGAACCCAACTGGTTTTTTGGGATGATAAACATGGTGTTACACCCAGTTCTGATGCTGATTCAGTGTGTTGGTAAGTTATGTTTAAACATGCATGATGTCTTCAAAACTACAATTACAAGTGGACAATATGTTTGGGCTGGAACTATCAACATTTTGGCCGTTATCACTGACTAGAAATTCAACTGGTCTCACTACATAAACACAGTGGCTACAAGAGCTACAGAGACTAGGAATACTACAGCAACTTTTACTCCTGACTCCCCAAAGCATGTTCACCACCTACATATCACAAGTCAGGGGTGTGATGGAATACTCCCCATTTGCCTGGATAAATGCAGCTCCAACAACACTCAAGATGCTTCACACCATCTAGGACAAAACAGCCCAATTGATTGGCACTATATCCAGAAGCATCCACTCCCTCCAGCACTGACACTCATTAATAGCAGTTTGTACTATGTACAAGATGCACTGCAGAAATTCACCACAGATCCTCAGACAGTGCCTTCCAAATTCATGACCACTTCTATCTAGAAGGAGAAGGGCAGCGGATACAGGGGACCACCACCACTTTCAAGTTCCCCTCAAGCCACTCACTATTCTGACCTGGAAATATATCAGTGTTCTTTCACTGTTGCTGGGTCAAAATCCTGGCATTCCCTCCCAAAGGCATTGTGAGTCAACCTACAACAAGTAGACTGCAGCAGTTCAAGATGGCAGCTCTCCATCATCTTCTCCTGGGTAACTAGGGATGGACAATAAATGTTGGCCAACCATGATGTCCACATCCCACAAATGGATAAAAAAAAGCTGAAGAGTATAAAGTTTTGGCTAAGTATCAATTTCTTTGAGTTTCATGGAGAGCTTCTTTCCCCAAAACCAAATGAGTTTTCTCAAGCCATTATCCTAAACTTGCCTCATTAACTTTCTAGCCGATAGCTCTGACAAACCCCTTATCCGATACAAGCATGACTTTCCCACTTGACATACCTGGAAGAACTCACCGCTACCCAAATATCCTGGAAAGGATTGGCAGGTGCCATCTTTAAAAGACAAATGCTGTCCTATCCAGTTTATGATGTTTGTTCACTCATGGCAGATAAGGAGAATTTTGCCGGCTGTTTTGAGGAGAGGCACATATGGATGTCTTTGTGCATGGAGTGGGGGTGAGGATGGCTATTAAGGTCCTGAGGACTGACAGAGGAGGCGATGATACAAGACCCTGCCAGCTCAGTCGGACATTGTCTCCAGGTCACAATACTCTCGGCCATTTGGAGGAACATCCAGCAGTAGGAAGAGGCCAATGACTTACTCCTCAGTGGGGTCATTGCAACCATTTTCTCTTTCTCTCTGTTCCCTCACACTCATCCTATCTCTGCTACAGCACGTATTCCCACTGAGGTTCATGCTCTACCAATTTTACCAATCCTGGCAGCATCTCCCCTAAATTGCTTTCACCCAGCCCTGGCTGCCCACACCATTAGTGTCTGCACTGCCCCTTCATGTATATGCAGCAGCACTAAAGCTATGTCAGCAGCTTCCATCTCTCTTAATGCTTTCCTTTCTCTCCTTCCAGGGCAGAAAGAGCCAGGGCAGATCCTTGGCTGCCTGAAATTCAGCTCCTCACCCCTAACAAGGAGACAATCCTAGTCCTGACAGTCCCAAGCAGCTGACTGAATGTCCTCATGCCCCAGGAGTGTGTATTGGATCTTGCTCTTGACTTATTATGCTGGGACACCCTGGCTGAAGGTATCTCTCTTGACTTGACTGATGACAACTGATAATTATGACAAGCTGCATGGCTTTATGTCTGGGCTAAATGGAAAGGAAAAGCACAAGTATTATGAGCTTAATAGTTCTGGCTGACGTACAATATCCATAGACATGGTGTATATGTAGTTGCTGTCCATAAATGTTCCCTGAGATGCTAATACTGGGTGTCCAAGGCGGAGGTCCTTCCCCATAAGCAGTGAGCTGGAATTGTCAGTTACCTGCTCTCGTCCAGAATTCTTTGCATCGAGTTTCTTTGAGGAATAAGAGGACTGCATATCAATGAGGCAAGATGTGCAACCATTAGGCTGACAACAAGCGATAATCCCCCTTTAATTACTGCCTAGTAAAAATCTCATTTCGATACCTGGGCCTCTGGAGGTAATATGACTGTTGCTTCTGACAAAGATGGTGTGAAACTTGAAAGGGTTCAGAAAAGATTTACAAGGATGTTGCCAGCGTTGGATGATTTGTGCTATTAGGAGAGGTTGAATAGGCTGGGGCTGTTTTCCCTGGAGCGTCAGAGGCCGAGGGGTGACATTATAGAGGTTTATAAAATCATGAGGGGTTTGGATAGGATAAATAGACAAAGTCTTTTCCCTAGGGTGGGGAGTCAAAACTAGAGGGCATAGGTTTAGGGTGAGAGTGAAAAGATATAAAAGAGACCTAAGGGGCAACTTTTTCACTCAGAAGGTGGTACGTGTATGGAATGAGCTGCCAGAGGAAGTGGTGGTGGCTGGTACAAATGTAACATTTAAAAGGCATCTGATGGGTATATGAAGAAGAGGGGTTTGGAGGGATATGGACCAGGTGCTGGCAGATGGGACTGGATTGGGTTGAGATATCTGGTCGGCATGGAAGAGTTGGACCGAAGGGTCTGTTTCCATGCTGTACATCTCTATGACTCTCTTGAAGTAGGCCTTTCTTGATTTCTCAAATGTTTCTTCCAGATTTCTCATCATAACCCACATAACCTACAAGTCCCAGTAAGATTCTGCTCAAAAAGTGACTGAAGAAATTATTTGGGCTATATAGCCATTGGAAGAAGTTGAAGAGATAATTACCTTCTTAAATCAGTTTTTACAAAATTATCATTCATGGGATGTAAGCATAACCGACTGGGCCAGCATTTTATTACACATCCTGACTTGCCTTTGAGAAGATGGTGGTGAACTGCCTTCTTGAGTCATTGCAGTACATTTGGGGCAGGGTCACCTATAATGCTGCTGGGAAGGAGTCCCCAGAAACTTGACTCAGTGACATTGAAGGAATGGTGATGTATTTCCAAGTGACTTGGAGGAGAGGTGGTGGCGTTCCCAAGTCTCTGATGGCCTTATCCTTCTGGATATTAATGGTTATGGGTTTTGAAGGTGCTGTCTGAGGAGCCTCGGTGAATTTCTGCATTATATCTTGTGGATCACACTGCTGCAACTGAGTGCCAGTCGTGGTAGTACTGAATGTTTGTGAAACTCAATCTAGTGGGCTGCTTTGTCCTGGGTAGTGTCAAACTCCTTGAGTGTTGTTGCAGCTGGACCCATCCAGGCAATTATTCCATCACATCCTGACCTGTGCCTTCTGGATGTTGGCTAGACAAAAGGGAGACAGAAGATGAGTCAGTCACTGCAGGGCTCCCAGCCTGTGACTCAATCCTGTTAGCTACAATATTTACATGGCTAGTCTAATTCCATTCCTGTTCAATGATAACCCCAGACAGTGTTCCTTCTAATTTTCGTTCCAGCAGCAGCTTTTGGAATCAGATGTCAATGCTGTGGTCAATGTGATGAAGCCAATTGTCATGGTGGAACCTTGGCGGAGCTACGTGTATGATGTTTAGATGGAACATTGCCTCTAGGATGTTGATGTTGATGTTGATGTGTTGTATATCACTGGCTGTGTTGTGTATCTTCTGAGGTTTTTGAGGTTTAGTGGCAGTATGTGTAAAATGTTGAGATCAAAGGTGGTGTAGCTGTTTTGAGTACACTGCAATAATCTTACAGTGAATCAGTAACTCACAAAATGAATTGTATAATCGTGCCGGAATTGAATGGTATGATTTGACTGAGTATTTATGCTACTTTGTGCAACATGAGGTTAATTCTGTGGTTATTACAACGGATATCTGTGTAAATTATCAACATTAAATGGAAGAGGAAAGAATTCCCAATGTCCTTATCCTCTTGCATGTGAGTGACAGTGGGTGACTGGATTTCCATGCAAATCCTTACCTCTGAGATTTGTGGTAAAAAACATCTCAACAGAAGTAGATTTAATATGTCGTCTTGCTGCCTTGCTCACATTTCTTCCCTAAGTCTGTTGCATTGTCCAGTGATGCCCAACACAAAGTTGGAGGAATGACACTGCACATTCTGCTTAAGTTCTGTACATTCTTCAACACTGAGTTCAACAACATCAGATCCAACTCTAATCTTCATTACATTTTGCAGAGTCTATTTTCTACGATTGCATTTTCATCCTAGCTGATCTGTATTCAGCTATTAACACTTACTGTGGCTCTCTCTCTCTCTTCACTACATGCCTTTCTGCTTCCTTTACCTTTTGTTCTGTGATATCTGTGATCTTTAATTTCCCTTGCCTTCTAACCAGCCTTGACTCTCTTCTGTTCCACTCACTGCTCCTTTTCTACAGTGTAAAACTCATTTCATTTCCACCTCGTTCCCTTTCCAAAGAACATTGGAGTCAAACTTTCTCTGTCCACAAATCCAACTGAGCTCCTGGATTTCTCCAGCACTTGCAGTTTTTAGTTCAGAAGAAGTGGGGTTGGGGCTGGTGGATGATATGACCTTCCATTTGGAATGTATCTAAGGGACATGGTAAATATAAACGAAAGTGAGGACTGCAGTTGCTGGAGATTACAGTCGAGAGTGTGGTGCTGGAAAAGCACAGCAGGTCAGGCAGCATCTGAGGGGCAGGAGAATCAATGTTTGGTGCAAAAGCCCTTCATCAGGAAGGGTTTTTGCCCGAACGGTTGATTTTCCTGCTCCTCGGATGCTGCCTGACCTGCTGTGCTTTTTCAGCACCATACTTTCAACATAGTAAATATGTATAGCTCATGTCAATCATAAGACCAAAGACTTCAAAGGCTCAAAAGGATGGCATCCCATGCTTTTTCAGTAACAAAGGATAGGGGAAATGCATCCACATTCACAAAATAAGTGAAATGGCTTGCCTAGAACAAGAAAAGCATTGAATCCAAAGTAAAACATTTCTGGTTAAAGGAGGCTATATCAACCAAATGTTCATATGATAATCCGCAATAGCACTATTCTCCATACTCCATGTTTTTTTGTAGGCATTTCACCACTAATTGTTAAAGCAAAACCAATTAGATTTACTTCTGTTGAATATAATGTTTAGGCAACAGCAATAATTTGGTTTTATGTAGCATCCTTAATATGGTAAAATGTCCCAGTACAGTTCACAGGAATGTAATTGGGGGAAAACAATCAATACTAATCCAAAGAATGAAACATAGGTCAAATCACCAAAGGTCTGGGCACAGATGTAATTTTAAGGAGTGAAAAAGGAGGAATGAGAGAGTCAGAGAAGTTTAGATTGGAACCTCAAAGCTGAGGGCCAAGGCAGCCAAAGATATTGTCATAAATGGTGGTATAAAGAAAGTCGAGGAGGTACAACAAGCCAGAATTGGAAAAACGCACTGATTGTGGAGCATTGTAGGCTTGGAGAGGTCTGCAGAGATAAAGAAGTCAAGGAAATAAAGATGTTTGAACAGAGGATGAGAGTTTCAGAGTCAGGGCACTCACCCTGGAAGCCAATGCTCTCTAGAAACAAAGAATGCAGCCACTTGGAGCAGAGGGGCGATGGACAATTGACGCTTGGTATGAAGGTGGGATAGAGAAAGAAGAACTCTGGAAGAACTTAAATTTGTACAGTATAATGGGTGAGAGCTCAGCCAGGACAGTATTTTAATAGTTGACTCCGGTGATAATCGAGGCATTGATGAGATTTTCATTAGCAGATGAGATGATGCCAGGAATGAAACATGTGACATTCTGGAGGTTGGATTATATAGTCTTGTAATGAGTAGGATGTGGATCTGGAAGATCTGATCAAGGTCAAAGAGAGTCTTTTACTTTTAGGAATTTTGCTGAAAAGCCACCTTAACTTTGTTGGCAGATAATCAGATGCAAAAAGTTAAACAAAGATAGGAAAAGAAAGATTGCTTAAGAAAGAGAAGAGAAACAGCATTTTTGAATCATGAACAATAAATAAACAGAAGTAATGCAGCATTTTATTGTTAAATTTTCAGTGTTAGATTTTTTGTCAGTAATTAAGACTTATCAGGGTCTTTAGAAAAGGTAGAATGGCAGAGACCGGCACTAAACTTTCTGTTGTGTTTAATACTCATCAGTTAAGCATGGCAATTTTGCATTGTTCGATGTATGTCATTGTCGTGTCTCTCAGCGACTTAACATTATTATATAATGTCAGGAGAAGCATGATATCTTCAACAATTTCCTGACTTTTAGAGCTTATTATTATATTTCTTGCTAATATTATTCTGTACCCAGGACAAAGGAAGACTTGGTGCATACAAACATGCTATCATATCAATTTGACCCGATTTACTATTGAAGTGGGATTATCTTCTGTACACAGCGGAAATAATTTCATAATGTCATAACAAATCATGATGTTACATAGCTGGTAAGTCACTTGAGACATGGGAAAGTGTATCATTACAGAATTTGGAATTAGCCAGTTTTCCAGCAAGGTCAAACAAGCATCTCCAAACAGCAAAAGCGACCATATAAAATTTCGAGACCTTTCAAACTCCTCATTTTCGCCTTCATCAGGTGCAGTAGTTGAACCACACTTCCCTCAGTCCGACATACTCGGATACATTAGGCATTGACACCTAGAAAATGCACAACAGCCATGGCCGTGACTCACATAATGATATATAGGGATGAGGACTCTAGGTGTTTGGCAGGCAAATTGCAGACGGACCTATAAAACATGCAGGAAGCATTTTATAGATTTATAAGTTATAGAAATGCCATTAATTTGAATTCATCCAAATATTTCCCTGTGCAACATGTATGCCCTCACAGTAAATTACAAGGAAATCCACCCTCAGTAATTATTATTCTAAAGAGGATTTGCCCTTCTTTGACCAAGAAGAGATCTGTAAACACTTCAGGAGGAGAAACATTGTCTCTGAAGGTTGATGTAATACCATGAAACACATAAAGAAAAGGAGGAGGTAGCTGACAAAAATAAATAATTGTCTAACTAGTGTTAAATTTTACTGTTTGAAGAAACAGATATGATCCATATTTAAGTTTATCAGTAGATCATTAAAAAACGTAAGAAATGTAGAATTAACATTCATTTTAAAATGTTAATTAATAATAAAATAAATTAAAATGAAAACTTCCTTTCATAGTTGCTACATTGAAATTACATTATTTCATATTAAAACAAATTATAATAAGCATACTGAATTTATTAAATTTATTGCCAGAAGGAGAAAAAAAAGCAATTATTCAATAATTCCTTTAATTTGTGATACTTCTTTGGTGATAGCTCTTACACATTCCAGTAATGTCAGATTCTAAATAGTATGCTTTGCTTTGCTCCCATTAATCATATCAAGTCTCTGTTTCAGTGCAGCACAACTGAGGTCACTCTGACCTGTCAGTATAGATTTCATCTACTCAAACCACTGCTGCTTTTTGATTCATGTGTTTTGGGTGATTATGACAAGACAACAAGAAACTGAAGAAGTTAAGCTACAAGAAAGCAACTTTCAATTTTCACAAATCAATCCTATAGAATTAGGATAGCAGAAGATGCCCCTCTCACCTTGAAACACAGAAAATATTGCTGCTCTTTGGAAAATCTAGCCTGATAGAGAATCATGTTTGTGGTAGCTATTGAGGCAAATTTCTGACTTTATTTTACAGCTCTCTCCAACTGATTCAGGAGCGTTTAACATTGAATGCAAACAGGAGAAAAAGAGTTTAATTGTTGAGCACAGCAGCCACAAAATCTCCCTCCAGTCCCAACAATTGTCATGAAAATGCAATTTCAATCTAGAAATGGCAGTGTAAAGCCAAAATAAGTAAACTTTAAATGTGCCTTCATAACTCATATTCTTCCATGTTGTTTAATCATGCTGCAACCTGAATGAGAGGTAATCTTTCAATATAGTGTACTCAAAAATGCACAAGGGTATTGTTTATTTTCTGTATTCAAACAGCTGTCATCTTAAAATGAGACAAAACTAACAGAACAAAGTGGATGATCGGAGGGATTTACTTGATGATAAATAAATTAAATCATTTCATTTGTTCATAGGAGGTTGTTGTCAGAAATACATGCAACTCAACTCATTGATTTTAGAGATGAACTATTGGTCTTTTAGAAGATCTAGTGTTCAATCTTGGTTTTCAAAGGGTTTGGTTTGGTTTTCAAGGGCTTTCTAAAATATTGCATATAGCTTCTATCTCCTGTTTACTGTCAAAATTATTGAGCCAAATATGCACACAAGCATATTACTGCAGTTCCTGGTATGTAAAATAAAAATAGGAAGTGTTGAGCATCTGTGGAGAGAGAAGCAGACTTGTTCAGTGAATTTTTCAGGGGCTTGACGTGGACCATAATGAAAAATATGACAGAATCCAGCTTGACCTATCTTCACATTGGGAGCAACTCCCTGCATCTTTAAAACTAGTCTCAGGTGTCAAGGATAAATTCCCACAAGGTAGCAGTGAGTTACCTAATAAAGAGGGATTGTTGCTTGATAATGACTTTATTAGGTGCAGATCTCACCTCATCAATATGCTCTTTCCTATCTTCCCACTCACGACAAGCAAACTAGATGCCTCGAATTCTCGACACTGCCTGTGAAGAAACTTTATGTGGGTCACCATCTAACAGCATCACAGAGCATGATCCATGCACACCTCCCCCCCACTCCACCTCATCCATGAACATTGGCATTTGATAATCGTTAAACACTCACGAAACTCATAGCACATCTCCAATCCACATGAAGGTTGCTTTGGAAGCATTTCTGGAGGCAGCAGCAACTGTGTATGGTAGGGCTCATGCAAAGACACTTAACCTGCAGGGACAGGCAGCTAGCTCACAGAATGGACCAGGGCAGCATCTCAGTGCTGCTCACTTGCTTTCTTAATGCTCACTCACTTTGAGCTTACCTGCATGCTCACAACATTGTTGCTTTGCTGTGCACTGTCTGTGCCTAAAGGCTTTCATGTACAGCAGTACAGACATGTTGTTTTTCAGAGATATGTGGTAGAGATCTATCGCGTGTCTGTGGTGGGTGGAAGCTGGTGCCAAGATCTTGCTGTGTAATACATTTGACCTGGAGGACCAACCAAGCCCTCATCCATAGAATCTAGGACATTGGTTCATGAACTATTATCAGACCACTTATCTGACATGACTTTGGCTAACCCTCTGTAATGTAGTCAGATGAATCCCTTGACTGACTTTGACTAACTGCCTGATTCACTGGAGTTACCCCTTACTTTACCAAGGACTCTTCTCCTTTGACTTTCACATACTCTCACTTAGTTGCATCACATGCAGTGTGTTTACTACATAGACTGCAGGCAGTGCTGCAGGTCAGACTTCAATGTAACCTGGTGCTGTACAGAGGCAAGTCCACTCTCTGTCTAACTGATTCATTTGCTGTTCAGTGCTCCCCACCATCCAAGCCGCCTGCCTCTCTGACTGCACCAAAAGCCATTGCAAACCACAGATACTAGCAGCCTGCAACTGAGCACTACTATCAACATGTGCTGAGAAAGCAATGTGACCCACACAGAGGCTGGATGCAATTAAATAAATGCTGAAGTTGGTGAACACTAAGAAAGCAAAGTAAGAGGCAAAAGATGGGTGTCTCCATATCAACATAAAGAATTCCATGTACATGGATGAGTTGAGTTGCTATCTCTACGCAGAAAGCATCCAAAAGAAACACACAAGTTATAGGCATTTCAAAATAGAGTATTGAAAGCATGAAGTGGAGCCTGAGTTGGTGCAAAAACAGGTATGACAATATGGTGAGGCTGGTGGTTTGCTGATGCTGAGTTGTGTGGATGAAGAGTCAAGGGTTATGTTGGTCATGGGGGCGGAGCGAGATAGAGCAGGTATATGATGGCTGGCACAGGCATTTGGTGAGGTGCATCCGCCCACTCAGTTTCACCCTGTGAGTTTGTGCATTGTCTAGTTCCCAGGAAAGAAGAGAACTGCACGTTGACATAAAAAGGATGAATTGGGGTAGTAATGATATGCGAATGCATGGACATAAAGGTGTTCACCAATCAATGGCAAGATTCTGAAGTTGCTATTCAAAATTTGAGGAAGGCAATAAGCAATGTTTTTCTCCACATCAATAATCTGATTAAGTTTATTTCCCACACTATTTTGTCACCTTCCTCCCCATTACACCTGTTGCAAGGGAGTTGGTTTAGCTCAGTTGGCTGGATAGTTGGCTTGTGAAGCAGTATGATGTCAACAGCAACAATTCCATTCCCATTAATGGCTGAGGTTACCATGAAAGACTCTCCTTCTCAACTTCTTGCCTCCCTAAGGTATAGTGTCCTTCAGGTTAAACCACCATCAGTCACCTTGAATGAAAGAACAGCCTGATGGTCTGGTAAGACCATGCTGATTTGACCTGATTCCTATCACATCAGGGAGGGGCAAGTCCTGCCCATAGTGTTTTGTAACTGCTATTCTGAAATCCTACCAAAATGGATTCTGTGTTGAACACCAAGTTATTTCTTCTGACTTGTATTTTATTTCACTCATTTGTGTTGGCAACGGGAGGTTCTTGTGTTGTGGGGGCGCATTTCATTCACTGCCAAAACTCCAGAGGTTGCCAAACACAATGAATATTACTGTTTGACAGGGAGTGTCAGTTTCCATGCAGAACAGCAGCCATTTTATTGGACAAATGGAATGTCAGCAAGGAACTATTTCAACCTTTAGGGTCCAGACAATGATTCAGTACTAACTTCTGCCATTCAGCAAGCCTGTGGCTACACTGTGCCTGTCACTAATAATCAATCTAATGAATAACACACTGTGATGTGAGAAGGCACAATTTAGGCACACTCCACATGCATGCAGAGTGTGCTATCTTAGCTACAACAGCTGACTTTAATCATAATTATTCATCTCTTTGAAATGAGTGAATATTTTCTGGGGTTCTGCCCTTATTCCTAATTTTAATTCAACAGATGTTCAGAACTTTCCACTTAAACTTGTCTCTAATATGATGTCTTCAATGACTTTTAAATTATTCAGAGGTTTTATCGCCATTTTGATATGAATATGTTTTTTTGTTCTGATTTCGAGGCTGTGCATGATGTTATGATCTTGGTTAATGGAAATGCTAGATAAGTCAGATCTCAGAGTGAAATCTGACTTGATAGATCATAAGTTTTACCTTAGCAATTTAGCTACCATGGTAGTCAGTCACTAAACATATTCACCCAACTCTGCCAATATACTTTTAGTAAAAGAAGATAAGCTTATTACACAAAAGAAAAAGAAGTCTAAAAATAGATGCGAATTTGGAGGAAAAAAACCTGATCAAAAACAGCAAAAAGAAAGATTTGACCTTTTTGTCTCCAATGTAAGCTAATTCACTGACTTTTCTAAGGAAGGCTCAAGGTTTTATTCAAAAGCCCCCAACTACTTGGATTGCTAAAACAGCTTAATACTTCTTTCCAACTCTAATTGCCAACACTAAACTGCCTTCTTCTGGTTTGGATCTTTTTTTTCTGGCTTCTGTCCTCTGTTGTAGTAAATGAATAAAGCTCAAATTTAGATGCAAGTCAATCAAATTTATTAAATCAAAAGCTTTTGTGAAGGGAAGTGTGATTCTGAACCTCACCACAGGACTTGACCATGTCATCTCTCCCCAAACAACAGGTACAGCAGTTTTTATAGTCTCGATGACGTGTAAACAAAAGTCCGTGAAAGGCGGTTTTTTGCGTTCTGCCCATGCGCACGCAGAGATCACTGGTTCCGGAAATGGCATAGCATGGTGTTGTGTTATCTAAGTGTTTCTTCTTTAGTTAGTTTCTGTTTTCACCTCTTTCTTGCTAGGTCATAGCAGCAACTTGTAGTGAACCCTTCACCAAAGATCTCACCAGGTAGCTTATCTGGTCTTTTAAGTTGCCACTGATTTCCTGGAACAGCTGATTTGATTCAATGAGTTTCTAACCTCTAAAAAGAGTCATGTTCACAGAACCAAAAACCAAAAAATATTCTGTTTATGTCTATTTTATCCATGTTCTCCAATCATAATAAAATGCTATTAAACCTTCCAGTTATTTCAGTTTCTAACCCTATAATTTCTTTAATCTGGCAACATATTTAAAGATCCATGAAAAAAAAATTGGTTAATTCCACCCAAAATATCACTACACAGCTTCATACTGACAGACTCTTACATACAATCTATCTGCATTCCTTTGCTGGATGCATTGTCACTTTACCCTTTTGCAAAATTATCCAAATCATTGAGAAATGCACTGATTGGCCTTCGATGTTCATTGCTTTATGTACTGCTAAACACATTCCTTCACTACATTTTGAAAATTCTTCAGTTTGAACCACTATGGTTCCGTTGAACTCTTGCTTTACGGGTCCTCCCCTTGAATCCATAATGTCTCTGATGTTAGTGACTCTTATTAAATATACATTTTTCATCCCATTTCTTCCACATTCCATTTTTATTGACATCAAATGTTTTTCATTCATTTCCAACCACTTCTCATTTCCTACATCTTTTTGCATGAAATAAAATGAGGTACATCATTAAAAATCTTAAAACTGACATTCCACAACACTGTTTCCATGAATTTCATTTTTTGTTTGACACATATTTTGTTCCTTTTGATACCATTTTAAATCAAACTTGAGGAAAATGTCATAACTACATTTTTCTTATGGTTATTGAATATTTACAATATAAACAATAACAATTCACATTGTAGAATGCCTTGAATGCAGTAAAATACATTCGAAGGTGCTTTGTAGGAATGTTACTAGGCAAAGCCTGATGATGAACTACGCACAAGATAAATGAGTGTGAACAGCAAGATTTTACAAATGGTGTGAGTTCAGCTAAGTATGGGAGATTAACAGTATAAATCTTAATTTTTTTTAATTACTTACAGTGTAGAAACAGGCCCTTCGGCCCAACAAGTCCACACCGACCCGCCGAAGCATAACCCACCCAGACCCATTCTCCTACATTTACCCCTTCACCTAACACTACGGGCAATTTAGCATGGCCAATTCACCTAACCTGCACATTTTTGGATTGTGGGGTAAACCGGAGCACCTGGAGGAAACCCACGCAGACACGGGGAGAATGTGCAAACTCCACACAGAGAGATGCCTGAGGCAGGAATTGAACCCGGTTCTCTGGCGCTGCGAGGCAGCAGTGCTAACCACTGTGCCACCATGCCGCATTCTTAAAGTCTAAAAGTGTGGGTAGTGGAGGGGTAGACATTTAGGGTTTTTTTCCTTTCATGCTTATGAAATGTTTTAAACAAGCTCTCTAAGTGCTCTAGCTACTTAATCTAATTAAGCTAGTTAAGTAAACTGGTTAGATCTGGTTCTTGCAAGCGTTTTACTATAAAAGCGAGGTCTGTAATACTTCCAGCACAGAGTGTATCTGGCAAGAGTATGCCAACACTGGGAGTTGAGCTAAGTGCAGAGGCTTGGGTAAGTGGGAAAGAGGGACATTGCTGTGTCTCGTTCCAGCCATTTTTGCAAGGGACTGTTTGCTCACTAATCACTAGATAGCCTCATGTTAAAACAAAAGCAAAGGAGGATTCATAGCAGCAAACTACATTGAACTCAATACCACCTATTGGTAGAGGTGGCAAAGATCACACTGATCCAGGAGTGGCTATCTGGGAAATACCACACCAATAAACAAACTAGCCCACTTTACAGGACAGTAGCTGTTAAATGTAATTCTATAATCATGTGATATTGTTGTCAAATGGTATCATCACAGAAACCACCAACTGACGGCTGACTGACAAGCTCATTCTCACACCACAACCTTCCTTCATCAATTACAGAGTGAACAGATTCTTTTGGATTTGGAATAATTGGATTACTTAATATGCTCAGTTAAGCATGGTTCCCCTCCCTCCCACATCTTTAATGATTCTATAACTAGCTGTCAAATAATTTCCATAATTTTTATTTTTATTTTTTCTTTATATCACTTCGTTTATTCAACATTCTGCATTTTTAATGTAATTAGTTACAAATCAATCTGCAGTTAGCTTTTTTCTTAAGTCAATTCACTGCAAAGCACCCCCAGTGGACTAACTCAAAACTAGTAACCTGTCATGGAGATAATGGACCCAAATACTTAGTGAAGATAGACAAGTTGCACCTTCTCCACAATAACATTTAACACTGGTGCGTCCTCAGTCCCTACTGTACTCCCTGTACACCCACAACTGTATTGCCAAATTCCGAATGAAAACCATCTAGATGTTTGCTGATGACATCACCGAATTAGAACGGTTATCTAACAATGACGAGTCAGAATACAGAAAAGAGATGGAGGGCTTGGTGACGTGATGCAATGAGAACAAGCTCGCTCTCAACGTCAAAAAAACTAAAGAACAGATCATTGACTTCGGAAAGAAAGGAGGAGAACATAACCCCATCTACATCAACGGAGCTGAGGCTGAGAGGGTGGAGAGTGTCAAGTTCCTCGTAGTGACAATAACTGACAACGTGTCCTGGACTTGCCACATAGATGCAACGGCCAAGAAGGCACAACAATGCCTCTTCTTCCTCAGGCGGCTCAGGAAATTTGGCATGTCCATAAAAACCCTCACCAACTTGTACAGATGCACCATACAAAGCGTACTGTCCGGTGCATAATGGCCTGGTACGGCAACTGCTCTGCCCTGGACTGTAAGGAACTACAGAATGTGGAGTGCACAGCCCAAACCATCATGGAAGCCAACCTTCCATCCATGGGCTCCATTTACACGGCTTGCTGCTGCAGAAAGACAGCAAACATCATCAAAGATCAATCGCACCCCAATAATGATCTCCTCCAGCCACTTCAGTCAGGCGGAAGATAGAGAAACCTGAACACATGCATCAGCAGGTTTAGGAACAGCTTCTTCCCAGCCATTATTAGACTAATGAATGGATACTCTAATCTCAAACAATACTGATCTTGCTAATGTCGATCTTGCCTAGCGCACGTCCGGTGCAATGTAACCTGTATGCCTCTGTCTAAGTCTCTTTGATCTGTATATCCTTGCTTATTATGATCTGCCAGTACTGCTTGTAAACAAAGCTTTTCACTGTACTTTGGTGCATGTGACAATAAATTAATTAACTCAGGAGTGGGAGATTTTGTGTCTGAGGTAGCAATCTTGCCTTAGGTAAATTCAGTACACTTTTTTTTAAAACTTATTTTTAGGTAGGGTTCAATATTATTATTCATAAATTGTTGTTTAGTGTGACCAAGCAATGCAAGTTGTATACACAATGAATAGATTTAAGATGATTTTTTTTTGTTTCATAATGTTAATTACGATTTGTATGGACTCCTCTAAACTGATTCTTTTATCATCAAAAACATTTACACCAATTAGATTATATGAAGTAAGTACTTGGAATATCTGATTGATTAGTGAGACACAAAGTCATAAAACTGCAATGAGTTTGTGTTTTTAAAAATGTGCTTGTTCTTGCATGATTGTACGACTGAGTTTTCAATTAAAAGGCCATAACCTTAAGCTATTTAAATCTTTGCATATTTAGGCTAATACGATACATCACTTCAGCTGTGCAACACTGCCCCAACCCAAACCCCTTCCCAATATAGTAAAATATAGTGAAATATAGTAAACAGAGATGTTGGAAGAAAATGGGAAAAGTATACACATTTTTGGAACTTGCAAGGATTTTTCTTGTTCCTTGCAGGAGTGCTCTGGAAATTAATCTTCAATTCCTGAAAAATCTAGATAAATCCAAGAGAGATGGGAGCCTTAGCAAATGGATTGCTTATTCTTTCTCAGTCCTTTTTACACTTGGAGTGTTGATAAATTTCACAGTGACTGACTTTGTGTCATTCAACAATGTTTGTCTGCCATATTGTCACAAGTTCTATTAACAAAAGTGATGCGTTAAAAATGAAATAATGTAATGGTACTATTCACGTCAATATATGAAGTCAAATAATTGCCTGGTGAAACCAAGTAGGAAAATGTGAAAGCATTTCCTGAAAAATGTTTCTTAACATGAATAGTCCCATCCTCTTTATCTGACATATAATGAAATGCACAGTGAGTTATCTTTGTCTGATATTAATTATATTTCAGTAAAGAAATGGAACAACATCATACACAGGGTTTAGCCCTAATTATAGCCTTGACATTTATTCTGTGTACTTTGTGCTAATGAGTGCTTGGATGGATGTTGTAGTCTGCTAGGCTCCAAAGGAAACTTGGTGCTCGGTCAGAGATTAAAACAGAATATTGAGTATAAAATAATTTCTCAGAATTTATTTAAATATTCTTGCATTTTAAACAATTCTACAATATTTATCAAGTTGAGATAATTTCTTATGAATTTGAGGAGGGAGTAAATGAAGTTTCACTTGTGAGACTGCAAGTTAATGTTAGTTGACTAAAAAGATTTGGGATAGGTGTATATGAGGAGTGATAATGGTGGCTTCATGATAATGTTGAAAAATTGAACCAAACTCATTGACAGACTTAGCAATGCAATAGTTGAATCAGCTGAGTCTGCGGCTCTCAAGGCCAGGCGATTATTCACAATTTAGTTTGCAGGGTTATCCAAAGCCACCATAGGTCAAGCTGATTTCTGTTGCTTATTTTTCTGGTGCTCTATCAAGAGCCTTGGGTTTTTCTTTTAGGCGTGACATTCATAAATTACTTTATTGAATGCATTACTGTAGTTAGTTAAATTCCATTAAACTGTGCACATTTGGGAATCTCTAATTCTTGACTTTTACAGCCTGCATTAAGTTCTCAGGATTTAGTTATTTTGGGTGTTCCCTCATACAGGAGTATAAGAAGCATGAGTAATAAAGTATAAAACTTTATACTTTATTAGTATAATATAAATATAACATAAATATAATATAATAAAGTATACTAATCACTCTAGTATACTCAAGTATACGACTGATTGTATATCTCAATCACCTTCTGCCATCCTGATAATTACACGATGCAATGATAATGGAAATGCCAAAGCAATACATTTCTGTCAATTAATCTACGAGAGCTCCAGACAAAAATTGAATGATGCAAAAAATATCCTAGTGGCAGACTGGTTTGGTGATCAAATGTCCAAAGTCATCAGTTTCTTCTATGTTCTTTACATGTGCTTCACCTTATCTCATATTGTTCATACTGTACCCGACAATGTTATTTTCTGAAAAAAATCTGCACTGGAATGAATTAATACAAAATGTTTCCCCCATTTCACTAGACATCCAGTTCCATTGACTCTCTGAAATATTGGCTTTGATTTTAGCTGGCTGGTTGAGGCAAGACTTGTATCTACAAGCCTAGAAGCAGATGATAAGATCTGTGAAGTTGGAGATTCCGAAGTTCTCTCTATTCTCTCACATCATCGGTGCATTCTACAAATATGGGACAATTGTCTTCTCAGGTTTTCCCAAAGATCGACCGATCAATGGGTTTGGAAGGTCAGGAAACTCTTGAGCTGCCTAGAAGCAAATGCCTGCTTCGCAAGGAATTAAAAAAGGGAAATCCAAAAGAACTGCAGATGCTGGAAACCAGAAGCAAAAACAGAAATTGCTGCTGATCTGGCAGCGTTTGTGGAGAGAAAACAGAGTTAACATTTAAGGTCCAATGACCCTTCTTCAGAACTGAATTAAAAAAGGGAATGTTCTAAAAACTCATTTGTCTCTGGTCAGTTGACTCACTGGCTATTATATGATGGCATGCAGCTTTAAGGGAGCTAAACTAAATTACTTTCAAACTTGATAAGATATGTTGTGTTAGTTAGTCCTGTGACTTTCAGTCAGTCTGTGACCAGCAGTGGTAAAAGTTAGATATACTATATTAAGTTTCCACTGAACTTTATCTGTGCATAACTTTATGTTCAAATAAAGAATTACATTATGGTTTCACCAGTTCTTGTGAATGATTGATATATGAAGGATATAACATGGTGCCAATTGATGGCAGCTTGTGGTTGCTGAAGATTTTTGAGTGTTACGAGCATCATTTGTAATATAGCATCAGGATGATTTGGCAGAGGAGAATATTAACCTCAACCCCTTCACGTACAACGACAGAAAAGAGCTGGTATGAAAGAGAAAAAAATATCAAGAATTCTGGTAGGATTGTTCAAACCCAGGAGGGTTTAATTAATAACTGTCTAACTGCTGCAAAGTTTAAACAGGAACAGAGAGTAAACAGCAAAGTTGAGGTCTGGTTTTACTTTCAGAAGAATTGCACAAATAGGAAAAAGTCCATTACTGCTCGATGTTTCGTCAAGAGGGCAGGAGAGAGTTAACATCCTGCAAACTGGGCTCAGAAGAAAGATCCATCTGTTAACAGTCCTTAGCAACCAAGAGAAGCTTGAAATAATTTTTAAAAAATGTATTGCTGTCTTTCATTTTCTGTGCTGTAGCCCTGTTTCTCATGAAAATAACTGTCTTATGGATGAAGCTTGGAGTTAAGCTGAGAAAAAAGACATAAAACTCAAAAGCCGGATCATTACAATCGAGTGATAACCTCTGACTAGATAAAGGGCATGGCGACACCTCACAAGTTCATTTATGCCGATGACATTTGTATGTCACCCAAGCTCTATTCTTCTTTTGATTCTATTTTGATTTGATTTGATTTATTATTGTCACATGTATCAAGATAGAGTGAAAAGTATTGCATTGCATACTACCCAGACAAATCCTACCTTATGTAAGTACGTTAGGGTAATCAAACAGAATGCAGAATACAGCATTACAGAGAAGGTGAGAGAGAAGGATCAACATTACTATATGAGAGGTTGGTTCAGAAGTCTGATAACAGCAGGGAAGAACATGTTCCTGAATCTGCATCCTGGACCAGACCTTCAACAGTGACATTACTAAGTTGATGGAGTACACATTGCCTATTGAAACCCTCTGAAACCATATCCAGTGTATTCCATCTCCACAATGCCAGTGAAAAAAATAAGTTGCATATCTATGTGGACTATCAGAGAGTAAAGCATGATCCTGAACTAACATACTTGGGGGTGACCCTAGATAGGATTTGCATGATCATAATAAATCATTTGTAACAATGCTTCAGATATGAGTCCTCAAGAAATTACCAGTAATGGAAGCATTTTCATAACAGCAGGCTCTAATGTCTCCTAGAAAGGCTAGTCTACTAAAATATATTGTGCTCAATTATGTTCAGATACAGAGTGATTTGTCATATAAACTTGAATTGTATGTGCAATGTGCAGAACCTTTAGAGCATAGAACAGAGAATAGGACAGACCCAGAACAGGTCCATTAGCCCACCATGTCTGTGCTGATCATGATGCCATTCTTAACAAATCCCATCTGCCTCTACATGGTCTGAATCCCTCTATTCTCTGTATGTTCATGGGTCTATCTAAATACCTCTTAAAAGTTGCCACTTCATCTGCATTACCATCTCCCCTAGCACCTACCACCTTTTGTTAAAAAAAAATGTTGCCTCGCACATCTCCTTTAAATTTTCCCCTCTTACCTTAAATTATGCCTCGTAATATTTGAAATTTCTACCTTTGGAAAAACACTCCAACTCCACTCTATCCATGACTCTCATAATGTTACACACTTCTATCAGATCAATACTCCCCCCCCCCCACCCCCTTCCATACCCTTCCACACCCAGCCTCTGACAGTAGTGAAAACAAACCAAGTTTGTCCAACTTTTCCTGTTACCTAATTGACTACAATCCAGGCAGTGTCCTGGCAAACCTCTTTCTCACCCTCTCCAAAGCCTTCATATCCTTCCTATAGTATGGTGAGCACAAAATACCCCAAATGCAGCCTCAATAAAGTTATACATAGCTGCAATGTGTCTTGCATTGTCTTTAATTTTCAGTGCCGTGACTGATGAAGGCAAGTATGCTGCACACCTTCATTACCACCTTATCCACTAGTGCTGCCACTTTCATGGGAGTTATGAACTTGCACCTCAAGAACCCTCTCTATATCAATGTTCCTAATGGTCCTGCCATTTACTGTATACTTTCCTTTTGCATTTGACCTCCCACATTCATCACCTCAGACTGAGAGTCATAGAGTCATAGAGATGTACAGCATGGAAACAGACTCTTTGGTCCAACCTACCCATGCCGACCAGATATCCCAACCCAATCTAGTCCCACTTGTCAGCACGAGGCCCATATCCCTCCAAACCCTTCCTATTCATATACCCATCCAAATGCCTCTTAAATGTTGCAATTGTACCAGCCTCCACCACTTCCTCTGGCAGCTTATTCCTTACACGTACCACCCTCTGCACGAAAAAGTTGCCCCTTAGGTCTCTTTTATATCTTTCCCCTCTCACCCTAAACCTATCCCTCTATTTCTGGACTCACCAACCCCAGGGAAAAGACTTTGTCTATTTACCTTATCCATGCCCCGCATAATTTTGTAAACTCCATCTGACATTTCTCCTCCCAATGTTCCAACTAATTTATATTCTGCTGTATCCTTGGCAACCTTCTTCACTATCCACAACTTTACTAATTTTGGTGTCATCTGCAAACTTACTAATCTACATCACCTACATTTTCATCCAAATCATTTACATACATTACAAACAACAGAGGTCCCTGCACTGATCCTTGCAGATCGCTACTGGTCACAGACCTCTCGTCAGTAAAAGCCCTTCCAGAACTACCACAACTTATCACTCACTATGGATCCCATGTGACTTAATCTTTTGGACCTGCCTACCACAAACGACTTTGTCAAATGCTTTAGTAAAGTTCATGTGGACTTTACCCTCATCAATCATCTTCATCACTTACTCAAAAAAAATCAATCAAATTTGTGAGACATGACTTCCCCTGCACAAAGCCATGCTGACTGTCCCTATTACGTCCATTCTTCTCCAAATGGAATAAATCCCATCCCTAAGAACCTTCTTGAATAATTACCTTACCACTAGTATACGGCGCACCAGCCTATAGTTTTCTGGATTTTCCCTGTTGCCATTCTTAAACAAAGGAACAACATTGGCTATTCTCTTGTCTTCTGGCATCTCACGTGTGGCTAAAGAGAATATGGAGATCTCTGCTAAGGTCCCGGCAATCTCTTTCCTTGCCTCCCTTAGTATCCTGTGATGGATTCCATCAAGCCCTGGGGACTTATGTACCTTAATGTTTTCATGATACCCAACACCTCCTCCTTCTTAATATTAAGATGCCCCAGAATATCAACATGATCCCCCCTAATCGTACCATCATCCATGCCCTCTCTCTTAATGAATACCAATGTTGAAACTTTATTGCTGGAACAGCACAGCAGGTCAGGCAGCATCCAGGGAACAGGAGATTCGACGTTTCGGGCACAGGCCCTTCTTCAGGAATCCTGAAGAAGGGCCTGTGCCCGAAACGTCGAATCTCCTGTTCCCTGGATGCTGCCTGACCTGCTGTGCTGTTCCAGCAATAAAGTTTCAACTTTGATCTCCAGCATCTGCAGACCTCACTTTCTCCTCCTTAATGAATACCAATGCAAAGTGCTCATTAAGAACCTCAACCACTTCCTCTGGTTCCCTCCTTTGTACTGGATTGGACCTACCCTTTCCCTAGCTACCATCTAGCTCCTGCTACACATGTAAAATGCCTGTAATTCTCCTTAATTCTACTTATCAAGGACATTTCATAGCCCCTTTTAGTCTCCTAATTCCTTGTTTAACTTCTTTCTTGCTTCCTTTACATTCCTCAAGGCCCTTGTCTGATTTTCGTTTCTTAAGTCTTAAATATACTTCTATTTTCTTTTTGAGCAAACTTTCAATACATCTTGTCATCACGAGTTCTAAAATATTGCCATTCTGATCTTTTATCCCCACAGGCACATGTTGGTCTTGAACTCTGATCAAGTGGCATTTAAGATGTGGATTTATCTTCTAATAGCTGCTGTTAATCTAATTTCTCCAGTTCCTGCCTGATACTATTGTAATTAGCCTTCCCCCAATTTAGCACTTCCACCCAAGGACCAGTCTTATCCTTATCCATAACTATCTTAAAAATTATGGGGTTATGATCACTGTTCCAAAACTCTCCCTCACTGAAACTTCAATCACTTGGCCAGGCTGTTTCCTCAATCCAACATCTAGTACAACCTCTTCCCCACTTGGACTTCCAAGAAATTCTCTTGGATGCACCTAACAAATTCTGGCCCATTTAAACCCTGGCACTAAGGGAGTCCCAGTCAGTATCGGGGAAGTTAAAATCACCCATTATAAAACCCTGCCATTTTTTACCTTTCCACAATCTGCTAACCTATCTGTTCCTCTATATTCTGCTCTCTATTGGGAGGCCTTGCATAACCCCATCATAGTAATTGCACCTTTCGTATTCCCAAATGGCCTTGCTGGATGAGTTCTCCAAGGTGTCCTATCTTAGTGCAGCTGTGACATCCTCTTTAATCAGTAATGCCCACACCTCTTTGACATCCCTCTCTATCATGCCTGAAACATCGTAACCTGAAACATTGAGATGCCAGTCCTGTCAATGTCTTAACCAAATTTCTATAATAGCTACAACATTGTGGTTCCGTGTATTAATCCAGGCTCTGAGCTTATCTGTTTCAGCTTTATTCTTTTAAAAAATGAAGTGAAGAAAGGTTCAGAAAAGACTATTGCTATGATAGGGCAGCACGGTGGCTGAGTGGTTAGCACTGTTGCCTCACAGGGACCCAGGTTCAATTCCCACCCCGGGCAACTATCTGTGTGGAGTTTGCACATTTTCCCAGTGTCTGCGTGGGTTTCCTCTGGGTGCTCCAGTTTCTTCCCACAGTCCAAAGTTGTGCAGGTTAGGTGAATTGGCCATGCTAAATTGTCCATAGTGTTAGGTGTAGGGGAATGGGTCTGGGTGAGTTGCTCTTTGGAGGGTCGGTGTGGACTTGTTGGGCCAAAGGGCCTGTTTCCACAGTGTAGGGAATCTAATCCAATCTAAAAAATGGTGGAATTGAGTTAAAAGCTGGTTTACTGTCCAAAACTTTCAATATTAAACAAACATAATCTTGCTCGAACAGACAGATGTTGGATGTTACATTTGAAGTTGAAAGGAGCTGGGGGAGCATGTAGCAAAGATTGTTTCAATCATAAATGGCACACTTGGCCGAAGAATGTGAATATTTCTTGACAGGCAGAAGAGATTTTATTGTTAGCCTAGGAAGACAACAGTGAGAATCTAAAATAAATCACATTTTTCACTGAGATACACTGTGCCATTCAGGGGATTATCACATTGGATGTGGTAATTTTAGACAATCTGGTTTCTCAACCTCAGTTCTGAGAGTGTTTCTGCAAGACAAGCAATGGCCAAAAAAAAAGCTGTTTCTACTCCTTTTAAAGCCAAGCGCAAAGTAAACGTCAGTAGTTCAGTGTAAAGGGGAATGTTCTAAAGTTCAGAAGCAAATTCCTTGTCTACCCCCAAGTTTACAATGGGTCAGAGAAAGCTGAAAGAGGAGAAAAATTATCTTTGGAAAGTAAGTTTTACTGAAATCATACTTCCGTGTCTTTTCCATCACTACAACAATGATTTTGCAAAGCAGCCTGGACTGATCTTTATAGGTCATAAATCATTTCTCTCTTTTTGTTTAAAGTCTTTCTATCTAGTTCCTGGTATAAGTATGATCATTTGAGAGCATCACAGACAGTTCAGCTGAACTTCAGTTGGATTTCATCACTGCAAATTCTCATTAATACTAGCTTGTAGCTCCTAGTCTAAAACAATGGAATGGAAAATGTAATTAAATCAACACCCTCCTTTGGCTGAATCTTATGCTCCACTGCTGGTGAGTTTTGCGGACGGTGGAGAGGGAAGCTTGTTAAACCCAATGGGTAGTCTGCCACCTATTTATCCACCCACTTCTGCCACTAGTTGCATTCTCCAAGGAGTTTGATGTTAGGTAGTCTGCCTGCCATCGGACCAACTGGAGTTCTTAAATGGGTAATTCATCCCTGTTTAAAAGGACCTCATACCACCACGCCATGCTTCGGGCTCACTGCCTTTATTCCTGATGAAGGGCTTTTGCCCAAAACGTCGATTTCGAAGCTCCTTGGATGCTGCCTGAACTGCTGTGCTCTTCCAGCATCACTAATCCAGAATCTGGTTTCCAACATCTGCAGTCATTGTTTTTACCACCACTAACCATGTTTAACAAGCATTGGTCAGTGCTCAAACCAAACAACCAGTCTGGCATGTGTCCCTGTGCCAGCTGGTTGTGGGATGTGCCTTCCTTAATGGTATCCTGTGCGCATCTTAAAGGAAGAGATGAAAAATGGAAAGAATTAGAGAATGATTCTAGAATGGCGTGCCTTAGCAGCTAACAACACTACTGTCAATGGTTGGAAATTCACAAAAAACATTATAAGTGAACAAATTTCTTAGAGGATTATGGGACTGAAGAAGGTGACAGAAGAAAGCTAAACCTGTTGCAAAAGATTCATCCTTATATTGTTCTTGTATATGTTATTTCGAAGTTAAAGATAATTTTAAAAAGAGGTCAGAAGTGCGCAATTGGTTTTTAAAAATCAACACATTGAATAAATTTTAATTCTATTTCTGGTGTATAACATTTGAGAGTTTGAAATTACAATCACAAATTAATAATTGAGCTGGCACATACATTTGACAGTACAACTAGAACCAGTTTGAATTTTCATTTGTCCATAAAACAATATGATAAGACAGTAGATAAGCAAAAACAGAAATAAGATTTGTCAAGATAAAGGTTTTGATGAAAGTGGTATTTTTAATTTAGTGCTGAAAAGTTGGCCGCAGGTTTTAGGACAATATTTCCCGAGTCTTTGTTAAGATCAAAAAACCTATGAAGTAGTTCAGAAAACATGGTTCATAGGCAACAAATGTAAATTCTGTAAAGCTACATCCGATGAAGATTTTGGAATTAGAATTTTTTAAAAAATTCTTCCTGCATTTTAGTTTTGGATATCATAAATAAACTCTTATGAACCATTTGTTGTCATTTTAAATCTGTATCTAACAAATGGTTGCACAAAATCTGAGCATCACAGATTGAAATTTGTGTGCTTGCTACTTTCCTCTGTATATTTTAATTTACATATTTATTTACTTCAGTTACATATAAACAAGAATATTTATGAAGAGACACGTACAATACAGCATTAATACACAAGGATAATGCAAATGATCAGTCTATTTGGAAGAGGTAAATACTTTGAATATTAATCCACTACTCTTCACCCAAAGCAGTTGGGTCAAGGCAGCTAAAAATTTTAAAATTTTAAATGTGTTTCTCCTTCAAGTTTGTAGAGGCAGGTTATTTTAAATATCAAAATCAAGTTCCTGTAGCGCTATTAGTTACTTGATTACATCTAAATTGTTCTGTCTAATGAATCATTAAATGACCAATCTAAAGCAGTGCAACATGGAAAGAGACATGTTCCAGGAAATTATCACATAAATAACATATGGGCAAGGAAACATATGGGAAACAGAAATTATATACTTAGTTTCAATGTAAAAGATGAAGCCAGTGGGTACAGTCAAAGGTAAAATATATTTTCTTGCAAGAGACAATTTGAAAGAGGTAATGAAGGAATCAACTCAGAATGGGAAGGAAAATTACAAAAACAGTGAACATTCAATGGGGAACAATGTCACAGAATCAGACAGCACGGAAACAGACCCTTTGGTCCAACGAGTCCATGCTGAACATGTTCCCAAACTGAACTAGTCCCACCTGCCTGTGCTTGGCCCATTTCCCTCCAAATGTTTCTTCCCAGTCTGAATTTGTTCCTTAATTACCTTTTTCAAATATCTCTTGCAAGAAAATATATTTTAATTTTGACTGTACCCACTGGTCTCAGCTTTATCATTGAAACTAAATGTGATGTAATTGCTGTTTCCCATATGTTCCCTTATGCTTATGATATTTATGTTATAACTTCCTGGAATATGCCTCTTGAATTTATCCAAATGTCTTTTAAATGTTGCAACTGTACTTTCATCCATCACTTGCTCTGGCAGCTTATTCCACGCACGAACCACTCTATATGTATAAAGGTTGCCCCTCCTGTCCTTTTTAAATCTTTCCTGTCTCTCCTTAAAATTTTCCCCCTGATTTTGACTCCTCAACCTGAGGGAAAAGACCCTTGTCATTCACTTTATCTGTCCCCCTCATGATTTATAAACCTCAATAAGGTCACCCTTCAACTTCATATGCTACAGTGAACAAGTCCCAGCTTTTCCAGTCTATTTTTATATCTTAACCCTGCATTCCCAGCAACATCATAATAAATCTTTTCTAAACCCTTTCCAGTTTAATAATATCCTTCCTATAACAGAATGACCAGAACATACTCGAGGTGAAAATTAAAGATGATGGATAAAAATGTTAAGATGGGGTAGAAAGAAGAAATAAATTAAAAAGCTAATAACCTTCAAACAGTTCTTAAGAAGGATTCTAGGGTCTTGAAGATCTTTCAGATGAGGCTTTCTCGGACACAGCTCTGCAGTTGTGTGCAGAGGTTGGTAATGTGTGTTTAAATGCCCAGGGGCTTGCAGGAGATCTAACAGAGTTACTCAACACTGAAGAGCTTTAATAGAATAAATAGGCAGAAACTGTTTCCTCTGGCAAGTGGGTATGTTGGCCCAGACTTTAATAATTGTCTAAAGATGAAAGCGGAAATGAGGATTTATTTTCTCTATAAAGAAGTTTGTTCTGATCTGGAACACTAGCTAAAAGGGGGAATTATATTCTGTTGAAACTTCTGAATTGTACATTTAATTTTAAGGGAATTAGTTTGAAAGTTAAGGGAATAACATTGGGTCATGAAGCTAAATTTCACAATTCTTTCAAAGAGTGAGCACAGAGACAACATGGGTCAAATGGCCGCTTTCAGTGCTGTAAGATTCTCAGAAATAAAGACACATTTACAAGGATAGAGTGAGAGCAAAACTAAAAACAAAAATGGGAGATAATGTGAAAGAATCTATGCAATCATATAAAAAGCAAGAAATCATATAGTTGGTGCAAGATGTAAAAGGAAACACTGGAATACTTTGAGATATTATTTGCAGAAGATCTGCTAATGCGATTGAGACGGTAGAAAAGAAAGCTAGCAGTAGGAGTAGGCTATTTGGCCTTTAAGCCTGCTCATTACTCAGAATGATTGTGGCTGATTGTCCAAGTCAGTACCCTGTTCCTGCTTTCTCCCCACATCCTTTGATCCCTTTAGCCATAAGAACTATATCTAACTCATTCTTCAAAGCATTCAATATTTTGTACTCAACAGCTTTCTATGGCAAAGAGTTTCACAGGCTCACCACTCTCTGGGTGAAAATCCTTCTCTCCATCTCAGTCCCAAATGGCCTAACTTATGTTCGTAAACTGCAACCCCTGGTTGTGGACTCCTTGGTCATCAGGAACATCCTTCCGGCATCTACCCTGTCTAGTCCTGTTAGAAAAGTCAAATTATGTACAGAAACCAGATGAGAAATTAATATCGATAAAATTGCTTTTTTGCAAACTGGAAAATGCTCTTAGCCTTTATGGCATGCAGCCTAAATTACAGAAGAAAGTCAGGGAAAAAATAACTAGCAGATGTTCAGATTATAATCTTCCAACTGTGTTTGCATTTGCAACAAAAGTAATGTAATTGTGATTTGTAAAGGATTTGGAACAGATTCTTGCCATCTCAGAGTGATGGGCCTGGAGGTGGTGAAGCAATTTAATTTTGTGAGTTGATGGTGTACTACACCCCTTCACTTTCTAGCCTCTGCACAAATTACATTCTGGGCAGGAAAGTCCAAGCTCAACTTTCCCACTTTGCTGTTAATTGAGGCCCTTAATGATCAGTTAATGGCCACATATGGGTCTATTCAAGCAAGGCTGTGATTATCTTAGCTCTGGGGTGGGCGGGGGAGGGGGTGGTGGTTGATAACAAGTCAGACCACTCGACGTTTATCCACGGCAGGGAGGCTGCCTTTGGTTTGCACGGTGTTGCTTGACCTTCATGAGTTGGACGCTCTCTTGGGACTAGACACAGGGCAGGGGTGGGAATGGCATGGATGGGATGTTTGGTTGCTGTGAACTGCCCACCTGTCCTTGAGTCTGAGACTCTTGCCCCCTCTCCTTGTGTCCTCCAACCCCAGAAAAATGCCCATTAAGAGAAAGCACTTACCTGTGACCTTTGACCCTTACAATGATGCATAACTTCTTAGCAGCAGTCTCAGCATTCATGACAATGGCACTAAGTGCCAGCTTCTGATTGGCTGGTAGCTCTCATTCAGCAGGATTTCACTTCAGGGGGACTGGGTTTTGAAGGAAGTCTTGCCACTGCCCTCCAACCTTCCTGATTGGAGGAAGATACCTCCAAAAAAAAAACAGGCTGAGGAGCTCATCACCTTTTCAGCAAGTGACTAAGACATCAGATGAGAAAAGAAAATCCTTCAACAACTGCATTTGGCTTAAATGGCTGTAGAAATAGTTACCATAGTTTTTAAACACTATTTACAGGAGCAGTTAACCTGCCTCATTAACTCTGTTTATGACTCATTTGGTGCCAAAAAGAGGAGGTAAGAGTGGAAACACATTCATATCTATAGTTAACTGCATACTTAATTGTCTGTGTGCATAAAGGGGGAACAGGCCATACTGATTTGTGGAAGGAGCTGTAAGACTGCATAATTAATAAATGTGACTCACAACGAAAGGTGTCCTTGTTTACTGTGTCCGTCACTGGCATGAGTAAAAATTGACATCGGTAATGCAGTATGGTTGCCCAAAGATGAATATTAGATACAAGGAATTACTTTCAGACCGAATGGTATAATTCTAGCTATTTTGGAGAAAAATGGCTGAAACAAAGTCCAAAATAGTATGTGAAGTTAAAGCCTGCAATCATTGGAAAAATGAAATGGATATATTTATAGAGTCATAAAGTTATACATCACGGAACAAACCATTTGGGCAAACCAGTCCACGCCAAACATAATACCAAACTAAATGAGTGCCATCTTCCTGCTCTTGGCCCATATCCTTCCAAACCTTTCCTATTCATGTACTTATCCAAATCTCTTTTAAATGTTGTAATTGTACCCACTTCAACCACTTCCTCATGATCCCAGTTGAAGGTAATATTGGAGAAGTCAGATTCCAGAATGAAAACTAACTTGATAGACAGTAAGTTTTATATTTCTTTTTTGTTTTCTATGGACATCAGTCACTTATCATATTAAGAGAGGCTACCAAATGTACTTTTAACAAAAGAATGTTAAAGCTTATCACAGAAAAGTGTATACCTGTATATGCACATATAATGTATATGTCTATATTACAATATGCAAGTATATTGAAATGATTGTATTAAGAGTAGCAGAAAGAAAGGTTCATTTCTTCTATCCTAAAAATAATCTTACAGGCACCAAAGCCTCCGTGAAGAATCCCCCTATCTCTGTATAAAAGCTTCTTTCTCAGCACACCCAGTTGTGATTGTTTTCCATTGATCAAATATTTGTGCATTCACTCAATGTGATTTTTTAAATTTAATGTATCTCTCCAAGACCCTTAAAACAAACTATTGGCTCAGCTCACTTACTGCTTAACATGGGTTCCGTTAAGTCAAGTTTTCAACAACATTCTAGGATGTCTTTTTTTCTGTCAATTCCACATGGTGGCTGGCATGGTGGCTCAGTGGTTAGCACTGCTGCCTCACAGTACCAGGGACCCAGCTTCAATTCAAGCCTCAGGTGACTGTCTGTGTGGAGTTTGCAAGTTCTCCTGTGTCTGCGTGGGTTTCCTCTGAGTGCTCTGGTTTCCTCCCACTATCCAAAGATGTGCAGGTTAGGTGAATTGCCCATAGTGTTCAGGGGTGTGTAGGTTAGTTGCATTAGTCAGGGGAATGGGTCTGGGTAGGATACTCTTTGGAGAACCATGTGGACTTGTTGGGCCAAATGGCGTGTTTCCTCCCACAGTCCAAAGATGTGCAGGTTAGGTGAATTGCCCATGCTAAATTGCCCATAGTATTCGGGGGTGTGTAGGTTAGTTGCATTAATCAGAGGAAATGTAGAGTAATAGGGGTATGGGTCTGGGTGGGATAATCTTCAGAGGACCATATGGACTTGTTGGGCTGAATGGCCTGTTTCCACACTGTAGGGACTCTGTGACAGTTCTTTGCTTCTGGAGTGTTCATTCCACTGACGTGTCAGCCACTCGTGTCTTCACCTCAGCTTGATTGCATGGAGATGGCAAATAATGTAACTGTGCTGTTAAGAATTATATCTCTTTGAATGAAATTGTTTTTGGCCTCTCTCTGTCTGGGATTTAAAGCTCAAGTCAGTCAGCACACCATCAATTATCCCCACAGATTGCCTGCATATTGATTAGTTAAAGCTATGGGAATTCAGAACTGTGAAACTAAAGTTGACATTTCCTCCACCTTAGAATGCACGTTATCAAGTCATAATGACACATATGATGCTTGATAATGTCGTGGATAAAATATAGAGAATCACCAGGAGTTCATCAAGAAGTAGGTCTTTTATTTGCAAACAAAAAACCGTGACACTGAGAAAGCAGATTCTCGAATGCCCACAAACCTCAGGGGTCTGTGGTTTTTATATCTTTTTTTAAATCATGTTTCTGTTAGCTTATCAGCATATCTAACTGAATTCATCAAAGTACCTCACTTGAGCTACACAATAAACCAGAGATGTTAGTTCCCATTATCTCTTTAGTTGCGCCCCTATAGAGTTTCCTACATTCTACTTAATGTTATTCTAATGTCGTGGTTAGATATTTAGTGTCAGCTTTTGCAACAACGTTCTTTCATTCCAGACCCTACTTGATATTTTCCTAATGTCATGATTAGATATTTATTGTCAATAGTCTCAAGCAGGCTGACTCTACTAACTATTAATTAGATATTAAATGTCACGTCCCAAATATTTATGGTCCCAATCTTGTCATAATAATACTCAACAGGTGAGGCTAACTTTACTAACCGTGTTATCTCATCTCGCCATAGTGACCTTTCAGCATCAACCTTACTCTGCTCATTGGTGTAAGAGCATCCTGCATTCCACAGACCCCTTGCAATAGATCGGCAGTGGATTCCATGCTTTAACCCTTCCGATGCTTTCATGCTCTTTATTTTCCATAATGACATGTTGACATCGGTTATGTCCTTACTTAAGTAAGGCTTGGAAATGTCACTTCCTACTAGAAGCAAGATCAAGTGTGAGTCATGTCAGAATTAAAAGCTCAACAATTGTAGGAAACTTTGAAAATTTTATTAAAATTTATGTGCAAACTGCATTAAAAAGTTGACCTAATAAATGTTTATGAGGTGTGATCAGACTTTGATAATGTTAGAAAGCAGGAAGGATATTTAATATGAGAATGTAAGCTGGAATTTAACATTATATTGCAAACGTTTTATTTGGAGATTCCTAATTCACTGCTTACCTTTAACATGTCAGGCTGAACTAAGGTATTAAATATGAATAGACTCCTCGTATTATCTGGAATTAGAATTATAGAGAAAAATAAATATCAGGAATCTTCAAAAAATTCCAAGAAAACATTTGGACAGAATCATTCCAGCCCCTGACTAACATGGGGCATGGAAAGGAAATTGGAAAGTTCATATTAAATGGCCAGTGTAGAGCTTCTTGATATTGAGAGCAAACAGTCCCATTCTCCAGTCAAGCGTGGATGGGAGAGATGTGATTCTTGGGGGTGAGGGATATGAGACCTTTTTGTCTGAATTAGTTAACTTTAATACTTTATTATTACTTAATTTCACCTTATTGGCTTGCAGATTCCCATACTCCTATAGTCCCACTACTGGATTAAGACAAATTGAGATTCAGAGGTTTATCTGGTGACTCCAGTCTATCATTTGCTCCTCTGGACCTCCAATTTGATGCCAGGCATCAAACTCTCAGGGCATGCTCAGAGCAGCGACCACACATGGCTAGTCAGCTCCACATTCTGTACAGGCAACCAGAAGCTCACACACCTGAGGTAGCCGGGTCCCAACAGTGTTGCTGCTCTCCTGGAAACTTTGTCAGGTTGCCCAGTGCCCCTGACAAAGCTGCCTGCTACCATTTTGTTTATTTGTGCATGTTAATGAAGTCATGCATCACTGATACCACGGGCACTTCCCTTGCCTGGGGCTCAGCACCCTCTAGGGTCTCAAAGCCCCTGTCCCAACTCTGGGCTGCCAGCCCTTGACTGAGTGTGCAACAGTCGTTTCTCCAAAATGGTGCAAACACCAGGGATCTGGGGTTGGCTTAGCAGTAATGCTGCCTACAACAGCTGGGAGAATAGGATGAGTTGGGTGTCAAAGGGGCGTAACACATAGTTATTAAGGCAGGCTTGGAATGAAAGGACAAGAAATCCAGCTAAGCCACACACTGAGAGACCCTTCAGGAAACTCACCAAAAATGATACTTTGCCCATTTTTGTTGCCCAAGGCTGTCATGGTTCAACTGAGACACTCAGCAGTAACACCAAGCAATGGAGGGTTCAATGGCGGCAGCAATGCAAGACCATCCAGATGCAGACTGAAAGCATCAACATGAAAGAAAAGCATAAATCAAAGAAGTGAGATAGAGAGACCCCTGGCAATTCCAATTGTTGACAGAAATTGGGGAGCATTGCAGAACAACCTCAAGAATGTCTAGGGTGCAGTCAACATTTGTTTTTGATGTGACTCAATGCCATTGTGCAATGAATGAGGTGACATGATGATGTAGTGACATTATTGAGGAGATAAGGTAGCTTGTGGGTGGATGCGTACTTGTGGTTGAAGTTCGGGTTGATGTGGGCATGGGTGAATGGGGCGAGGTGTGGGTTTGGGTGTTAGATCCAGTGTTTGTTGGATTAGGTTGGGATCGTGCAGAGATCCCAGGGAGATTGGGTCAGGGCTGGAGAGATCTGTTTGGGGTATTCTGTACACTGGGGCTGGGACAGTTAGACTGGGAGTGATGTCATCAAGGCCTAGGGATATTCAATCAGGTCGAGGCACTTGGTGGAATCTACTCTGCTGAGAATGGGGAAGGTGGGAGTTATCTAGTCTGGTCATGGTGACATGAGCTAGGTTTTGGGTTTTGGGTTACGGGTGTTGGGTCCAGCAATGTAGGTTCGATTCTGGGATGGGGTATTGTGTGATGGTCAAGTCTGGTGGGGCTGAGTTGAATAAGGTTGAAGGGGCAAGAATGGGGATGGCAGGTAAGGGGATGTAAGTGATCAGATGGTGGTAATTGGTGACAGAATGATCATCATGAATTGGGGTTCAGTTTAAAATGTACGCAGGAGTTATGGGGAGGTGATGTTCTAGTGCTATTATCACTGGGCTAGAGACTCAGGGAATGTTCTGGGGACCTGGGTTTGAATCCTGTCATGGCAGATAGTGGAATTTGAATTCACTACAATTCTGGAAATAAGTACCCAGTGACGACCATCTGATCATTGCCAATCTTTGGAAAAAAAAACCAGATATCCTTTAGGGAGGGAAACTCCCATCCTTACCTGGACTGGCCTGCATGTGACTCCAGACCCAGAGCAAAGTCATCGACTCTTAACTGCCTTCTGGGCAATTAGGGATGGGCAACAAATGCTGGCCTAGCCAGCAATGCCCTCATCTTGTCAATGAATAAAAAGTGAGTGAGTTTTATGCTTCTGTGAGTCTGAGCTCTTAGGTTTTCATTATTTTAAATGAGACAGAGAAGAAGGTAAAAGAGGTGAAAGAGTTGCATTACTATTCAGGAAGAATGTCACATCTGCATTCATAGGACATACTGGGGCAATACGGGTACAAATCAAAAATAAGATGGGTGCATAGAAATATACTATTGGCCCCCTAACATTGAGGAACAAATATATCACGATGCAATAAAAACAGTTATCATAGTGGGTGACTTTAACTTCCCCAATATTGATGGGGACTCCCTTAGAGCAAAAGGCTTAGACAGGACAGAATTTGTTAAGTGCATCTAGGAGGGTTTCTTGAAACAGTACGTGGATAGTCCAAGGTAAAAACAATGACTGCAGATGCTGGAAACCAGACTCTAGATTAGAGTGGTGCTGGAAAAGCACAGCAATTCAGGCAGCATCCGAGGAGCAGGAAAATCGACGTTTCGGGCAAAAGCCCTTCATCAGGAATACAGGCAGAGAGCCTGAAGGGTGGAGAGATAAGTGAGAGGAGGGTGGAGGTGGGGAGAAAGTAGCATAGAGTACAATAGGTTAGTGGGGGAGGAGATGAAGGTGATAGGTTGGGGGCAGGGGGAGGGTGGAGTGGATAGGTGGAAAAGATGATAGGCAGGTAGGACAAGTCATGGGGACAATGTTGAGCTGGAAGTTTGGAACTAGGATGAGGTGGGGGAAGGGGAAATGAGGAAACTATTGAAGTCCACATTGATGCCCTGGGGTTGAAGTGTTTCGAGGCGGAAGATGAGACATTCTTCCTCCAGGCGTCTGGTGGTGAGGGAGCGCGGTGAAGGAGGCCCAGGACTTCCATGTCCTCAGCAGAGTGGGACGGGGAGTTGAAATGTTGGGCCGCAGGGTGGTGTGGTTGATTGTTGCGGGTGTCCCAGGGATATTCCCTAAAGTGCTCTGCTAGGAGGCGCCCAATCTCTCCAATGTAGAGGAGATCGCATCAGGAGCAACGGATAAAATAAATGATATCAGTGGATGTGCAGGTAAAACTTTGATGGATGTGGAAGGCTCCTTTAGGGCCTTGGATGGAGGTGAGGGAGGAGGTGGGGGCGGAGGTTTTGCAATTCCTGCGGTGGCAGGGGAAGGTGCCAGGATGGGAGGGTGGGTTGTAGGCGGGCATGGACCTGACCAGGTAGTCACAGAGGGAACGGTCTTTGTGGAAGGTGGAAAAGGGTGGGGAGGGAAATATATCCCTGGTAGTGGGATTCGTTTGGAGGTGGCAGAAATGTCGGCGGATGATTTGCTTTATGCGAAGGTCGGTAGGGTGGAAGGTGAGCACCAGGGGTGTTCTGTCCTTGTTACGGTTGGAGGGGTGGGGTCTGAGGGCGGAGGTGCGGGATGTGGATGTGATGCGTTGGAGGGCATCTTTAACCACGTGGGAAGGGAAATTGCAGTCTCTGAAGAAAGAGGCCATATGGTGTGTTCTGTGGTGGAACTGGTCCTCCTGGGAGCAGATATGGCGGAGGCAGAGGAATTGGGAATACGGGATGGCATTTTTGCAGGAGGTAGGGTGGGAAGAGGTGTAATCCATGTAGCTGTGGGGGTCAGTGGGTTTGTAAAAAATGTTGGTGTCAGTCGGTCGTCATTAATGGAGATGGAGAGGTCCAGGAAGGGGAGGGAGGTGTCAGAGATGGTCCAGGTAAATTTAAGGTCAGGGTGGAATGTGTTGGTGAAGTTGATGAATTGCTCAACCTCCTCGCGGGAGCACGAGGTGGCGCCAATGCAGTCATCAATGTAGCAGAGGAAGAGGTGGGGAGTGGTGCTGGTGTAATTATTGAAGATGGACTGTTCTACGTATCCAACAAAGAGACAGACATAGCTGGGGCCCATACGGGTGCCCATGGCTACCCGTTTGGTCTGGAGGAAGTGGGAGGATTCGAAGGAGACATTGTTAAGGGTGAGGACCAGTTCGGCCAAACGCATGAGAGTGTCGGTGGAAGGGTACTGTTGGGGACATCGAGAAAGGAAGAAACAGAGGGCTTGGAGGCCCTGGTCATGGCAGATGGAGGTGTAGAGGGGCTGGATATCCATGGTGAAGATGAGGCGTTTGGGGCCGTGGAAACAGAAGTCTTGGAGGAGGTGGAGGGAGTGGGTAGTGTCTCGAATGTATGTGGGGAGTTCCTGGACTAGGGGGGATAGGACAGTGTCAAGGAAGGTAGAAATGAGTTCAGTGGGGCAGAAACATGCTGAGACAATGGTTCGGCCAGGGTGGTCAGGCTTGTGGATCTTGGGAAGGAGGCAGTGAGGGGTTCCTGGACTATGAGGTTGGAAGCTGTGGGTGGGAGATCTCCTGAGGTGATGAGGAGCTTTTCCAGCACCACTCTAATCTAGACTGTGGATAGTCCAACTAGAGGAGGGCCATACTGGACCTTGTCTTGGCTAATGAGCCTGGCCAAGTAACTGACCTTTCAGTGGGAGAGCATTTTGGAAACAATGATCACAACTCCTTAAGTTTTAAGATAGCTATGAATAAGGATAAGTCAGGAGCTTGCAGGATGGTACTAAATTAGGGGAGGACAAATTACATCAGTATCAGGCAGGAGCCAGGGAGTGTTAATTGGGAGGAGTCGTTATCAAGCAAGTTACCATTGGACACATTTAAACACCTGCTGGGGAGAGTTCAGGACCGGCATGTTCCATTAAGGAGGAAGGGCAAGGAGGTTGTGAATTCAGTCAAAAGAAAAAAAGAAACATTTGTAGCGCTTCGGAAGCTAAATTGGATAGGGCCTGTGAGGAATATAAAGAAAGCAGGAAAGAATTCAAGGAGGGAATTAGGAGAGCAAGGAGGGGCAACGAAATGACCCTGGCAAGTAGGGTTAAAGAGATGGGTCATTTAGCAAGTTTGCAGGTGATACAATAGTTGGTAGAGTTGAGAATAGTGTAAAAGGTTGTCAAAGGATGCAGTAGGACATAGATCAGTTGCAGATATGGGTGGAAAATGGCAAATGAAGTTTAATCTGGGTGAGGGTGAGGTGTTGCACTTTGGGAGATCAAATGTTAAGAAAAGTATACATTAATAGTAGGACCCTGAACAGCATTGATGTGTGGAGAGATCTTGGGGTTAAAGACCATAGCTCCCTGGAAGTAGCCAAGCAAATAGATAGGATGGCAAAGAAGGCATATGACATGCTTATTGGTCAGGGAATTGAGTACAAGAGCCAAGATGTCATGTTGTAGATTTATTCGACTTTGGTTAGGCAACAGGGTATTGCATTCAATTCTGGTTGCCACATTACAGGAAGGATGTGGAGGCTTTGGAGAGGGTGCAGAAGAGGTTTAACAGGACATTGCCTGGATTAGAGGGTATGAGCTATTAGGAGAGGCTGGAAAAAATCAGGTTGTTTTCTTTGGAGCAGCAGAGGCTGAGGGGAGAATTGATAGAAGTCTGTAAAATTATGAGATGTATAGAAAGGATTGACAGTCAGAATTTTTTTCCCAAAGTTGAAATGTTTAAAACTAGGGGCTACGCATTTAGGGTGAGGGGGGAAGTTCAAAGGAGGTGTGAGCGACAAGATTTTACACAGAGAGTGGTAGGAGTCTAGAAGCACTGTCAGGGTTGGTGGTGGAGGCAGATGTGTTAGGGAAATTTAAGGGACTTTTAGAAAGGCACATGAATATGCAAGGAATGGAGAACTATGGACCTAGGGCAGATAGAAGGGATTAGTCCCTTTGGCATTACATTCAGCACAACATGAGCTGAATGGCCCATTCCTGTGCTATACAGTTTGATGTTCGAAGACTCTGACTTTAAGGGGCTGTTTGCAGGGTTTCAGATAGAGTGCAATTACTCACCAGGGTTTTCAGTTTCCTGGGCTAGTCTCTTGGAGTCAGCTGCATTTGGAATTCCACGTGATCAGAGATTTGCAACACTAATCTACACCGCAGAAGTCATCAGTCATCAGAATATCTTGGCCAATATCATTTTAGATCTGTGATCATACTTCAAAACTGGGAAAATGTTGAGATGCGATACATTTTGTGCAAAGAGTGAGTGGGCCAAGAACAAAAGGAAGGACTCTGATGGTGTGAAAGACAGGAGCGATTGAATGATAGAACATTTTGGATATTTGCTAGGAAGTTGCTTTCCACTAAAAATGACTAACTTGGATTAAACTTCAAGAGAGATTAGTGAAAGAAGTGACTATTATAATTTTTTTCCTGTTATGAACTCGCCCATAACTGATTATGCGTACAATCGGGGGAATCGCCAACTCTGCTTTAATCGATGATTGGCGGTGACACCTGGCTTTGCAGTTTCTGAAGAAATACTTTCTTTTTTACTGTCTTTCAGAATTCTATGACTTACAGATTTATGATCACAACATTAACAATGAGAGTGGAATATGATCACTTGACACAGTTCCCCATGCTATACAGGCCACGTTCTATCTCTGAGTCTTGACAACACTCTTCTCCTGCCAGCAGAGATTTGTGTCATACCCACAATTTAAAACATTGCTCTGTTGCCATTGAGCAAACAACAATATCAAATATAACATGTTTCAAACTGCATACCAATCCCAAAGGAAAGTCTTCGCTCATCTAGGATCATGGAAAAATGTCACTCTCTGAAGTTTTAAGTGAATTATGCACACTTAATCCTGAGTAAACTTTTTCATTGTGATCGCTAATGTGCAGTTTCGTGCTGTTGGAGCATGGCGTGTTCTGCTGTTTGCATGGTCATCAGGTGTGTATGGGTAGGAACCATAATCCTTTTCATTTGGAATTTATCATTAATTTGATAATAGGTTTCACTTATGAAATGCTATTTCTTATTTTTAGCATATTTGCTATAATGTGATTTGCCGTTTCTGAAGTAGGAACATTGTTTGGATTGAAATGGATTCACATACAATGGCATTCCTGGTCTGCTGTGGACATATGACCTCTACTGTGAGGCTCAGGCACTGTGGGCAATCACCTTACAGATAACATATCAAAAGTCACTGGTGTATCCTTTTAACATATGGCCTTCACAGACCTTTGCAAAGAGCTCAACATGGCTCCTCAAAAATCAAGACATTGACAGCAGAGTTGAGTCCATATAATGCCACTATGCACATGCATAGAGACAGTTTACTCTGTGGGCCCAGAGAAGGGCAGTAGATACATGGGAGCACCACCAGTTGCAATTCCCCTCTAAACCACTCACCATCCTGACTTGGAAATCTATCAGCACACCTTCACTGTTGCTGGGATAAAATCCTATAATTCCTCCCTAACAGCATGGGGTCTGCAGTGGTTCAAGAAGGCAGCTTACCACTACCTTAGCAAGTGAAATTGGGGACAGACAATAGACACTGGCCAGCCAGTGATGGCCACAGCTAGTCCCACTCTCCAGCCATATCCCTGTAACTCTCTAACTTCATCACTTTCAAATATAAATCCAGCTCTCTTTTGAGACTTCTTATGGAATCTGTCCCCGCCACTCTCCCAGGAAGCGCTTTCCAAATCCTTACTACTCAAAGTAAAGACGTTTCTCCTCATCTCACTCCTAGCTCTCTTGCTGACAAATTGAAATTGTAACCCCTAGTACTACATCTCCTTCTTTACTGCTCTTCCAACAGCAAAAAAAAAGTTATTGCAATCAGAAGAATAACCAGATAGATGTGAATGACAAAAGCAAGGTGAAATGGCAGAAAGCTAAATTAAATTTTGACAAGACTGCCGAACCACAGCTGGAAATGAGGATTGGACAACAAGTCAGGGCACAAACCTTCAACAAAAGCCATACTTGGGACCAGTGTCTAGCAGAAATCATTAGTAAAGAAGGAAACCCAAAATCAATTTGTGAGACTAAGCCTGGAAAAAATCGCTGGGACGTGATTAGATTCCCTGCAGTGTGGAAACAGGCCCTTTGGCCCAGCAAGTCCACACCAACCCTCTGAAGAGTAACCCATTCAGACCCATTTCCCTCTGACTAATGTACATAAGAGTATGGCCAATTCACCTGACCTGCACATCTTTGGACTGGGGAGGAAACCGCAGCAAACCCACACAGACTCAGGGAGAATGTGCAAACTCCACACAGACAGCCACCCCAGGCTCGAATTGAACCTGGGTCCCTGGTGCTGTGAGCCACCAAGCTACCCCTAACGTTGGGGGGCATAATGTTAATGTTGAAAACCTGGAATGTTGGGAACCGTTTTGGTCCCCTTATCTAAGGAAAACTACCATTAGAGGCAGTCCAGAGAAGGTTTACTGTGTATAGAGGGATTATCATATTGGGCCTGTACTCAAAGAAGTTTAGAAGATTTAGAGGTGACCTTTTTGATTTTTAGGGAATTTGAAAGGGTGGATACAGGGAGGTTGTTTTCCCTTGTTGGAGAGTCTAGAACCAGAGCTAATATTGTCAAAATAAGAGCTCACCCAGTTAGGACAGAGGAGGAATTCCTTCTTTCAGAGGGGAGTGAATCTTTACCACAGAGGGCTGTAGTGGTTGAGTTGATAAATATATTCAAGGCTGTGTCGAATCTGATGTCTCATTTGGACCGCATAGCTGCTGATGAGCATCACTGTATTCTCACAGGCAGGGCAGAAGACTGTCCACACAAAAGCTGAAAAGCTACAGCTGCATTGTCTCTTGATCTGCAACATTCTCTGGGAGACAGAGCAAACACTGTTCCATGTTCCATCCCAACTCACAGCCAAACTCCTCCACATTCTTTGACATTGCCGGGTGGATGTTTTGCAGTGCAGCCAATGCATACAGCATCTCGGTGTCCAGCTGTCCTCTTCTGCATGCCACCTCATTGAGGTCTTCATCTGATTCCTTGTGCAGATCCTGTCTGTGGCCTCACTCTCTAAATAACAGAGAAACAGCATTTCCTTTTTCCATGGTCTGGCAGCAGCTCATTCATGCCAGGCGACTCAGCATTTGCAGATTTCAAAACTTGATACTTGGATACTACTTCTGAATGTAGGCCCAGTGTCAGTCTCTTAATTTGTGAGTGTGAATGTTTGATCAGATGATAGGATCGCTTTATCATTGCTGCGCTGGTATTTTTCTGTGGGCTACACATCTGTGGGTATCTGAAAACAGAGAATTGGAAAATGAATAATTCATTGAGGGAAATGGGAGTGGGCAGCAAGTATCTATTGTCACCCCATTAGCAGCTTGTCCACCTGGTCAGATAGCAGCATGAAGGTATGCTCAAGTTGAGAAGAGTCCTAAGGCAGGAAGATCTCCTCATTGTCAATGTTCTTATTGATGCCACTGCTACAGCATCTGATGCAGCCAGCGATGGGCTAGAAACCTTCTCTCTGAAGGTCTCAGGGGATCCAGTCATCCTTGTACCTGCAAAGATTATGAACTACCACTTCCTATTTTGTGCCTGTCTGGCCTGCAAGAGAGAACGGACAGAATGTCAGTGATTGCCTAGCATTGTATTGGATGATGTGTTTGGCGTGGTTGAAATGCAGGCTGAGTGTGAAAGCTGTGAGCTGCGAGTGTAAAACTCGCAGCATTAGTAAATGAGTGCAGGTGGAGTGGTGTATCGGGCATGAGTCCTGAATGCTGTGATATCAATTTAAGAGAGAACATGCTAACGAGAATGTAGCCAGCATCTAACCGGCGGCCATTGCACAGTTCTGCTTGCAGAATGTAATGTCTCAGAGTAGCAGCTCTGCTCTCCTATTTCATTGGTTGCTTCCTGTAATTCCTACATTAAGGTTACTAATCCTGGTTTAAGTTTGTGTTGAGCAAAACTAGAACAGCAACAGCGGAGATGGCAGTGGTTTGTCATTGATAATGGAATTGTCATTGATAGTAGCAGTGAAAGAGCCTTAGACAAGATTTGAAATAGCACAGAAACCACAGGAGACAGAATCCCTCCAAAAACAGCACTGGCTGAACAGCGAAAACAAGAATTGTGGACTGGCTGGAGGTTTGGTGATTCATGCAAGCAGTAAATTGATTTTGGATTGGGATAGGAGGCTATGGGACTATGGGACATCCTCAGGTGGGATCCCCTTGCAAAAGAAAAAGAAGTGCAACTTGGGAAAAAGCCTGAACTGTGGCCAAAAACAAGAGCAGGGAACCAAAATAAAACAGCAGCTGTTGAATCTCCCCAAAGAGCAGGAAGACTAAAATTCCTGACACATTAGAAGATCTTGCAAAAGACAGGAAACTGCAGGAAGAAATCTATTACATTTCTTAGCATGATTGGACGGGCACAGATGTTGTGTTAAAATTGAGGCTTTTGAATAAAGAAAAGAGCTATGTCTTTGCATTAATTGTCAAAGAACTGGATAAAAAAACAGTAAAGATAAGGATAGCCATTGGAAACAAGGAGTTGCACAAAGTCAACACTTTCGACCTAGTCTCAGGGGGATCAGAAAGAAGCTGCTAAGTTATGGAACATGTGTCACGATCAATTGTTTTGAAAGAGTGAGCTTCAGCATTCACCCTTTCAAGCTGATGGCTTACAAGCAACTGCCACAGCATTCAATTTGTCGATTCATCAGCTGATATCAATCTGAGAGCAGAATGAAATAGCTTATAGCTTTAACACTGATCAGAAATTTCCAAACAGATGTCCCATGGAAAAAGAAAGATCGTAATATTGACACACTGATAAAAGATTACAGAAAATATGAATCCATGATAGGTGGACAACAATATCTGCGAAAAATAGGCACAGCTACCAGCAATGATGTGACAATCAGAATGCAGAAAACAAGAAACATGTGGGCAGCATGATCTGTGCACCCACTGTAGAGATGTCCTGTTTTCCTAAATCTTCTTAGGTCATGTGGTGTAAAAAGACATTGAATTTGACTGTATGGAAGGTATCAGAGATTTTACCAAAGGCAGCAAAAAATGTAACCAAACCAAAAAAAATCTGTAGTAGATAGCCAGCAACAACAGGGCGTGTACCAGAGAGCTGTGTGAACACAAACACATTTGTGTGGTTAGTGGCTCGATAGACCAGACTGACGATGCAATGTGGAAAAATCTTCAACTGGTAAGTGAACAGGTTTTCCATATTGGGAATGTGATAAAATGTATGGATTAAGTCATGGGAGCAAGTGTGAATATCTTATCTGTCAGGATCTTGACATAGTATTGGGATTGTTAGTTGCAAGGGATCTACATATTTTATTTCAACTCATTATGTTTCTCATCATTTATGTCATCTCTAAAATGTTGCTGATTTTTGCCATCTGAACTCTCTTCAGTGCTGATAGTCCTGGAAAATATTTCTCCCAACCTTGTGTAGTCACAGATTTCCATCCTGTTGATAGAAACAATTCAACATGCCAACTTGGATAATCTCAATGGACCCTGTTTTCTTTTTGGCTTCTGTCATGAATCTAGGGAGCTACTGAAATCTACTCGTGGTCTTCTTTTGATGGGTTGTTCAATGACCTACAGTTATATGACTGGCTTTTACTTGACCAGTTATTCTATGACTAGCATTTCCTTGAATGTTTATGCCATGACTGCCTGTCTCTTGGACAGTTTGCTGTCAATTGTAATGAATGCAGCCCCTTCTGCCATTTAAAGAAGGTTGAAGTCAAGATACACATCCATGCTCAAGAGTGACAATTCTTGATTGTGAAGTATATTTACATTTTCTTATTTTTGACACCTATTGCAGGTTGCTTGGAGCAAGTCTTTCATCTTGAGATCTACACCTCCTGGAGCATATATTTTTACTACTATAGACAGTAGCCTCTGTTTCTTGATAGTATCGTGTCATTTATCTTAGTATGAAACTTAAAATTAATGAAAAATCCACAGATATCAACCATTTCTTGTTAAAACTAGTTTAGAATATGAGTTTCCCTTAGGGATACAATGGATTTCTCTTCCACTGTAAGTTGCTCTGCCTTGTCAACAGCTCCGTATATGAACAGCTAATTAACCTTATGTTGCTCAGTAACTGTATTCTATTTCTGCACATGATCTGGAGGTGATCCATTGTTTTACAGATGTACCGCTATTTTTAATAGCTGGGCACAGCTTATGCCTGTGAGGATTTCCTTGTTTCATGCTGCTGAGTCTGGCTCTTAGGGCTTAATCTCAAGTCATTTTGGCTAAGTTAGAGTTGTTTCAGGTTTTTAGAGTGATTTTCACTAACAGGCCTAGCAGATTTTCTTGGCAAACTTACCTTATAAACCTCACCTCATTAGCGACTTACCCTGCCCCTATGGTGTTCCCCAAAGTCCAATTCCAGCTCCATTGTACCATGAACTGTTCCTGGAACAATTCACCACTTCACAAATATGCTGGAATTCGCGATATCCCTTGGACACATCTTTAAAAGGTTGTAGTGCAACTGGTCAAAAACTGTCAGTCTGGAGCTGCTCCTGACTTTTATCCTGGATATGGCAACAGGGGGATGTTGGCAAGTTAGGCTGTGGGCAGGGATCTTGGGAACCTGCTGGATGGAGTGTGCACAATAGGGACTTGCTTTTCTGCCAGGACCAGCCAAGGCATACAAGAATGTGGGTCAAGGATTGGAAAATGAGATCAGCATAATTATTTTGACAGGCAGAGACTTGATGGGCCAAAGAGCATTTTTCTGTGCTGTTGAGCTCTATGGTTCTACGACTATGATCAGGTAGTCAAATCTGAAAACAGTCTCCACTAAGACAGAAGGAGTTGAAATTGGCGATGGGCTGCTCAACATTCAGCTCCTCACCATGGTGTGGAGGGCATCCCCATCATAACCATCCTGAATGTTTCACTGACCGTGTCCATACTCCTAAGAACTGGTATCAGAGGCTGCCCTTGACTTACTGTATTGAAGGTCCCTGAGTGAAGGCTTGACCGAGGCTTGCTGACAACAATGACAACCTTCCTTCCAATGTGTCTGCACTAAATGTTAAGGCAAGACAGTAATCTGGGCCTAGTACCTGAGGGATGAAGCAACAAAAGATGAGACAAGACAAAAAACGTGTTGTGAATATCCAGGCTACGAGGCAATATGCATTATGGCAGTCAGTGAAGAGCCCAGAGATGAAGCCTGGTCCAGTTCACAAGCTGGATGTGTGTCCCTGAATGCACAGTGTCCTTGCTGTAGAATTACAATAGGTCCCGATGTAGCCATTGTATGTGCAGGTGCTGTAAGTGGATTGGAGATATGCCATGAGGATTTTTGATGTTGGCACATGTCAGGTGTCAATGTCCATGAACACGGTTGTACGTGGCTAGTACCACACCTGGAGTGAGCCCTGAGATGTTGGCATCTGCTGGCCAACATGGAGGTCCCTTACAGCAAACCGTGAGCTGAATTCGTTAGGAAACCATTTGGGTCTCCAAGTTGCATTTTCTCAATTTTGAGCTTGTTTGGCAAGTTTAAGTTAGAAAGTTAAATATTAATGAGATGAATTGGGCTATCAAAAAGGGGCTTAGGAAACTTTAAACATGTGCAAATACCAATTCTCTACTGCCCATTAAGAGTCATATCACGGTGCTTATGAAAAGCATAAAAGATAGAGCATGATGCTCCCAGTGTCGAGACAGACTTTACCAGACTTCATGATTGGTTCACTCAGAACCCTGTAGGACTATTGCATAGTATTTGTGGTCTGACAATTCTAGGTTTTTTAAAATTCAATCACAGTATGTCAGCATTTCTCAAGTGCCCTTAGGCTTTTTGAACCTTAAGGATTGAATGGATTATGCTGCTCTGCTGTGGTAAGGTTTTGATCCATCCTCTTTGGATTTCTCTGAGGTTTTTCTGATTTCTGCTTCCAGCAACATCTGAATGGCTTTCTCTAAAATAAAATCTCCTTTGGGCTGTATTCAATTAGATAACAATTCATCAGCGGTTTAAATTCAGTCTTATGGATATTGAATTCAAAACTTCAGCCTCATTGTTCTCCATTAACCTATAGAAATTATTAATTAAATTATCTATAGATTAATGGATGCTGAACTGCTTTACTAAATCTTGCTCTTTCAAGAATCTTATTTGTTCTCCTATGAAAGCAATTTTCAAAAGCTTGTAGAATTTCATCAACATTGTCTTTGCTTCCCTTTATACTTTGTTAAGCTATGACTCCATCTGCTATGGTCCCAATTGAATGCATAAGTGCATTTGCTTATTCAACTCCTGATTTGGTGTTTAGTTTGGAAATAATTATATATCTTGGGAATTGTTTTCTCCAAAATGTCCAATTCTTTGTTTTATTTGGCTTCTCTCTGAAACGAAGCCTTCTTGCTACCATTTCTTTCAATATGATTACCATATATACACATGTAAAAGTCGACCCCTATTTTTGGCCAAATAATCTGGAATTTTCCACATATGTCGGGTAAAAGTTGACCCTAATTCTTCACAGATAATAGAGCAATGTTTATGAGTCAGTGTGCTGACCGTCACATCCTGCTTCAGCTTTCCAGTTTGCTGTTGTTCTGCTCTGTGCCTGGTCTTCCAGTCCACTGGCTGTGGTGTTCTGCTCCGGGTTTTCAGAATCACCATAATTAGGTTTTTTTTCTTTATTCATTTAGAGATCAGTTGCTAATGATATGGTATGAATTTTGATGGGCATGGGTTTCAACCACTCAAAAGTAATATCCATGTAAAAGTAATATCCCATAAATTTAACCTTAAAATGTAGTCATAAAATAGGACTTTAACCCAAGTATATATGGTATTCATTCTTCTCATTTTGAAGACTTTCAGTTCTACAGTATATCAATGTTGCTCCATTCCCCTTGGTTAAAAACTTTTAATGCTGCTTTTTTATACCGGTTTTCCTTTGCCTTTGCAGACAAATGGAGGACTCCTGCCTCTGCAAATAACATGTAAGATTTCACATTTTCAGCCTAATGAATGTTTACCATCACCTTTACATTTTTATTTAATGAATGCCACTGCTAATGGTTTTAAAGCTGAATTCCAATCTCTTACTGGCTTTCTATAGATAATTCATGCTCTCCAAAATGCTGCAAATAACCCAGACTCCTCATACTTTGGAGAAAAGATTCTAATTCTCTTTATCACCTTCATTGAATTAATCTTGCAGTCTTAATGCTTCTTCCTGTGATTAAAGTTGCTTCCTCTCCACAAACATGGTCATGGTAATCACATACAAGGCAATAAGGAGGCTCTAGTATACTTGTATTGGAAATAGCTCCAAGAAGGTTTACTGGTCGAATATCTGAAACGAATAGGGTGTCTTCGGGGAAATGTTTGTATCACTAGTGTTTAGAAGTGTTTTGATTAAAACATGTGAGATCCTGAGGGGACTTCACAGAGACAATGTGGATACCTCTTGTGGAATATCTGGAACGAGAGGGTCACAACTTAAAAAGGGGAGAAAGTGAGTCTGCAGATGCTGGAGATCAAAGTTGAAACTTTATTGCTGGAACAGCACAGCAGGTCAGGCAGCATCCAGGGAACAGGAGATTCGACGTTTCGGGCACAGGCCCTTCTTCAGGAAATCTTCAGGCCCTTTCCTGAAGAAGGGCCTGTGCCCGAAACGTCGAATCTCCTGTTCCCTGGATGCTGCCTGACCTGCTGTGCTGTTCCAGCAATAAAGTTTCAACTCACAACTTAAAAATAAGAGATTGTCTATTTAAGACAGAGGGCCTCAGCTCCCGGAACTCTTTCCCTTGAAAGTGGGGGAAGCTGAGTCTTTGAATATTTTTACGTTGCTGTACCCAAGGATACAATGCATTAAATGAAAAACAAACAGGGATAAGACACCTCATGTCAGAATTGAACTTAGACTGAATGGTAGACACCAAGAGATAAAGAAGTCTTGAGTGCGTTTTAGTGGCATGGATGGTCTCTCAATATAGATCTCTCATGTGATTGGTTTAGCATTAGGGTTAGAGTTAACTCTAACTATAACCCTAACCCAATCAGCAGCAGTTTATTATAGTTTATATTATGTTGCTTGGTGTTGAGATATTTGGGTTCATTTAAGAGAATGGAACATCTTCCCCAATCAGAATCATAATGATTTTCCATTGACTAACCACTTGACTCTATGACTGTCTGACTAACCACTTATTATCTCACATCATCAGCGATTTGTGTGTGCTTTATGTTGTCCTGCTTAACCAATGAAAGATAGACCTCACATGGAAGGGTTGCAGTTATATTTGACAAAGTTACTGAAAGGGTGTTTGGGGTGAGTGGATGGGTTATGAGTGAGCAGCATGGGCCACTATTTTCCTTTTTGCAGGAGATGGAGAGACTATTTATGTGAGCTACAAAGAGTTGGGCTAAGATTCTGGTTGGATTTTTCCCCTGCGATTAGTTCCCTGGTGACTCCAGAGCTAGGAGAAACAGTGCCTGACTAAGAAGTAGCCAAAAAATGATGAAGATGTGCAGGGCTGTATTTGCTTGAGGCAGGGAGAATTACAAGTATTTGGGAGTCTCCAATCCGTAGGGTAGTGGGGGTAGAATGACTGAGCATGCTGAACTGATGCAAGAAGAGATTGCTGGATGAGAAAAATATGGCAGCGCATTAGCCCAGTGGTTGGCAGCACATTAGCCCAGTGGTTGGCAGCACATTGGCTCAGTGGTTAGCACTGCTGCCTCACAGCACTAGGGACCCAGGTTCAATTCTATCCTCGGGCGACTGTCTGAGTGGAGTTTACACATTTTCTCTGTGTCTGTATGGGTTTCCTCCAGGTGCTCAGGTTTCCTCCCACAGACCAAAGGTGTGAAGGTTAGGTGGACTGGCCATGCTAAATTTCCCACAGTGTCCACAGGATGTGCAGACTTGGGAAATGCAAAGTTACAGGAGTAGGGTAGAGGGGGGGGGGTCTGGTTGGGTTGCACTTCGGAGGGTCAGTCTGGACTTGATGAGCCGACTGGCCTGCTTCCACTCTGTAGGGATTCTATGATTATACATAAAGAGAGAATAAAACTCTGGGACAGCCATGATGAGCAGAGGATGCTGGATAATCCAAACTCTTACTCTTACCAATCATATTCTTACTCCTCTTCCCAAAGTCCAACTTATTTGAAGCAAGTGTCGAGGTGAGATTGGTGCACTAGGATAGTATGTGGCTTTCAGTGCAGCCTGTACATGAGCTTGATTGTTCCAAAGCTGTAAACATAATTTCCTCCAGATCCCAGAGGCTATGGGAGAATTCAGTGTTGTGCAGGTATTGTTGTGCATGCTTGGCACAAAGTCTTTCTGCAATGATTGATGCATGCAAAGGATCACACTACCAATAGAGACAAAGTAGAACTGAACCCCTATATAAGGAAACAGTAACCAATTTAAATTAAGTAACTCAATCATATTAGTTCCAAATAGGAAACAATGGCCTCAGCAAGTGTTGTTAGCTCAATCATTCTAGAATCTGTTAGCTGTCAGATTATCATGGGCCTGTCTGCATTGCCTTTCTGTTGGTCTGGCTTATTCCTTCTTCACTGCCATTACCTTTCTCTTTCTCAGCTAAGGAAGTTCTTCTCCAAGCTGCACACGACCCTGACCTGACCTGAAACTGTATTGCTGTTCCTTCATCAGTGTTGAACCAACATCCTGAAACACCGTCCCTAACAAGCTCCTATTTACTTGGGCTGCCGTTGTCGAGAAACTGACCAGTGAGATTATGGAGGTGAAGGATAATGAGACCCAAGAGAATGAGAAGGCCTGCAAAATTCCTTCCTTCTGCAGCTTCCCATCTGCAATGAAGCCAAACTCAACAGGTGACACCATAGCTCTGGGTGTGGTCCTGCCTAACATCCAGACTGTGTTCTTGCTGTCTTCCATTCCTTCCCCTCTCTGAAACCTTGGATGCAACAGGAAATTTGCAACACCTCCCAACTCAGAAACACAATCCACTCGCCTCTCTGAAGATAATCACTGCCTCTCCACTCCCTTACTTACTTGCCACTTAATGGAGGCCCCATCACACTAGACTAACCTACAATTCCAGCCAGCACTTAAACTGACTGGTGGGAGGGAGGGAGAGAATGGAGGAAGAGACAGAAACTTTAGAGGAATGGGGATTGGGTGATTGAAACAGAAACAGTGATAGGACAGAAATAAAGGGACGGGATAAACGAGGAAAAGGAAATGTGGCGAGAAGGAATTGAGCTGGATAAAAAATGATGAGGGAGGATGGAGAGAAGGGGAAGGGTAGAGGATGTGATTCGAGAGTCTTGGACAGCCAAGGAAGAATGGATGGAGAACAGACAGCAAGTGAAGAGGAAGGAGGATTAAGGAGGAGAGAGGGTAACAGGGAGTAAAGAGGAAGACCCAGATGGGAGCAGGAGTGAAGGGGCCATTTGGGAACAAGGGGAGAGAAGCTGAGAGGAGATGGGGACTGTAATAATATATATTCTAAGAAAAATATTATGTTAAGAGCATAATAACTCATTATAGTAATTGCAAGAACTATTCTGCCAGTAATATTAGTTACATTAGAAACATGGAACCTAAGAACAGTTCTGGCCATTTGGCCGTTTGTGCCTACTTTCCTATTCAATAGGATCACAGCTGACCTTCTGTTGCAATGCCATATTCTCAATTTCTCCCATACTCCTAGATGCCCTTAAAATCTAGAAATGTATCCACCTTTTACTTGAAAACATTTATGAATTAATGTTAACGAAAATGTAGTGATTTTATTGCCACTACAGCGAGCCTTATTTGGTGCTCATGCTTCAACTTCACTCCTTGTTGGTTGATTATCGCTCATTTAAGTTGAGCACATGAAAGGTTTGTAAATATTTGCACTTGATGCGGTTTGAGCTGTGTGTGATTACATTTTAGGGTGATTGATTTCAGTAGATCGCTTTTAGATATAAACATTTAGATATAAACTGAAAGAACATTCTGGAATACTGATCATTGTGTACGAGTGCAAACAAACACTGCTGAATACAGAATTATGTCAAAATGTTCTGTCAGCAACTTTTTCATTGTTTAGATAAGTCACTAGAGTCTAAGAGAAACTAAGGTTTAACAACTACTATTATACAAATCTGCCTGAAAATGGGTTTTTGCTTTATAAGAACAAGTTTCTTTTCGGTCTTCTATTTAATTTCATTCCGTTAAGTTCCGATCTCGGACGAAATTCCACAGGGAGTTTCTGAACTCTAGGACTGACCCTGCGATCATCTACAGATCAAAAGGGCACACTCATTTGGGTTGGCAGTGAGAAGTTCCAGTGTTGTGGGGGCACATTTCATTCACTGCCAACACCCCTGAGGCTGCAGACCACAATGATTGGTACCGTTTGCCAGTCTCCACCCATAAGATCTGCCTTGGGAATGTCAGGTAAAATCTATTAAAACATCCAGGCGTTCCAATTGCAATCCCCACTCCTGACATTCTGCAGACCTATGATCACTGTGCTTGCTATTTCTAATCTATTTAATGAATAACACACTGTGATGTGAGGAGGCGCACGTTAGCCACACTCCACAGACTCTCTCTTCTATTTCAGCTCTAACCAGCTGCCTTTAATCATCATTATTGATGGCTTCAAAATGGATAAATATTTTCTGTCCTGCTTTTATTCCTGGAAGCTGTCAGTTTCACAGGCATCCAACCATTTCTATTTGCCTAATATATAAACCACATGTCTCAAACAAGTGGCGCAAGCCTGTCTCTAGTGTGAAGTTAGTTCTGTGCGATTATCTCCCTTGACCCAGGAATTATTTAGCAGTTTTATAGCCATTTTTATACTAATACACTTTAGTCCAGATTTTAAGTCTGTGAGCCAGCTCCTGCCATTTAAACTGCTAGCTATATTTTCGCTGCGTGGTTTGCAGTACTTCAAGAAGGTAGTTCAACATCAGTTACTCCTGGCTGGTGACACCTAGAGTATAAGAAAAAAGTAACAGTTCTTTTCACTGAACAACAGATTTGAAGATTCATGAAAATCTGATTAATTCAACATGAAACATCAGTACATAGCCTGTTAAAGACGGTTTATGATAGACAATCTATCTGCATCCCCTTTTGTGTAGGCAGTTTAATCCTTTTTAAATATACCATTGAGAAGTGCATTAATGCCTTTCAATGTTCCACCCTAACTTTAATCACTCATCAGCATTGCTTCACTGCTTCTTTAATAAAACTTTCTGCATTTTAAACATTTTTATTGCTATAACTGCTTGCTTTAAGGATTATGCCACTTCATCACGTTTCTTCCATTTTGTGATCTTTATAATTATTGGGACTTACACTGTTTCTGTCATGAATTTTCAATCTTTTGTTTTTATTGCTATTAAATATGTTGAGACTAAAATCCTGCAGATGCTGGAATCCAAAAGAGACAAGCAGGGGGCTAAGAAAACACAGCAAGCTAGGCAGCATCAAGAGGTGGAGAAGTCAACATTTCGGGTGTATCCCTTCAGGATATATTGGATCCTTCTTCAGGATATATTGAATTCATGTCTCTTTATTCTCTTCTCACCTCTTGGATTTTTTTTTTACATTAAACAATATGAAGTTCAATAATTGCTAGGAACCTCAAATCTGACATTTCACACCCTGTTGCCATGAACTTCAATTTTTAGCTCATGAATTGTTTCCCTTGGTACCATTTTAAAGCAAACTAAACTATGCTTATTGAATATTTCTAATATAAACAATAATAGCTTACATTTATGGACATGCTTAAGACTATAACACATAGGAATAGGCCAGTGAATCCATGTAGGTTACTCCACCATTCAGTGAGATCAAGGTGGATCTTAAATTCTCAATCCCATTTTCCTGCCTATTCTCCATAACCATTGATTCCCTTACTGATTAAAAATTTGTCAACTCAGCTTTGAATAAATTTAACCACAGAGCCACAATAGCCCTCCAGAGATGAAGAATTCCACAGATTCAATACAGCCTGAGAAGAAATTCCCCTTCATCTTTGTCTTAAGTGAGCAGCTCCTTATTCTCAGATTATCTTCTCCCATCCTAGACTGTGCCACAAGGGGAAACCACCATTCCGTACACACCCAATGAAATCCCATAAGAATCTTTAACATTTCAATAAGGTCACCTCTCATTTCTCTAAACTCCAATGAGTACAGGCTTATGCTACTCAAACTCTCCACACAAGACAAACCTTGCATATCTGGTATCAGACTAATGAACCTGCTCTGGACTGTTCCAATGCCAATGTATCTCTCTTTAGGTAAGGAGCCCAAAATAGTTCACGGTATTTGGGTTGTTGTCTCACTAGCGCCTTGTATGGTTCTAGCAAAACCTCGCTACTTTTATACATGACTCCCTTTGAAATAAAGGCCAACATTTCATTTATCTTCCCTGTTACATGCTGAACATAGATGGTACCTTTTTGTGATTCTTGGATGATAACTCCCAAATCCTTCTGGTCTGTAGCTTTATACAGTCTTTCTCCATTTAAATAATATTCATCTCTCTTATGCTTTTTGTCAAAGTCCATGACCTCACATTTTCCTCACAGTTCTGCCAACTTGCTTAACCTGTCTATATTACTCTGTAGACTCTTTTTGTGAACTTCACCACTTGTGTTTCTTTCTATTTTTGTGTCATCTGCAAACTTGGCTATAGTACATTTACTTTCCTTATCCAAGTCATTAATACACACTGTAATTAATTGTGGCCATTGATCCATGTAGCACTCCACTGGTCACAGGTTGCCATCTTGTAAATGCCCCCCTTTTCCCAACTCTCTGTCTTCTAATACTTAGTTAATCCTTTATCCATGCTAATATATTACTTTCAACACCTAATCTATCGTATGTGATCAACACCATCTGAAAATCCAAATATATTACATCAACTGCTTCTCTTTTATCTATCCCAATTGTTACTCTTTTAACTTATTTCTATATTTTACCTAAGATTTTGTACCTAGGTACCTTGCATCTGTGAATGGTGACATTGTGAACCTTTCACTATACTCTTGTATCCCTGCACTTGAGTACACATTACAATAAGACCTAATTTTAAATTCTAAAATTATAAATGCTAATTCCTCAAAGGACGCACATAAACCTTTTAGGCCTGGTTTCCCATTCATATTGCCAATAACATTTTCCCAATTACAGACATTAAACTAAGAGGTAAATACATTGTCTTTTTTGCCTCCTTTCCTTTTCAAATAAATGTATTACATTGTCAGTTTTCCAATCCTCTAGGCGATCACTAGAATCTAAGGATTTGTGGAAGATTTCTACCAATGCCTCAACTATCTCTGTAGCTGCTTCCTTTAATATCCCCAGGTGCATCTCATCATGCCTAGTGGATCTATCAATCTTTAGCCCTAATTGTTTATCTCTCACTCTTTCCTTAGTGATTGTCCTTGTCTTTATTTCCTCTTCTCTTTTACTCCTCAGTTATTTGATCATTTTGGCATGTTTTTAGTGTTTTCCACTGTGAACAGCATTGCAAAGCATTTATTCAACTCCCTGGCCATTTCCCAGTTCCTGTTATTATTTCTCCAGTCTCATTCTTAAAGGGGCCTGTGTTCACTTTGGCTTCTCTTTTCCTTTTTTTAATGCAGGTAAAGAAGCTCTTGCTGTCCATCTTGATATTATTTGCAAGTTTACCTTCAAAGTTTATTTTCTCTCTCTTTATTATATTTTTGATTATCTTTTTAAGACTTTCCCAAATCTTTTGGCTTACTTCTAGTCTTTGCCACATGTATGATCTTTTTCTTTCAGTTTGATGCAGTTCTTACATTTTCTGGTTACCCCCGGTTTGCTTATCCCCTTCCTTGAACTCTTCTTCTTCACTGGAACATATCTTTCTTAATCTTTCAATCCATCTGCCATTGTCCCTCAAATGTCTTTGCTGTTCATCTCCTTCTCTAGTTCACTCCAAACAGCTCTGCCCTCATTGCTTTGTAATGACCCCTATTTAAAATTTGCCACAGTAATTTCTAACAAGTTGCTGGTTCCTATGGGATATTTCACTCTCACAGCATTTATTAAACTCTGCCTCATTACACATTATTATATCCAAAGTAGCCTGATCTCTGGTTAGATCCACAACAAATTGTTCTGGGAGGAGTCTTTAAAGTTATACTGTTAAGGGGGGAGCTCATGATCGAGTCTTATCATCACTAGACAATTAATCCAGAAACTCAACTAATGAGACCCAATTTAATTCCTTCCATGGCAAATGGTGGAAGTTAAATTCAATAAAAAATATCTATAACTAAGAATCTACTGAAGAGCATGATTGTCAGACACACCTGTCTGGCTGATTAATGTCCTTCGTGGAAGGAAATTTGCCATGCTGTCCTGATCATGTGACTCCAGATCCACTGCAATGCGGTTGACTCTCAATTGCCCTCTGAAATGACCCAGCAAACCATGAGTTGTATCAATTGTTATGAAGTGTCAACAAAGAAATAAAACTCGACAAACCACCTGGCATTGACCTGAGCACTGGAAAAGACAATGACATAAACAGCATTTTTAACCCTACAAGATACTCCTTACTAACATTTGGGGCCTACTGCCAAAATTAGGAGAGCTGTCTCATACACTAGGCAAGCAACAGCCTCACAGTCATACTTACAGAATCATACCTGACAGGCAATGTCCCAGACACTATCATCACCATCTCTGGATATGTCCAGCCCCACTGGCAGGACAGACCCAGAGAGGTGGTGGGACAGTGTATACAGTAGGGAGGGAGTTGCTCTGGGAGTCCTCAACATTGACTCTGCACCCCATGAAGTCTCATGGCTTCAGGTTAAACATGGGCAAGGAAACTTCTCCTGATTACTGCATATCATCCTCCCTCGATTGATGAATCAGTACTCCTCCATGTTGAATAACACTTGAAGGAAGCACTGAGGATGACAAAGGCACAAAATGTACTCTGGGTAGGAGTTCAATGTTCACCATCAAGAGTGGCTCTGCAGTAGCATTACGGATTGAGCTGGTCAGGTCCTAAAGGACTTCGCTGCTAGTGCCAGGTACTGCAAGCATCAGCAAGAGGGAAAACATATCTGACCTCATCCCTATCAATCTGCTGGCTGAGGTAAATTTATCAATAACAGTATTGGTAAGAGTGACCATCACATTGTCCTTGTGAGACAAATTTCTATCTTCACATTGAGAATAGTAAGGTTAGATCACATGGGACCCAGGGAGAGCTAGCCAGTTGGATACAAAATTGCCTTGATGGTAGGAGACAGGGTGTGATAGGAGGGGGTTATTGTTCAAGCTGGAGGCCTGTGACCAGTGGTATGCCACAAGGATCTGTAATGGATCTATTATTGTTCATCATTTTTTTAAAAGATTCAGATGAGAAGATAAGAGGCATGCTTAGTAAGTTTGCAGATGATACCAAAACCAATGGTATCGTAGATAGTGAAGATGGAGAAAGTGAGGTCTGCAGGTGCTGGAGATCAGAGCTGAAAATGTGTTGCTGGAAAAGCGCAGCAGGTCAGGCAGCATCCAGGGAACAGGAGAATCGACGTTTTGGGCATAAGCCCTTCTTCAGGAATCCTTTGTAGAGGGAGGAAGAGAGCTTCTTCAAGGCAGGCCTTCTTCTTTCCTGAAGAAGGGCTTATGCCCGAAACGTCGATTCTCCTGTTCCCTGAATGCTGCCTGACCTGCTGCGCTTTTCCAGCAAAACATTTTCAGCTCTAGATAGTGAAGATGGTTATCTAAGAATGCAACTGAATCTTGATCAACTGGGTCAGTGGGCTGAGGAATGGTAGGTGGAGTTTAATTCAGGTAAATGTGAGGTGTTGCATTTTGGTAAGACGAACCAAGGCAGGACTTAGACTGTTAATTGTAGGGTCCTGGGGAGTGTTGATGGACACAGAGACTTAGGGGTGCAGGTGCATAATTCCTTGACAAGATGGTGAAGTAGACATTTGGTATGCTTGTTTTCATCGGTCAGAGTATTGAGTACAGGAGTTGGGATGGCTATACAAGATACTGGTAAGGCCACATTTGGGGTATTGCATACAATTCTGGTTGCCTTGCTATGGGAAGAATTTATTAAACTGAAAAGGGTGCAGAAAAGATTGATACGGATATTACCAAAACTGGAAGGTTTGAGTTATAAGGAGAAGAGCAAGGTTTTGAATGTGAGTAAATTTATGCACTACCAACAAGCTACCTTTTTTCTCATCCTGCTCATTTTAAAAAAAATGCTTTCTTTATCCTTCATTTTGTTTATTCCACATTGTTTTTAATGTACATTTGGTAATAATACCTCCGGCTTGTTTTTTTGAGTCAGTCCGAAGCAGCCCGAATGATAAAGGACCAACCCACTACCAAAAAAACAGCCAGTCTTCTCACCGGGAGATACCTGCTTTAATTTAGTTGTCTTATTTCCCCTTTTTGATCCTCTAATCTTTATGCATCTGACTCTAACCTTTAACTTGTTGCAGGTGACATGAGTTTTTTTACTTATAAATTATTGTATAGTGTATACATGCATTGAAAGAGACTTCAATAACATATAAATTTCATTGTGCTTAAGCTGTGTGTTTCACATTAACTTAATAAGACTATTTTAGCATCAACATAGGTTTATACTCATTAGATTATGTGAAGCTCGGCTTACCAGTAAAGCTTGGATGAATTGACTCTTTGTAAAACTATAGTGAATTCCTACTGATTAGCTCTTTAATGTGCTTATACTTAACCTGATTGATTGTATTGTACTATATTAAATTAAAGGACACTTAATATATGTTTATTCATTGCATATGTCTCCTGTTCAGGTGTCACAGGCAAATGTGGTACACCATCACCACCCTCCCAGTCCTTTTCCAGCCGATAGCCATGTGGGAATAATATGCATGAGGAAGTATAACGTTTGAAAGCATTAACGATTTTTCTTGTGCTTGCTTGTAAGTCAGTCTTTAAGGAATAGTAACCCTCATCCTCTAAAAGACCACTTACATTAGAGTGCTGACCAATTTCATGCTACTTGTTTGTATCATTCAATTATTTTGATCTGTTATGTCATGAAGACCAGAGAGCTCTGTTAACAAAATCTAGAAAGGATAAAATTGAAACCATATAGTACACTCACAAAATACATAGAAATGTAAATAACTGAAGGCAAATAATAGCCCTATCAAGAGAACATGACTGATTTTCTGTGAAATTAATTCTTAACATGCATTGACACATTCTGTTGAGCTGACTTTTCATGTAAAGCACAATGCACAGTGAATTATCTGTTAGCTACATTTTAGTAATGAAATCATACAATGGCATACACAGAGTTTAGCCCTAATTGTAGCCTCGACATACTAGAAGATTAGGATGAATTCAAAAAGGTACATTAAGTATATTAAAGGAAAAAGAATAACTAGAGAAAGAATAGGGCCCCTCAAGGACTAAAGTGGACGTGTGTGTAGAACCGCAGGAGATGGGTGAAGTTCTCAATGAATATTTCTCCTCTGTGTTTACCATGGAGAAAGACATGAAGATTTGGAAATTTGCGGAAGTTAGTGGTGATATCTTGGGGGCAGTCCATATCGCAGTAAAGGAGGTGTTGGATGCATTAGAATGTATGAAGGTAGAGAAATCTCCTGGTCCTGACCAGATTTTTTCAAGAACACTGCAAGAGGTTAGTGAAGAAATTGCAGGGGTCCTGACTGACATTTTTGCATCATCATTAGCCACAGGTGAGGTCCTGGAAGACTGGAGGGTAGCGAATGTTGTGCCATTATTTAAGAAGGGCTGTAAAGAAAAGCCGGGAGACTACAGATCAGTAAGCTTAACATCTGTGGTGGCTAAGTTACTTGAGAAGATTCAGAGGGATAAGATATACATGCATTTGGAAGGACAGGGTTTGATTAGGAGTAGTCAGCATGGTTTTGTGAGTGGGAGTTCGTGCCTCACAAATGTGTTAGAGTTCTTAGATGAAATGACCAGGAATGTTGACGAGGGCACGATGGTAGATGTAGTCTATATGTATTTCTGTAGACTGCATAGAATCGAGGGAGAGCTAGCAAATTGGATACAAAACTGGCTAGATGGTAGGAAGAAGAGAGTAATAGTGAAAGGATGATTTTTGGACTGGAGGCCTGTGGAGTGTCTCAGGGTGCTGGGCGCGTTGCTGTTTGTTATCTATAGCAATGTTTTGGATGAGAATGTACCAGGCATGATTAGTAAGTTTGCTGATGACACTAGAATCGGTGGTATCGTGGACATTGAAACTGGTTATCAGAAATTGCAGCAGGACTTGATCAGCTAAGGAAGTGGGCCGAGAAATGGCAAATGGAGTTTAATATAGAGAAGTGTGAGGTCTTGCATTTTATAAAGTCAAATCAAGATAGGAGTTTCATGGTGAATGGTGGGGCCTTAAGAAGTGCAGTGGAACCGAGGGACCTTGGAGTTCAGGTGCACAGTTCTCTGAAAATAGAGTCATAGGTAGACAGGGCAGTGAAGACAGGTTTTGGCAGACTGGCCTTCATCAGTCAGGGCATTGAGTATATAAGTTGGAAGTTATGTTACAGTTATACAGGATGGTGGTGAGGCCACAAATGGAGTATTGTGTTCAGTTTTGGTCACCTTGTTATAGGATGGATGTTATTAAACTAGAAAGAGTGCAGAAGAAATTTACAAGGATGTTGCCTGGACTTAATGATCTGAGTTATAGGGAGAGGTTGGGCAAGCTAGGAGTTTTTCTTTAGAGTGTAGGAGTCTGATGGGGGGGCTTTGTCGAGGTGTACAAGATCATGAAAGTCATGGGTAGGGTGAAAGCACTCAGCGTTTTTCCCAGGGTTGGGGAATTGAGGACTAGAGGGCATCGGTTTAAGGTTAGAGGGGAAAGAATAAAAGGGAACCTGAGGGGCAACCTTTTTTATGCAGATGGTGGTACGCATATGGAACGAGCTGCCAGCAGAAGTGGTTGAGGCGAGTACATTAATAACATCTAAAAGGCATTTGGACAAATACATGGATAGGAAAGGTTTAGATTTTAGATTACATTACAGTGTGGAAACAGGCCCTTCGGCCCAACAAGTCCACACCGACCCGCCGAAGCGCAACCCACCCATACTCCTACATTTACCCCTTACTTAACACTATGGGCAATTTAGCATGGCCAATTCACCTGACCTGCACATCTCTGGACTGGGGGAGGAAACCGGAGCACCCGGAGGAAACCCATGCAGACACGGGGAGAACGTGCAAACTCCACACAGTCAGTCGCCTGAGGCGGGAATTGAACCCGGGTCTCTGGCGCTGTGAGGCAACAGTGCTAACCACTGTGCCACCATGCCGCCCACACGGTAGAAGGATATGGGCCACGTGCAGGGAAATGGGATCAGTTGTGGGCAGACATTTTGGTCGGCATGGATCAGTTTGGGCCAAAGGACTTGCCTCCGTGCTGTGGGATTCTATGACTTTACGATATTCATTCCATACACATTGTGCTAATCACAAGTACCTTGATGGAAATTGTAGTCTACTTGGCTCCAAAGGAAACTTGGTGCTACATCAACGAATAAAGTAGAATATTGAATAAAAACGATTTCCCAGAATCTCTTTAAATGTTTTTGAATTTTACATAAGGCCCATTGTACTATAATTTACTATGTTTTTTTTCAGTGCATTGATGAAATTTCATTTCGGACATTGAAAGTAAATGCAGATTGAATAAAAGGGCAGGGCATGTGAGGAGAAGTAATTTTGACTTCAAAACAATGATAAAAAATTGAAACAAAGCTAACCATCATTGGCAGACATTACCTGAGGTGGTTGAGCCTGCAGTACACAAATATAAGGACAATTATTTATAATGCTACTTGCAAACCAATGTCCTAATGGTTGAACTGGTCCTGCAGTGAAACTTGTAGGTGCTCTACACTGATAAACAATCTCAAAAATCTTAGGCTACTTGGACAAGAAACAATTCGAAATTAAACTATCCAATGCATTACTTTGGTTGGTAAATTCTATCAGTCCATTGGGAATCTCAAAGCCTTGGGTATCACCAACCAACAGTTACATTCTCTGTATTGTTTTGGACCAGGCCAGACCCCCGAAAACATTTCAAGAAGGTAGCTCAGACCCCAACGTTTCTAGTTGTTTTAAGCAGGTGTATAGTGGATATTCCAGGAGTGATGCAGCTGGCCCAACCACTCAGTTTTAAGCAAAGCAGAATTTATTTACAGACTACTGAATGAAACACAAACAAAAGAGAACTTAACCTATCTGAAAACCCAATTGGCTCTACTACAACTTAATGGTGCTGTTCCAAAAACTTGCAACATCCCAGAAACACCCAATGACAAAAAAGATAAAATCAAACTCAGGTTCGTATAGGAAAGATGTCAGAGACAGTCAGCCAGAAAGCCTCTGTTGAGTCCAGGAACTTTCTCCCCAGCTAAAACTTGATCAGCAGCTTCAAACAGACTGCTTGTTGTTGGAAATGGATAAGGACACTAGGCAGGACAGTGAATGAGTTGACTGGGATTTGGAGGCCATGAGGGAGTACAAGCAGTGGTAACAGTTTGTGAGGGGGATTGGTGCATCCAATGCATGCAGCACACTCTCACATGTGAGGCCTTGAAGCAGACAATAATTGGCCACTTTGTGTCCTTGAATGGTTTAGCAGGTTCCATTCAGGTTAGGTTCAGGGTAGGATGTGAAAAGGGAGTGGCCCCACCCCAGTTGAAAATATGTCCTACAGGAAGCCATAAATTCCAACCTTAATTGCTTGCCTTATCTCCACCAGAAGCACTGTTCTGAACATTGACCATTCATCCACTGAAGTAATGGCTTTGATTGTAGTTGGGAGGTAGGGACAGGAATAATTCCTATCACCCTCTGTGTTTAATCCAACTAGCTCAAAGTTATTCTATTAAATCCTTCGCATCATGATGGGTGGTCGCATTCCACAAATATGTTGAAACTAATGGGGGATTAATGATTTGTGAGACCCAGCAAGTCCTTGAAAGACCCAGGCGCGCATACTTAACAACTGACAGCAAAAGACCTTCCTTATTGGGCTTTGACTTTAGAATCGTAAGTGAGCTTTCACCTTTTATTGGCGAATTGTCTCGGGCATGAATAGTATATAATGGTGGCTGGGAGTGTGATGGCTTAGAGGTGGGATCTTGATTTTTTAATAACCAATCTTGAATTTACCCACCTTTTAATCACATGCCGTGTTCCTTATCTATGGCATATATATTCCACAGAATCTTAAAATCAGCATTGTTACTGTTTCTCAATCCTTCTGTTTTCCAGTGAAAACATGCTCGACTTGGAAAATCAGTCCTCCTAATTCGATGCCTCAATGTTTTTCTTTTGTATTTTTTTCAATTGCTTCAATATATTATTTGTAATTTGGCAGGCAGAATAGGGTACACTGCTCTAAGTGTCACCTGATAATGATTTGTAAAGTGACAGGATTACCTCACTATTTTGGCCCAATACTGTCGTTTTAGTGAATCCCAACATCTGATTTGATTTACTCACATTCTTGCAATAGCATTGTGATATTAATCAAGATGTTGCAATCTCTTTCATTTTCCATGCGATTTTCTTTCCATTTAATCCCCTTTCTTTATTCTGCATGCCAATCCTCCATTTTTCCATTGGATTTTACCTGCTACTTGTTTTCTTATCACTTTATTTAAATCAGTTCAAATAGGCAAACACTCCTGTATTTGTTCTCAGTTCTGGATGATTTCCACCTCCTTCTACCACGCAGTATCACTTGTAATAGTATGCCTGTTTATGAAAGTATTAAACAACAGTCTTGCACTAGACTCCTGTGGGACCCCATTGGTAACATTGCCTGAGGCTAATCTGAATATATCCATCAGGTTCCAAGTATTATTAAAACCAAAAGAACTATGGTTGCTGTAAATCAGAAACAAAACAGAAATTGCTGGAAAAGCTCAGCAGGTCTGACAGGATCTGTGGAGAGAAATCAGAGTTTATGTTTCGGATCAAGTGACCCTCCCTCTGAACCGAAACGTTAACTCTGATTTCTCTCCACAGATGTCTCCAGTCCTGTTGAACTTTTCCAGTAATTTCTGTGTTTATTTCTAAGTGTTATTAAACTCTTCAGTAGGGAGCGTGCGTGTGGATAGAGCACATTGTCAGCTATTAAATGGCTCAGCAATGCCTTCTAAGAACAACTTTCACAAACCACAATCTGATTGTCTTTAAAATAAGTCATCAAGAAAGGATCATCTGAAGATCGATTATAGTCTCTGTGCAGTGCTATTACAAACTCAAATATTCTTTCCTGAGCCCTAGCAATATGGGACAGCAGTAACATGTTCGAATTGCGAGTGTCCATGGCAAAAGCGCTGGAAAATGTGATGTGTAATGTCACTTAGGAATGTTGCTCCTTTATAGTAAGCCTGCCAGTGTTATCTTGGCACTTGTAAGATCTACTGGAGGTCATCCAAAAGATAGTAATTGCTGCAAAAAAGGGCAGGGATCTTTTGGATTGGGAACCTGTTCAACATTTCTTCTCCTTATACCAATGGAATAAGTACACAATGGACAATAATTTGGACCTTTAGAGAAGATTTTGTGAAACTATCATCCTTTCATGAGCTCATCCTAACTCCCTAAATGATAATTTTTAAAAATTCCAGACATGTTGGAGGCCGAACCCAAGCATCGGTTTTCTAACATGGAATAGAGTTGATTCCTTCATTTTGATGCTAGCAGTGGATCAACAAAAGAATTTTTAAGTGCCTTATCTATTCTGGATATCGCTAATTCTTTTGTGTGTTATAATTTGATCTATTTAAAATTCTAGGAAATTACTCAATGTACCTGTAAAATAATTTGTTATATCCACAAATAAATTTAGTATATCCAAATATTATTAAGCACATCCCTAAATTTGTTCTGTATATTGTGATGTAAGGTGGTGATTTGCATATTTTGATGATTAAGAATTAAATGATTAACATATAGGTATTTCTGCAGCCATTGTGGTTTCTTTTAAAATGGAAGTAGGGAGAGATTTCTCAGAGGGTAATGCATTTTGTTTTTTGTTGGTTGAGTTTTATGAACAAACAGAAAAAATGGTTGTGCATTAGGTGTCAGGTAGAAGGATCCAGAAATTGTGGTTTTTAGCTGAGGCAACATGTCCTGAATTGAGAAAAAACTTTTCAGTTTGGGGCTTGCAGAAGGCTATGCTGCAGCTAAATGTGTAAAGCTGATCTCCTGGAGAATGGAGATAGATTAAAACTGTTAAGGAATAGATTCACTGACTGCAAAGAGTTTCATTCAAACATTTCAGATCAGATGTGCTTGGTTAAAGCATTGAGGTTGAGGAAGTCTTAAACTCAGTTGTATGAAGGCTCAAGGAAGACACTGTCAGATTCCCAAGAGTAGGAAATAAAGAGAGTTTTGGTAAGTTCTATGGATGTGTTAGAGAAGGGAATTTTCTCTGTTACGAGTACAATAAAGGAGCGCCATATGGATTAATTTGATTGTATTTCACCACATCGCAAAATCTTTAAATTTGTGTTATTAATATACACTTTGGTTTATTTTAGTTTTTCTCATTTCATTGGCATAGTGGATCTTTGGATTTTTGTTAACACTGAGTCTGCAGCATTGCATGTTTATATTTCAGTGAAAGGCCACCTGGTATTAAGCATAACAATACAATTTAGGGTGTAGGTTTGCTCGCTGAGCTGTAGGTTTGATATCCAGACTTCACTTGGAGGTCGCCACTGATGATGTTACCTAGCCAGGTAATGAAACGTCTGGATATCAAACCTACAGCTCAGCGAGCAAACCTACACCCTAAACCTCAACCTGAGCTACAAACCTTCACAAACCTTGCAATAACAATAGAATCTAGGCTATTAAGCTTGGGATTTTAGTCTGAGATCTGACTTGTCCACTGGTAACAACAGCTAGAACACAACAATATTAATAAATGCAATCTTCAAATGTATTTAACTTATCCATAACATTTAATAGTATCTTTCCTTATATTCATGTAATAACACTTAAAATACCAGGATTAATACTAACCTGAGTATCCCAAAAATTTTCTGGTTGTTATGTATCAGTGATCCGAAAATCTGTTAATTATTTTCTGGTCTGTGCAGTTCAGGCACACATGCTCAGATTACAGTACAAGGCGATATACAAGCCTGTTCTCTACATTGGATACAATAGATAAAACAATGATGATGATTCAGTAAATAAATATATGATTATGGATGTGATGTGCATCAATTAAAGATGCACATACAGGTATAGGGTATTGATTGGATGCAGGCTGTGGGATGTGGGGAATGTTTGTTAGGTCTAGCTACTTACTGGATTAGTGGTGCTGGAAGAGCACAACAGTTCAGGCAGCATCCAAGGAGCAGCGAAATTGGCAAAAGCCCTTCATCATGAATCCCGAAACGTCGATTTCGCTGCTCCTTGGATGCTGCCGGAACTGCTGTGCTCTTCCAGCACCACTAATTCAGAATCTGGTTTCCAGCATCTGCAATCATTGTTTTTACCTAGCTACTTACTGCTCTTCCACAGTTATCTCCACTCCTAGGTGTCAATGGACAGGCATGAAAGGCATGGTGTTTTCTTGAGGCCATCTATGATTGTGGGCACCACAGGGGTTGAAGCACAATTTAGAGTCATAGAGATGTACAGCATGGAAGCAGACCCTTCAGTCCAACTCGTCCATGCTGACCAGATATCCCAATCCAATCTAGTCCCAGCTGCCAGCACTCGGTCCATATCCCTCCAAACCCTTCCTATTCATATACCCATCCAAATGCCTCTTAAATGTTGCAATTGTACCAGCCTCCACCACTTCCTCTGACAGCTCATTCCATACACGTACCACTCTCTGCATGAAGAAGTTGCCCCTTAGGTCTCTTTTATATCTTTCCCCTCTCACTCTAAACCTATGCCCTCTATTCTGGACTCCCTGACCCCAAGTAAAAGACATTGTCTATTTATCCTATCCATGCCCCTCATGATTTTGTGAACCTCTATTTTGTCAACCTTCGACACTCCAGGGAAAACAGCCCCAGCCTGTTCAGCCTCTCCCTATAGCTCAAATGCTCCATCCTTGGCAACATCTTTGTAAATCTTTTCTAAACCCTTTCAAGTTTCACAACATCTTTCCAATAGAAAGGAGACCAGAATTGCATGCAATATTCCAACAGTGGCCTGACCAATGTCCTGTACAGCTGCAACATGACCTCCCAACTCCTGTACTCAATACTCTGACTAATAAAGGAAAGCATATCAAATGCCTTTTTCACTATCCTATTGCCCTGCGACTCCACTTTCAAGGAGCTATGAACCTGCACTCCAAGGTCTCTTTGTTCAGCAACACTCCCTAGGACCATACCATTAAGTGTATAATTCCTGCTAGGATTTGCTTTCCCAAAATGCAGCACCTTGCAATTATCTGAATTAAACTCCATCTGCCACTTCTCAGTCCATTGGCCCATCTGGTCAAGATCCTGTTGTAATCTGAGGTAACCTTCTTCGCTGTAGACTACACCTCCAATTTTGGTGTCATCTGCAAACTTACTAACTGTACCTCTTATGCTCGCATCCAAATCATTTATGCAAATGATAGAAGATAGAGGACCTAGCACCGATTCTTGTGGCACTCCACTGGCCAAAGGCCTCCAGTTTGAAAAACAACCCTCCACCACCACCCTCTGTCTTCTACCATTGAGCTAGTTCTGTATACAAATGGCTAGTTCTCCCTGTATTCTGTGAGATCTAACCTTGCTGATCAGTCTCCCATGGGGAAGCTTGTTGAATGCCTTACTGAAGTCCATATAGATCACATCTACTGCTCTGCCCTCATCAATCTTCTTTGTTACTTCTTCAAAAAACTCAATCAAGTTTGTGAGACATTCTCCCCCCAAAATGACCTAATTTAAATTCAAGTTTCTTTTGAGCCTTTTTTTTTGTTACAATCATCTTTGAGAGGCTGCCACTTACTAATTCAGCTTTAAAATACTATCATGAGGTACTTGTTCTCTGCTACGGTCACTGGGTGAAAATGTTTTGGATTGGTCAGTGGCAGATGGACTCCCTGTTGGAGCAACTTAGGTTTTATGCCTGGAACACCATCAAACTTCTCCATTTGGGATAGAGCAGGGTCAGGAATGGATGTCACAGGTTCCAGGGTTTAGATCTTTCATTAAGATTAGGAATTGCAGTAAAAGCAGTAAAAAGAGGGGGAGTTGTGGCTTTGTTAGTCAAGGACAGTATAACTGTGGCTGTAAGAACTTTTGATGAGGACACATCTACTGAGGTGATATGGGCTGAAGTTAGAAACAGGAGAGGGGAGGTCACACTGCTGGGACTTTTTTTATAGGCCTCCACAAAGTTCCAGGGCTGTGGAGGAGAGGATTGGCAAAACAATTCTGGGCAGGAGTGAAAGGAATAGGGTGGTCATCATAGGGTCTTTGACTTCTCCAACATTGACTGGAAATGAAATAACTCAAGTATATTGGATGGATGAGTTTTTGTTCAATGTGTGCAGGAGGGTTTCCTGACGCAGTATGTCGAAGGGCCGACAAGAAGGGAGAAAACACTGGATATGGTGTTTGGTAATGAACCAGGCCAGGTGTTTGATTTAAAGGTAGGTGAACACTTTAGAGAGAGTGACCATAATTTGGTTACGTTTAGTTTAGCAATGGAAAGGGATAGGTACATGCCACAGGGCAAGAGTTATAGATGGGGCAAGGGCAATTAGAAAGCAATTAGACAAGACTTAGGGGACATAGAATGGGATAATCAAAATTTGGAGATAATCCAAATGGGGATGGGGATAATCAAAATTTGGAGCTGGTTTAAGAAACAGATATTGTGTGTCCTTGATAGGTATGTCTTTTTCAAGCAGGGATGAAGTGATGAGGTAAGGTAACTGTGGTTTACTAAAGAAATTGTATCTCTTGTTAAGTGGAAGAAAGTGATGTTGAGACAAGATGGATCAGATGAGGCGATGGAGAGTTACAGATTAGCTTAGAGAGTTAAGAAGAGCAAGGAGGGGGCATGAACAGTCTTTAGCAAATAGAATAAAGGAGAACCGTAAAGCTTTCTATACGTATGTGAGGAATAAAAAGATGACTATGGCCAGAATAAGGCCAGTCAAAGACAGCAGTGGGAAGTAGTGTGTGGACCCTGTGGAGATTGGAGAGGTGCTAAACAAACATTTGTCATTGGTTTTCACCCAGGAAAAGGACAATATTGTAGAGGAGAAGACTGAGATATGGGCTATTAGACTTGAAAGGATTGACGTTAGTAAGGAGGAGATGTTATCAATTCTAGAATGTGCGAAAGTAGATAAGTTCCCTGGGCCGGATGGGATTTATCCGAGGATTCTCTGGGAAGCTAGGGAGGAGAAAGTAGAGCTTTTGGCATTGATCTTTGAGTCGTCATTGTCTACACATTTAGTGCCAGAGGACTGGAGGATTGCAAATATTGTGCCATTGTTCAAGAAGGGCAGTAGAGATGACCCAGGTAATTAGAGACCAGTGAGCCTTACGTCTGTTGTAGGAAAAGTTTGGGAAAGGATTATAAGCGATAGGATTTATAATCATCTAGAAAATAACAATTTGATTGGAGATAGTCACTATGGTTTTGTCAAGTGCAGGTCGTGTCTCACAAACCTCATTGAGTTTTTTGAGAAGGTGACCAAGCATGTAGATGAGGGTAGGGCAGTTGACGTGGTGTACATGGACTTCAGTAAAGCTTTTGATAAGGATCCGCATGGTAGGCTGTTGGAGAAAATGTTGGAGGCATGGAATTGAGGGTGATTTAGCAATTTGGATTAGAAACTGGCTTTCTGTAAGAAGGCAATGAGTGGTGGTTGATGGAAGATATTCAGCCTGGAGGCCGATTACTAGTGGTGTACCACAAGGATCTGTTTTGGAACCACGGCTGTTTGTCATTTTTATAAATGATTTGGACACAGGCATAGGTGGATGGGTTAGTAAGTTTGCAAATGACACTAAAGTCAGTGTAGTGGTGGACAATATGGAAGAATGTTGCAGGTTACAGGGGGTTTTGGGTAAATGGCAGAATTGGGCTGAGAGGTGGCAAATGGAGTTCAATGCAGATAAATGTGAGATGATTTACTTTGGGAAGAATAACAAGAAGGCAGAATACTGGGTCAATGGAAAGATTCTTGGTAGTGTGGATGTGAGAGGGATCTTCGTGTACATAGATCCCTGACAGTTGCCACCCAGGTTGATAGTGCTGTTAAGAAGGCACGCGGTATGTTTAGTTTTATTGGTAGAGGGATTGACTTCCAGAGCCACGATGTCGTGCTGCACTTATACAAAATGCTCATGTGGCCTCACTTGGAATATTGTGTACATTTCTGGTCGCCCCATTACAGGAAGGATGTGGAAACATTGGAAAAGGTGCAAAAGAGATTTACCAGGATGTTGCCTGGTCTGGAGCGAAGGTCTTATGAGGAAAGGCTGAGGGACTTTGGTCTGTTCTCATTGGAGAGAAGAAGGCTAAGAGGGGTTTAATAGAGACATACAAGATGATCAGATAGGGTGGACAGTGAGAGTTTTTTTCCTAGGATGATGGCGTCAGCTTGTACAAGGGGGCATAGCTGCAAATCGAGGGGTAATAGATTTAAGGCAGTTGTCAGAGGCAGGTTTTTTACTTAGAGAGTGGTAAGGGCATGGAATGCCCTGCTTGCCAACATAACTCAGCCACATTAGGGGCATTTCAATAGTCCTTGGATAAGCACATGGATGATGACGAGATAGTGTAGGGGGATGGACTTAGATTAGTTCGCAGGTCAGCGTAAAATTGAAGGCCGAAGGGCCTGTTCTGCACTGTATTGTTCTATGTCCTATGTTCTATGTCCTATGCTCTATGTCGGTTGGTCATTTAATTGCCCCCCCCCCATTGTTTGTCATTGAAAATGTGACAATACCAATTGCAATATTGGCTCCGGAAGAATGGGTTTCTGCTGTGGTTCTGAGCTCCCCACTTGGACGGAGTGGCTAGGTGCTGGTCTGCTTCTGACTGCAAACCCAACAAAGTTTGCTTTCCATTGAGCCCTGTCCTCAAAGTATACTTATTCCATTGATTAGACACATGGCCTGAACTGTGACATTCACCTCTTATTCAGAGACAAAAGGGATCTCTGCAACTCTTTGCTGGTCTTTTGCCAGTGTCATATGATGCCATGATGCCAACCACTGCCAAAATGCTCTTGGGTAGATTGCTGAAATCATCCTTTTGTTCTGACTGGTTCTGTGAAGCATACTTGGTCTAAGGTAATGCGGCAGGTAGTCTAATGAGAAGAGGCGTCTGTCTCAACCATGACTTATTTTGTTGCATGATAGCAATCAGATACAATCTACGTTAGCCAGAGAGAGACATTGGTATTAAAATCATTGATACATATCCAATAAAGCTCTATCTCCTTCACGATCTTATAATTGTCTGCCATTCCTCTTTCAAGTCCTTACCTCATCATCAGGATTAGGTGGAGCTTAAGCAGTCCTCAGTATTAATCATTTAAGAACCATTACATTATACAACAAACAGGACCTGATCAAATTTTGAACATCAAGTGGGCATGGACTGGTTGAACTGAAGGGTGTGTTTATGTGCCGTATGAGAGAAATTGCTGGAGAAACTCAGTAGGTCTGGCAGCATCTGTAGAGACAGAAACAGAGCCAACATTTCAAGTCCAGTGACCTTTCTTTGGAGGTTTGGAACTTTTCCAAGTATTTGGAACATGGTCAGGGATAGGTTTACAAGGCCGCAAAAGGGCACCAGTAATCAGGATGTTGGTTTGAAATGTGTGTACTTCAATGCCAGGAGCATCCAGAATAAGGTGGGTGAACTTGCAGCATTAGTTGGTACCTGGGATTTTGATATTGTGGCCATTTCAGAGACATGACTAGCGGAGGGACAGGAATGGTTGTTGCAGATTCCGGGAGTTAGATATTTCAGCAAGAACAGAGAAGATGGTAAAAGTGGGGTGGGGTGTGGCAACGTTCATCAGAGGTAATATTATAGTAGCTGAGAGAATATTTGAGGACTCATCCACTGAGGTAGTTTGGGCTGAGGTTAGAAACAGGAAAGGAGAGGTCATCCTGTTGGGAGTTTTCTGTAGGTCTCCAAATTGTTCCAGGGTTGTAGAAGAAAGGATAGCAAAGATGATTCTTGATAGGGGCAAGAGTAACAGGGTAGTTGTTATGGGGGAATTTAACCTACCCAATACTGACTAGGAATGCTATAGTTCAAGTATTTTGGATGGATCAGTTTATGTTCAATGTGTGGAGGAGGGTTTTCTGATACAGTACATAGACAGGCCAACAAGGGATGATGCCATATTGATTATGAATACTTTTCATCACTATTCACATTGGAAAAGGTCAATGTTAGTGATAATACGGAGGTAACGGCTACAAGATTAGATGAGATTAAGGTTGACAAAGAGGGGGTTTTAGCAATTTTAAAAGATCTGAAAATAGATAAGACCCCTGGGTTGGATGGGATTTATCCTTGGATTCTCTGGGAAACCAGGGAGGATATTGTAGAACCTTTGATTTTGATCTTTATGTCACCACTGTTGACAGGAGTAGTGCCAGAAGACTGGAGGACAGCAAATGTTGTTCCCTTGTTTAAGAAGGGTAGTCAGGACAACCCTGGTAATTATAGGCCAGGGAGCCTTACTTCGGTTGTGGGTAAGGTGTTGGAAAAGGTTATAAGAGATAGAATTTAAAATCATCAGGAAAGGAATAATTTGATTAGGGATAATCAACACGGTTTTGTGAAGGATGGGTCATGCCTAACTATTCTTATTGAGTTCTTTGAGAAAGTGACAAAATAGGTGGATGAGGATAAAGCGGTTGATGTGACGTGTATGGACTTCAGTGAGGCGTTTGATAAAGTTACATACGGTAGGCAATTGCATAAAATATGGAGTAACAGGATTGAAGGTGATTTAGCGATTTGGATCAGAAATTGGCTAACTGAAATATGACAAAAGGTGTTGATTGATGGGAAGTGTTCATCCTGAAGCTCAGTTAGCAGTGGTGTGCCACAAGGATCTGTTTTGGGACCACTGCTGTTTGTCATTTTCATAAATGATCTGGATGTGGACATAGAAGGATGGGTTAGTAAATTTGCGGATGACACTAAGGTAGGCAGAGTTGTGGATAGTGCCGAAGGATGTTGTGGGTGACAGAGGGACATAATAAGATGCAGAGCTGGGCTGAGAAGTGGCAAATGGAGTTTAATGTGGGAAGGTGTGAGGTGGTTCACTCTGGAAGAAATAACAGGAATGCAGAGTACTGGCCTAATGGTAAAATTCTTGGCAGTGTGGATTAGCAGAGAGTGAAAGTTGCCACTCAGGTTGATATGATTATTAATAAGGCATATGATGTGTTGGCATTTATTGGTAGGGGGATTGAGTGTCGGAGCCACAAGGTCATGCTGCAGCTGCACAAGACACTGGAAAGGCCGCACCTGGAGTATTGCATGCAATTCTGGTCACTGCATTATCGGAAGGATGTGAAAGTTTTGGAAAGGGTTCAGAGGAAATAAACTAGGATGTTGCCTGGTATGGAAGGGAGATTTTACAAGGAAAGGCTGAGGGAACTGAGACTGTTTTCATTGGAGAGAAGAAGGTTGAGAGATGACTTAATTGAGACATATAAGATAATCAGTGGGTTAGATAGGGTGGACAGTGAGAGCTTTTTTCCTCGGATGGTGTAGATAAGATGAGGGGACGTAGCTTTAAATTGAGGGATGATAGATTTAGGACAGCTATCAGGGATAGTTGCTTCACTCAGAGAGTAGTAGGGGCATGGAACGGCTTGCCTGCAACAGTCGTAGACTCGCCGACATTAGGCGCATTTAAATGTGCATTGGACATACATATGGATAATAATGGAATGGTGTAGGTTAGATGGATGTCAGATTGTTTTCACAGGTCAGCGCAACATCGAGGGCCGAAAGGCCTGTACTGCGCTGTAACATTCTGTGTTCTATGGTAGTCTCCCACTAGGAATCTCTGCCTTCAGATGTAAGAGCTGTTGTCAGGGAGCAGGAGTCAGTGCCTCCACCATTATCTATCCAGATAGCTGATGGATGAGAGGAATGTGTTGAATGGTGGAAGGTGATACTGCAAGAACACGTATCTCTGTTGTCCGCCAATATCCAGCTTGCAGTCAATGCCATCCATAGCATCAAAACTGTGGTGCTTGATCCCAATGGTATTTCTGGCATTGTGCTGGCTTGACTCTGTGAGGGATACCTGTCTAAACTGGCTCCTGTATGGACACGGTTTTCACTTTGACTCACGGACCTAACTCTCTGACTAATTTAAGGTGACACTGAGACTCAATGGCTAGCACTGTTGCCTCACAGTGCCAGGGTTCGATTCCAGCCTTGGGTGACTGTCTGTGTGGAGCTTTCACATTCTCCCTGTGTCTCTGTGAATTTGCTCTGCGTGCTCCAGTTTCCTCCCACAATCTAAAGATGTGCAGTTTAGGTGAATTGGCCATGCTAAATTGCCCATAGTGTACAAGGGTATGTAGGTTAGGTGTATTAGTCAGGGGTAAGTTTAGTGTAATGGCTAGGAGAATGGGTCTGGGTGGGTTATTCTTCGGAGCATCAACGTGGACTTGTTGGGCCAAAGGCACCATTTCTGAACTGTAGTGATTCAATAATAACATCTATTTCAGCGACCGCCGATGCTCAATCTTAGCCACCTTGTGGAAATACCTTCTACTTCATTCTGTTTAGCACAAAGTGGCTTCCAAAGGCTGCTGCTGAACATTATTCACTTCCACATCAACCATCCAGTCATGTTGTGATGTTCTATCCTCTTGCTCAGAGGTGGCTGGATATTCCCAGTTGAAGGTTTCGTACACAGGATTCCTCCCCTTCACTCCTAGGAATTTGACATAGAAGGTGTTGCACTCAGGGATCCTGTGCAACAAAAAGGTTCACAAACTCCCAGCATGCCTATATTTCTTGCTACCTTGAGTGAACATATTTTGCAAATGAGCTCCAATTATTTTTAATTATTTGAAGGGACTGCTACTCAAGGTCTGCCTGCTCTTCAGCCTCATAGTCCTGATCTTTGACCATCAGTGCTCAAAACACAGGGTAATGGTCAGTGAATTTACCCATGAAAGCTTTCAAAATGCTCAGGAAAATATAATCACGCGGATGACTAATCAGAGAAAACCCACATCCATAAAATACTTTGGAAATATCTGTGAGGAATTGCCCCTCCAAACGGAGGCTGGTTCACTTTCCCCATTAGCTGCATCATCAGGAGTAAAGGTTGGGGGGGGGGCTAAGAAAAAAACCTGTGGCTGGAGGAGGTGTGCGGAGGTGAGTGTTTGGGGTAAGAGGTGCTGGAGGAAGACGGGCCTCTGACGATGGTGGGTTAGACAGCAGGACTGGGGATAGAAACCAAAGCTGGCGTTGTGCAGCCCATTGACTGAGGCTAGAGGCCTCAGCACTCTGGAGGAGATGAGGTTACAAAGAGGGGCGAGGTGCTTCAAAAAGGAGTGAGACAATGTATAGTGGGGAGATCTAAGGTTCTGAAAGAGTTAATATTGAAGTTGCACTAGTTCTACCAAATCTGATAATGCAAGACAGTCTTCGGGTGGAGAATCAGGCAGTAGCAATGGAGTTAGTTATGTCTTCTCTTGCTTTCATAATTGTAATTATGCCTAATTAGTTACTATCATTTGTGCCAATTATTATCAAGCTATTAATTACATCTTGTTACCTAGGACAAGTGTCTCTTCTTGTTAAGATTCTGTAGTAGCTTATTATCCAGGAGGATGGATGGTGATGAACTACCCAACCACAACCCAACAATCATTGGTACCTGGAGCCCAATGGGGCATGGTGATCAGTGGAGGCTGCTGTTGCTGAAATGTTTTATGGGTAACATTGGTGGAGCGAATCCTGTCAAGGGGATGCAAAAATATTCAGAATAAAATTCACTTGCCCAAGTCAAGAACTTGACTGCTCCAAGAAGACAGTCCAGATGGAAGCTGCAACATAAATACCAACAGTCAACAGCACTCATAGGACCGACAATAGGGTGAACATAGCATTCCAGAAAAAAACTGTCACCTTTAGACCTGATCAGAAAATCTGGAAAACATTGTGGAATGAAAAAGAGGAAAAGCTAGCTCCACTGGGAAGAGTCAGAAATCTTAGCGAAGCAGGCAACGTAGGAGCTGTAAGGAGAAATTGATTACTGCCATCACGAGTAGACACAGTGATAAATGTAAACAACATAAATCATTCCCATTTGAAAGTTTAGTTTTTTTTTAAATGGAGGCAGATGGATTTTGGTTTCAGTTCCAGGAAATTGACTTTTTTTACAGAGAGTTTAGATAGTCATTCGAAACAGTCAGGAGAAAGTGAGGACTGCTTTCCTGAAGAAGGGCTCATTTGAAACAGTCATCCAAATATGTTGTTTCCAAGAAAGCATGTAGTTCAGTTAAGTGTCTAGCAGGATACTTGTGAAGTTACTTGGTGATTTTTCTCAGATTGCTGGAGCTAGTGGCAGATAATGAAAACAGACCACAGGTCATTGTTTATTTTCAGTTCAGAATTATCAGGAGCTCGGTTCAGGAGAGCAGTTTTCATCCCAGCAGTGGGTTTTAATTTGTGAAGTTTACAAGCTGTGAGTGTTTGTATTGAAGTTTTTAAGCTGACAATAATGAAAAGATTCTGGATTAGAGTGTTGCTGGAAGAGCAGCATCCAAGGAGTTCAGGCAGCATCCAAGGAGCTTCGAAATCGACGTTTCGGGCAAAAGCCCTTCATCAGGAATAAAAGGAATAATAATGAAAAGATGTTTGACAATCTGAACTGGAAAGGAGCTGTAAAATTGCTTCATCAGTCCTACAAGCAAAATGATAAGAGAACCACTGAAATAAGAAGTTAAAGGGTAGAGACAGGAGGGATATTTCTCTGGGATTAAATATCTATCAAAAAAAAATTGACAGGAAACAGATTGAAACTTAAAGTGCAGAATAGTGTTATGACTTTTTTACCCTCTTTCTATTAGTATTTAGCATTCCCTATTTTTATCATGTGTATATGAACATGTGTTATTGTGTTACTGCACATGCCCAGCCTAATGAGAATATGATGTGTGACTAACCATCATCGTAAACAACTGGAAATATTAAACTTTTGATCTATCAAGACAGATTTCACTCTGGGATCTGACTTGTCTTGTATTACCTTCTGCTCAGGCTATAAAAGGGACAGCTATTGTAGACAGAGCAAGCATTTGAAAATTGATTTATACTACTGGCAGTTGTGAAAATAACTGCTACACATAGACCTCAGAGGTCAGTGCAGAGGCAGGAAAAATTAAAGGTAACGCAGACCCAAATATTCCATTGGCCACATTGTCATTGGACTGAAGTTGCAAGCAGATTTTCAGATGCAGCAGACTGTGTGAGAATTGCTCAGGAATTCTGATAGGCAAATCACCTGAATCAGGAACCCTTGGCAAAACTCATAGAGTCGTAGAGTCATTCAACACGGATACACACCCTTTGGTTCAACTTGGTGTGGCAACCAGACATTCCAATCTGACCTAATTCCATTTGCCAGCATTTGGCCCATATCTCTCTAAACCCTTCCTATCTGTATACCTATCCAGATGTCATTGTAATTGTACCCTTCTACTTTCTCCACCTTCCTTTGGCGGTTCGCTCCGTACATTCACCTGTGTAAAGAAATTGCCCCTCAGGTCCTTTTTAAATCTTTCTCTTCTCACTTTGAACCTATGTTCTCTAATTTTGGACTCCCCACTCTGGGGAAAAGACCTTGTCTATTCATCCTATCCATGCCCCTCATGATTTTATAAGCTTCTATAAGATCACCCCTCAGCTTCTGATGCTCCGGGGAAAACAGCCCTAGCCTATTCAGCCTCTCCCTGTAGCTCAGACCATTCAGTCTCAGCAACGTCCCCTGTAAATCTTTTCTGCACCCTTTCAAGTTGCACAATATCCTTCCTGTGGAAGGGTGACCAGAATTGCACTTGGTATTCTAAAAGAGGCCTCACCAATGTCATGTACAGCTGCAACATTACATCCCAACTCCTATTCTCAATGTTCTGACCAATAAAGGCAAGCGTGCCAAACTCTTTCTTCATCACCGTGTCAACCTGCGATTCCACTTTCGAGGAACTATGCACCTGTACCTCTAGGTCTCTTTGTTAGCCAACATGCCCTGAGACCTTCTGATTAACCATATAAGTCCTGCTTTGGTTTGCCTTAGCAAAATGCAGCACCTCACATTTATCTAAATTAAAGTCCGTCTGATACTGCTCAGCCCATTGGCCTATCTGATCAAGGTCCTGTTGTACTCTGAAATAATCTTCTTCACTGTCCATGACACCACCCATTTTGATGTCATCTGCAAACTTACTAATCATAACACCCATATTCACAAGTATATAAAATGATGTAAAGCAGTGGACCCGGAACCAATCCATGTGGCATACCATTCATCACAGGCCTGCAGTCCAAAAAGCAAACCTCCACCACCTCCCTCTGTCTTCTACCTTCATGCCAATTTTGTATCTAACTGCCTAGCTCCCCCAAGATCCCATGTGATCTAATCTTACTAACCAGCCAACCATGCAGAACCTTGTTGAATGCTTTGGTAAAGTTCATATAGACAACATCTACTGCTCTGCCTTCATCAACCTTTTTTGTCACCTCTTCAAAAAACTCTACTTAGCGAGATATAATTTTCCATGCTCAAAGCCATGTTGACTATACCTAATCAGTCCTTGCTTTTATAAATTCTGTCCCTTGGAATTCTTTTCAACAACTGAACCATCACTGGCAATTCATCTACCATTTATCTGCCGCTCCATGAACTTGTCCAAGTCCTTTTGAAACTCTACAGTATAAACGAATGTTGTAATTGACCAGTACACCAAGGTCTAGATCATTAATGTATGTCAGAAGAAGAAAGGAACCCAACACTGCTCCATGGTGATCTCCAGTACAATCATTCCCATTAATACCACCGTTAACCAATTACTCTCTGTTTCTAGTCACTCACTTCTGTCCATTTGATTCCATGAATTCTAATTTTCTCACAAGGGGCACTGCATCAAAAATGCCTTCTGAAATTCATGTACACTAAACCAACAGTTTTGCCCTCCTTAGCTCTCTCTATTACCTCTGCATAAACTTTCAGCAAGTTCGTTAAATATGATAATCGCTTAAAAAAGAATTCTATTCCTTAAACTCACTTGCATTTGTCCAAGTAACTATTATTTTTGTTTCAAATTCTTTCGTATTGCTGTTGGTGCACTTCTTATACGCTCTATGCCATGTACTACCATGTAGTTTATGCTGTCCATGTAGTACCTTGGTCCTGGAGGAACGCTGGAGAAAGTGAGGACTGCAGATGCTGGAGATCAGAGCTGAAAATGTGTTGCTGGAAAAGCGCAGCAGGTCAGGCAGCATCCAATGAGCAGGAGAATCGACGTTTCGGGCATGAGCCCTTCTTCAGGCCTGTGCATCTAGGCTATGATCATAGAATTGTATAACACCAGGGTGGGTGCTTCGGCCTGTCATTCCTCCACCAGCTCTCTGAAAGACCCACCCGATTTGCCCCCACTTTTCCAAAGCTCCACAAATGTTAACTTTTCAAGTATTTATTCTTTATCTTTTGAGTAAAGGAATGTACAGATCGGACTGAGACCACTTTGTACAATTTAGGATTTTAGGTGGTCTATGTGATCGTCTCTCCATATGTTTCATCCTATCAGCAGACCCAATATTGACACCTCCTACTGTGGGTATGTTTACCCCACATCTGCTTAAATACATCCACATTATTCACCATGACTGTTCCAAGGACAATGGGTTAGGCCACTTTTGGAATACTGCTTTCAATTCTGGACTCCCTGCTATAGGAAAGATGTTATGAAATTTGAAAAGATTTACAAGGATGTTGCCGTTTTTGATGGAAGATTTGAGTTACAGAGAGAGGCTGAATAGACATGGGCTGTTTTCCCTGGAGCATCAGAGGCTGAGGGGAGTCTTATAAAGGTTTATAAAATCCTAAGGGACATGGATAGCTTGATATTCAAGGTCAGGGTGGGGGAGTCCAAAACTAGAAGACATACGTTTGAGGTGAGAAGGGAAAGATTTAAAAGGGACTTAAGGGGCAACTTTTTCATGCAGAGGATAATGTGCATATAGAATGAGCTGCCAGAGGATGTGGTGGAGGTTGGTACAATTACAAAATTTAAAAGGCATCTGGATGGGTACATGTATAGGAAGGTTTAGAGGGATTTAGGCCAAATGCTGGCAAATGAGACTAGATTAATTTAGGAAATCTGGCCAGCATGGACGAGTTAGACTGAAGAGTCTATTTCCATGCTGTACAAATCTATTAAGTCTTTTTTTGTTAGAATTCTTTATTTTACATCTATGGATATTTTTGTTTAGCTTTTCACTTGCACAGCAAGAAGGGAGACAGAGATGTTTACTTTTGCTGGCTCTGGGTGTTTCCAGTTGCACTGTCTTCATAGGCTGATAAGAAATTGCAGCTGGATCACTTCAAAGGCTATTGTCAGACCATATTCCTTAACTCAAAGAATCCTGGTGCCCTTTGGCTTCACAGCATAACATCCTCTAAAAGCAACAAAGTCTTGTATAGTTAAAAAATAAACCATGTATTCCCACATGATTTTCAATTTGCAAAAAATCTATTAGCATTTCAGTTGGAAAACAGTGTTCAACTTTCATTCTCGTTTTTAATCCAACAGGAAACGCAAAATGTGTTCCCTGATGACATCTACCTGGCATCTGTTGTATGCATGCGTTTTCTTCTTTGTCATAATTTGTATCCCTTTTGTCACTCAAGGAGCCATGGATTGCTCTACCCTTCCCTTTTGAGGGAATATGCCTTGACTGTGCCTGAATTATCTCTTTTTGAAGTTAACCCATTTCTCAGTTACTGTTTCTCATTGCAGCCTTTGACTCCAAAGTATTCATCTCAAATCCCTTTTTCCACATTGAATTTTGCTTTCCCCCACTGAAGGAAAAAGCAGTAAAATAAAACTTGGAAGTGAGTATACTGGTCATATTGGAGCTCTACTTTTGGATTTATAAGATATGTCAGACCTATGTACATCATTCACATAAGTCACTTCTGTGAATGATAATTGTAACTCGGGACTGTTCATTATCCTTTCCCATAGTCATACTAAAACTTGTGGTGGAGTGATCACTAGATCCTAAATGTTTTCCCATTGGCACTTGAGGAGGAAGTGCCGGACCTACTGAAGAGAAAGAAGAGGTTATTCAAGGGATATTGCCAGTAGAGCTGGTAAAGGTGTTAGTAAAGCACAGTTAAAAATCACACAACACCAGGTTATAGTCCAACAGGTTTAATTGGAAGCACACTAGCTTTCGGAGCGACGCTCCTTCATCAGGTGATAGTGGAGGGCTCGATTGTAACAGAATTTATAGCAAACATTTGCAGTGTGATGTAACTGAAATTATATATTGAAAAATTGATTGTTTGTTAAGCCTTTCATCTGTTAGAATACAGTGATAGTTTCATTTCTTTCATGTGTAAATCACAAAACCTTTTTTTAAAAGTTGCATTCTCAGGTTAGCTGTTAACAATGGTGATAGCTAGACAATATGTTGAAGGTGTTAGCCCCCTGTGTTCTCTGTCTATGACCTAATCTAAACATCACCCCCTCACAGACTTAAGACACTCTGCACTCACAACACACACACACACACACTTTCTCACACTCACAACTCCCACCCCAGACAGACACACACACACACAGACAGACAAAGACCCACATGCACACATATATTTTGTGGGGTGAATTTGTACTTGCAGAGTTACATTGCACTTTGCACAAAAACTGCATACATTCATGTAGAACTCTGAGCTCAAAAACTGCATGAATTTATGTAAAACTCAGTTATCTCACTTTTTAGATTAGAATCAATCTAAACATCAGGTCATAGACAGAGAACACAGGGGGCTAACACCTTCAACATATTGTCTAGCTATCACCATTGTTAACAGCTAACCCAAGAATGCAACTTTAAAAAAAAGGTTTTGTGATTTACACATGAAAGAAGTGAAACTATCACTGTATTCTAACAGATGAAAGGCTGAACAGACAATTAATTTTTCAATGTATAATTTCAGTTACATCACACTGCAAATTTTTGCTATAAATTCTGTGTTACGATCGAGCCATCCACTATCACCTGATGAAGGAGCGTCGTTCCGAAAGCTACTGTGCTTCCAATTAAATCTGTTGGACTATAACCTGGTGTTGTGTGATTTTTAACTTTGTCCACCCCAGTCCAACACCGGCATCTCCAAATCATTAGTAAAACACATGATCTTATCCATGGTACTGCAGACTCTACTGGAACTACTCGAACTGACTTCAAGGATATTTTGTTCAGAGATGTTGTTACTACCTCTAGAGCAGGTGGGACTTAAATCTGGGTCTCCTACTCTGCAAGTAAGGTCACTACTACTTTACTAGGAGCCCATGAACTGACATGCTAATAGAACAAGAATTTTCTACTTAACCAGTCTTATCTTTTCTAAGTGATGGAGCAGCAATAGCAAGTTATTGTCATGAATACAGAAACTCAGTTGGGTTTTACATTCTTGGATTTGGACATGGGCTGGTCCCAATGGATGCTCTTCTGAACAGTTCAGCCACATTGGATCAAGTCCCATTTCATCCTTGACAAAAAAACTCAACTCGCAATAATTCATGGAGCGTTAAGATCTATCTGCAAGAATATTTGTCATATTTTGTCATCTTAATAATCATCTATGTGTATATATTTCAGAAGTTGATGCATGTTATTATAATTTTTAAACATAAAAATAATTAAATGTGCATGTGCTTTCTGGACAGTTCATCACATATAGTTGATGTGTTGATTCTGATGACTGGGATGTATTAAAAAGATTTCTCTTTCCAAAAATCAAGGGAGAATCACAAGAACTGGAAAACAGCTTGGGAATTATTTGGTTTTTGCTTTCTTCTTCCAAAAAATAATCTTCCATGACTAATGGTGTAATAATTGTCACTAAATGTAGCAAGACTTTGTTTGTTTTACTTGTTCATGGGCATTGATGGTTGGGCCAACATTTATTGACCTACCTTAAATGCTCTGGAAAAGGTGATGGAGAGTTGCTTCTTAAAGGACTGAAATCCTTACAATGTCGGGACACCCACAGTCCTCTAAGGAAGATGTTCCATGATTTTGATCCAACAACAGCGACTGAACAGGAATATTGTTCCAAGTCAAGATGGTTTGTTGCTTGCACAGGCACGTGTATATGGTGGTGTTTCCTTGCAGTATTAGTCCTTGTGCTTCTGGATGATACTAGTTGTGGTTTGGAAGGAGTTGAAAAGTGTGGTGCTGGAAAAGCACAGCAGATCTGGCAGCATCCGAGAAGAAGGAGAATTGATATTTTGGGAATAAGCCCTTCATCAGAAATAAGCTATTGAAAAAGCCTGGTGCAACACTGTGGTTCATCTTGTAGATGGTACACAATAATGCCACTGTGGTGTTCATAGGAGTGAAAGTGATCAATGGGTTGCCAATCAAGCAATCATGCTTTGTCCTGGATGGTGTTAGACTTGAATGTTGTCGGAGTTGCCCCCATGATCATTTCTGAGCTATGCCTTGTACATGACGGACAGGCTTTGGTGAGTTAGGAGGTAAATTACTCAGCATGAATGCCTATCCTTTGACCTGCTTTTGTAGCCTCAGTATTTATATTGCTAGTCTAGTTAAATTTCTTGCCAATGATAACCCCCATTATGTTTATAGTGGGAGATTCAGTGATGGTAGTCACGTTGAATGACAAGGGGTGATGATTGTATTCTCTCGTACTGAATATGGTGGTTGCCCAATACTTGTGTGACATGTATGTTACTTGTTATTTATCAGAGTATCTGAGGAGTTGTGAATGGTGCTGAACATTACCCGATAAACAGTGGACATCCCCACTTCTGACTTTATGATGGAGGGAAGGCCATTGATGAAGATGGTTGGGTCTAGGATACTTCGCTGAAGAACGCCTGTAGAGATGTCCTGAGGCTGAGATGATTGAACTCCAATAACCACAACCATTGTCCTTTATGCCAGCGATGACTCCAACTAACAGAGCATTTCCCCAATTCCCTTTATGTTTCTTTATGATTCATTCAATAAAATGCTGTCTTAATGTCAAGGGAAATCACTCTACACCTACGTTTGGAATTGAGCTCTTTCATCTACATTTGAACATAGCTGTAATGAGGTCAGAGACTGTGTAGGCCTGATGATCCCAAATTGATTTGAGTGAACAGATTGTTATTTTGCAATTGTTGCTTTATATTCTTTAGATCACCCAGTCCACCAATTTGGTAATCTCGCCTAGAGATTTGTTGTGGTAAATGATCAGGTTAGATTTCTCCCCCTTTTTGTGCACAGAGCATACTCTGCAATTTTTCACATGGTCGAATAGAGGCCAGTGCTATTGCTCTATAGGAACAGCTTGGCTAGGGGCATTGCTGGTTCTGGATAATAAATCTTCAGTAGTATTGATGGAATGTTAACAGGGCCCATAGCTTTACAGTTTCCAGTGTCTTCAGCCATTTCTTGAAATCACATGGTGCAAACTGAATTGTTTGAAAACTGGAAGGTCTTTCAAAGTCTAATCACAATTCGAATATAGGAAAGATGGGAGCCAAATTGGGTAAAATGTCTTTGGCCATTTGAAGGGATGATTGAAGGAATATCTCACGATTTTATGTCCTGAGTAAATTGTGTCTACAAGACTTCAGAGCCAAACGATCAGTGACTTAAATACACATCCCAGGATGTCAGAGCAACATCCTTTGCTTTACCTTTTTACGTTCAAGAATAACCCATTGGCCATTTTTATTTGCAGAAAGCCAATCTTTAAAGAGAAAGCAGATTTTTTTCTCTTTTCTCCTTCAAGAGCGACAGATCTTGTTTGTTTGTGTGTATGTGTGTGCATGTGTGTGTGTATGCATGTGTGTACTGTGTGTGTGTGCATGTGTGCATGTGTGTACTATGTGTGTGCATGTATGTACTATGTGTGCGTTTGTGTGCATGTGTGTACTATGTGTATGAGTGTGTGTTCACGTGTGTGCATGTGTTTGTGTGCGTTTGTGTGTGTATGTGTGTGTATATGCGTGTGTGTGTGTATGTGATGTGTGTGTGCGTGTGTGTATGTGTTCGTGGATATTCAAAGAGAAAAGCATTTGTGCTTGTACATCACTGACTGTTTAATTTCACCAACTATTGAATCTTTCTTAAATAGGTTTGATTTGATAATAACCCAATCATTTTTGTGTTGCTGCATTGCTTATTTAATGTGATCAATAGATCAGAGACGGTTTTCAGCAAAAATTTCAAATTAGTAATTGCCTTAAAATAATTAAGACCATTGCTTCTACAAGTTTGATTGTTCAAAAATTACTTGCCTTTTTGTTGAGGATTTATATTCAAGTTTTTACACTGCTCCTTCATCAGGTAGAGTGAAGAGAAGCACACACGCGCATTAATTATAGACAGAGAGATCAAAAGATGGTAAAAATGGTGTGATTGGAGTGTCGACAGGCTGAATAATAAGTCTCTGTAAGTGTCAGACTGTGAGTAAAGTGGCAACAGCAAGGTTGTTCAGTCTCTGATCTTCAGGCAAGCATCTTCCAAGGCTGCCTTCGAGATACACAATAAATTAGAATCGTCGAACAGAAACTGATAGCCAAGTTCCGTACCCATGAAAACGGCCTCAACTGTGATCTTGGGCTCATGTCACACTACATGTGACCCCACCATAATTCTCTGATTCTGTAAAATCTTCCTTACTATCCTGTTTTGACATCATCACATTGAAACTTGTTATGATCTCTCTATCTTAATTAGTATGTACAGTTGTGGATTACTTGATACTTTGGTTAGACCCTTGGCATGTGACTCTTACACCTGTCAGGTTATTCCACACATTTGGTTTGTTTCCAATACCACCTTATTTTTAATTTTTTGTAATTATCTCTCTGCCTCAATTAATCAGATTTTCGGTCATCCCTTCACTTGTTATTCAGCTGTTGCCACTTTACTCACTGTCTGACACTTTTGATCACTTGCAGAGACTTATTATTCAGCCTGTTGACACTCCACTCAACCACAGAGAGATCTTTTGATCTCTCTGCCTATAAATTCTGTGCATGTGTGCTTCTCCTCACTCTATCTGACGAAGTGCTCCGAAAGCTTTTGATTTCAAATAAACCTGTTGGACTATAACCTGGTGTCATGTGTCTGCTGACATGTTGAAAAAGGAAGTTCACTTTTAAAATACTCTTCCATATCTTTTAGGGGGCTAATATGGATATCCAGCATGGTATCTATCATCAATTGTTATGTGCGTAAAGTATTATTAAGTTTATTTGGAAATTGCAGTTTCAAGTATTTAATTGGCTTTCATGGTTAAAATGCTGCTCAAGTTTTTTTTTTGAAAAGCTGGTGTACAACCAGAACAAAGTGATTTGGTTTTTACTCCATACTTGAAAGTCAGCCTCGTACACGTGGTTCGATGAAGACAGTTCTCCCATCTGGATCTAGTCAAACATACATACATGGGGCATGCATCATGGTTCTCCTGGAATAAGAACACGCTCATTATTTTGGAGTTCAAAAGCTGTTGTAAACTTTAAATGTCTGTCAGAGTTGAAATAAATAGTAAATTTGACTCGCGGTTAGTCTGTCTACAGTGTCCTTATCTTATTGTTTAATGATTTCATTTCCTCCAACATTCTCAGTGCATATCTTCTGTTTTAATGGTCCTGTTGCCTTCAATTTTTAATCTCTCTGCTTGTGATCTGGTTTGGTCCCAGTTCATCTGATTTATTTTTTGTACAGTGGAACAGTCTGCCTGATGACATTGTAGGGAGAAGTTGGGTATCCATAGAGGAGTTTCTGTAGGAAATGTAGGATCCTGTCTGTCCAATTTTCATCAACTTCCTTGTATATCATTCCTCTCTTCAGCATGTCACAACCAGGTGAGACAGGGATAATGGCTGCTCTCTTTTTAACCTTCTCTCTGTTGGCCACAACATATATTTTTATTTTGTTCTTAGCACCTGACTATAACATTGCAACTAAAACTTCGTTAAACAAAACAAAACTGGGGATCTAAGATGGCGGCGATCTGAGAAGATCACACTGCAGAGCTTTGCATCGCAGCAGGAGCAGGACAATCCTTTAACCCACCCTACCCAGGTCATCAGGATTTCTTGGGGTGTTGGAAAGATTGTGGAGCCCCAAGAAACATTTTGAAATTGACTTACCTGTATTTTCAGCTGTCCAGAAATGCCTAAAAAGGGAGGAGGAGCATCTGAGGCCGGGCCTGCAGCTCAGCCTGCAGCAGCCTCAGAGCAGATTACTCTCCAGGACCTGGTGAACCAGTTCTCGAAAACTCACGAGATGTTAGGGAAACAGATTGAAGATAAGCTGGCTCCAGTCTCTCTCATGCTGCAGAAGCATGAGCAGCAGCTGGGAGACCTGGAGAAGAGGACGGATGAGGTGGAGCACAGGGTCACAGTGGTGGAAGCTGATGCCAGTTCATTCAAGGAAGAGATCCAAGCCCTGAAGACGCAGGTTTGTAATTTGAGTGACCAAGTGGATGACCTTGAAAACAGGGGCAGGAGAAAAAACATTCAGATCATCGGTCTGCTTGAGGGTAAGGAAGGTGAGTGGCCTGCGGAATTTGTTGAAGATTGGCTTCCAAAATTCCTTGACTTGGAGACTGGCATGAGAGGATTGAAGATAGAGAGGGCTCACCGGGTCACAGCACGGAGGTCGGGTCTGGGTCAATGCCCTCGTCCTTTCCTGGTGCGGTTCCATCAGTACTGGGATAAGGAGAGAGTCATGGAGGCTTCCAGACTCCAGGAGAAGGATCCAAAGGCCCTAATTTACGAGGGGTCTAAGATCATGTTTTTTCAGGACTTTTCAATGGTGGTGATCCAGAAACGAAAATCATATGATGGTGTCAAGAGAAGATTGAAGGAGCTTAGGATTCAGTACTCCCTGAGATATCCAGCAGTGCTTCGGATCACCTTAGATGGATCCATGCATCTCTTTGACACATCAGAGAAGGCAAGAGACTTTGTGGACAAACTAACCTAAGTTAAACAATTGTAGTATGTATAAATATCGTTGCTTGGGTATGCGTTTATCATTCTGTAAAGGAAATGGAGGAATCTGGTTGGAGCTTTGTTTTTCTCCTTTTTTTTACCTCTATTGATAATAATTTTGTTCAAACTATGTCTGGCGGTGGTTAAGATGTACATTTTAAATTTCTAAGTTAGGACATACCAAAGGATGGGCAGGGTATTTATTCCCCCTTTCTTTTTATAAAAGAATGTTTTTTTATTCATATTGATATTCTATGGGGTGTTTATTCTTCTTAGCTTGTGCTTGTGATACGGCTCTAGCTGGGAGAAGTGAAGGTGGTTGAGATGGTTAGATGCCTATTTATGGGCAGTTCGGGATGGGTAGTTGCCCCCTCCGGGCAGGGGGTGAGTTCCCCTACTCAGCGCTATTGGCGCTTTATATGTTGGTTTGTTTTCTGGTTTTTGTTGTTTTTTATTTTTAATAATTTTGTATGTTTGTTAAATGTAGTGGTTTTAGTTTATGTAGTTTTTATATTTGGTGGATCATGCGACACTAAGGCTCAGCAATTTGTGGTTCGGGTTCCTCCTCTCTGGAATTTAAATGTAATTGCAGAAGATTATGCCTAATGATTTGATTAAATGGTGTACCTGGAATATCAAGGGAAGTCACTCACCAATTAAGAGGAAGAAGGTACTCTTGAGTCTTAGAAAGGAGAAGGTGGATATTGCTTTGTTACAGGAGACACATTTGGATGACAAGGAGCATCTGAAATTACAGCAGAATGGCTTTGATCGAGTTTATTTTTCATCATTTAATACCAGAAGTAGGGGAATGGCTATATTGGTTAGGAAAAATCTCTCATTTAAATTGTTGGAATGGGTTAAAGACACTTACGGGAGGTTTGTAATTCTTAAAGCCTTGATAAATGGGGAAGAATATGGTATTTTAAATGTTTATTGTCCCCCAGCTCATCCTCTTAAATTCTTGGTAGATGCTTTTTCTAAACTGATAAGCCTCAAGTCTCGGCACATCATTATAGGGGGAGATTTTAACTGCCTCATGGACGCCATAGTAGACAGGTTGCCTAAAGGTCTCTCGATACCCTCTGCACAAACTAAACAGTTATTGGGTTTGTGTGGGGAAATCGGATTGGTGGATGTCTGGAGGTGTCTCCACCCTGCAGGTAGGGATTTCACGTTTTTCTCCAATCCGCACAGATGTCACATGAGGATTGATTTTTTTCTGACCCCTGCGGTAACCCTGGATCTGGTAGCATCTGTACGATTGGTAATATTGCCATCTCTGATCATGCTCCAGTGTACCTCATGGTTAAAATTAAGGATGTTACAGTGGATTCAAGGTACTGGCGAATGGACCCCTTTATTCTCATGGACAGCAAGTTTGTGAAGTATTTCTCTAGGGAATTTCGGGCATTCCTAGACATCAACATAGGCTTGGTTGATAGCTCATCTGTTCTCTGGGAAACTGCCAAAGCTTATGCCAGAGGGTTAGTTATTTCATATTCCACAAGTAGGAAGCGGCAGAAGGGTGAGCAGCAATATCTCCTTGAAATATGGTTGATGGCAGCCGAGAAGGCCTATTTTGACAGACCCTCATTGGTCAAACTACAGAGGATTACGGCACTGCGGTCTGCACTAAATTCCGTTCTCACGCAGACGGCAAAGAAGGAGCTGGCTTTTGCAAAGCAAAAGTTATACGAGCATGGTGACAAGCCAGGCAAATACTTAGCATACCTTGCCAGAAAGAGAGGTGCCCCACAAACCATTACGGCGATTAGGGAAGGGTCTGGGAACCTAACGTGAATCTAAAAAGATTAATGTGGCGTTCCAGAGATTCAACTCGAAGTTATATCAGTCTGAGAATTGTGAGGAGGGGCAGGCCAAAATGAAATCCTTTTTTAGAGATCTGAAGCTCCCGGGTGTGACTCCCGAACAACAGTCCTTTCTCAATGAGCCGCTATCAGAGCAAGAAGTGCAGGAAGCTGTGAAGCAGCTTCAGAGTGGAAAGGCGCCTGGTCCTGATGGACTTCCCAGTGAATTCTATAAGGAATTTATAAGTATACTGTCAGGCCTGATGCTGAATATGTTTAATGATTCATACAGTCATGTTTGTCTCCCACCATCTCTGAGAGAGGCCAATATTTCACTTATCCTTAAAAAAGGGAAGGATCCGGAAGACTGTGCTTCATACAGCATCCGACGAGCAGCAAAATCGACGTTTCAGGCAAAAGCCCTTCATCAGACTTTTGCCCGAAACGTCAATTTTGCTGCTCGTCGGATGCTGTCTGAATTGCTGTGCTCTTCTAGCACCACTGATCCAGAATCTGGTTTCTAGCATCTGCAGTCATTGTTTTTACCCTGTGCTTCATACAGGCCCATCTCCCTCTTAAATGTGGACTTTAAGATCCTTTCTAAGGCTCTTGCGTTAAGGCTGGAGACTGTGTTACCTTCTATAATTAAAGAGGATCAGACGGGCTTCATAAAGGGTTGCAGATCCTCCAATAACATTAGGAGGCTGCTTAACGTAATTCAAGCATGCCAACATCAGTCAATACAGCGATTGGTGATTTCCTTAGATGCAGAGAAGGCATTTGACTGAGTTGAGTGGCCGTACGTTTTCTATACTCTAGACCGGTTTGGTCTGGGTGAAGTTTTCATAAGATGGGTAAAGGTTCTCTACAGTGTACCTCTCGCTGCGGTCATTACCAACGGGGTACGATCAAGCAATTTTAATATTTCTAGGGGCAGCCGGCAGGGCTGTCCCCTTTCACCATTACATGCAAATAAAAGTATAATTGCAAACTTGGAAACTGCAGACATTTTTAAGAGTGACTTTACACTAGTCTTTACAGTAGAGAATGAGAATAAAGTACCAGTGATTCAAGAAAAAACAAAAATAAAGTTTGGTGAAAAACTAACTAGATGTAATGCAAGCTTTTCTTAAAAAATACCAGTAATTGAGAAACGACCGAGATTTAATATAAAAAAACTTTAAGATCCAACAGTTTCCACTCCATGATAGTAAAAGAAGAAGGTGAAAAACTAATTGAAGCATTATTCATAATCTTCAGGTTTTGGGGGAGAGAGAAGGTTTCTTATTCATTTCTAACTCTGTACTTACAGCACATGCAGATTGATTTCTGAATACCTTCCTTTTAGCATTCCCTTGGCCAAGAGCCCTCTCTGATGATGTCTGCTAGAGTTCCTCTTGGGTGTCCTGCACAAAATGGTTGTTCTCAGCCAGATTTCGAACAATTCAGAATTCAAACTGGCTGCTATACAACTACAATTGTTTCTGAAGAAGTCAAGCAAGTCAATCATGTTGGAATTCCTTTGAAGTATCTTTCTTGACTCCTTGCCATTATCACAAAAGCTTTAGCTTTTCACATCTTTAGAAAATTCACAAGACGTCCTTGGAGGAGTTTCATGTTTCAAATTACTCTTTGGAGTCAGCTCTGGTGATAAGAGTCTGACAAGCTTCAAGTAAACATCCATCGAGACAGTTGTCTGTTTTGGCTGAACTTTTGTTTAAAACGTTTGTCTTTCATCACAATAGCTTTTACCATAATACTCAATTAAGATCTTGAAACAAAAACAGGTCAACATTAGAAAATTGTACAAGATGATAATTATACATTCATGATAAGACATAGAAATCATAGAGTTAGAGTCATAGAGTCATAGAGATGTACAGCATGGAAACATACTCTTCAGTCCAAACTCATCCAAGCTGACCGGATTTCCTAAATTAATTTAGTCCCATTTGCCAGCACTTGGTCTATATCCCTTTAAACTCTTTCTACTCATATACACATCCAGATGCCTATTAAATGTTGCAATTGTACCAACCTCCACCACGCCCTCTGGCAGCTCATTCCATACACGGATCACCCTCTGTGTGAAAACGTTGCCCCTTAGCTCCCTTGTCAATTTTTCCCCTCTCACCCAAAACATATGCGCTGTACTTCTGGACTCTCCTACCTCAGGGAAAATACCTTGTCTATTTACCCTATCCATGCCCTTCATGAATGTCACCCCTCAGCCTCTAATTCTCCAGGGAAAATAGCTCCAGCCTATTCAGCCTCCCTGTAGCTCAAGCGCAGCAGGTCAGGCAGCATCCAAGGAGCAGGAGAATTGACGTTTCGGGCATAAGCCCTTCTTTAGGAAGGGCTTATGCCCGAAACATCGATTCTCCTGCTCCTTGGATTCTGCCTGACATACTGCGCTTTTCCAGCAATACATTTTTCAGCTCTGATCTTCAGCATATGCAGTCCTCACTTTCTCCCTGTAGCTCAAACCCTCCAACCCTGACAACATCTTTGTCAGCCTTTTCAAGTTTTACAACTTCCTTCTGATAGGAAGGAGACAAGAATTGCACACAATATTCTAAAACTGGCCTAACCAATGTTCTGTACAGCTGCAATATGATCTCACAACTTCTATACTCAATGCTCGGCCAGTAAAGGAAACATACCAAACACCTTCTTCACTATCCTATCTTGTTGTGATTCTGTTCACCGAGTTGGGAATTTGTGTTGCAGACGTTTCGTACCCTGTCTAGGTGACATCCTCAGTGATTTATCACTATAAATGCTGGAGGAAACATCACAGAAGTGCTTCACAGGAGGTTCCCAAGCACTGAGGATGTCACCTAGACAGGGGACGAAACGTCTGCAACACAAATTCCCAGCTTGGCGAACAGAACCACAACAACGAGCACCCGAGCTACAAATCTTCTCCCAAACTTTGAACTATCCTATCTACCTGCAACTCCACTTTGAAGGAACTATGAACCTGCAGTCCAAGGTCTCTTTGTTAAGCAGCACTCCCCTGGACCTTATCATTAAGTGTATAAGTCCTGCCCTGATTTGCTTTTCCAAAATGCAGCACCTCACATTTATCCAAATTAAACTCCATTTGCCACACCTCTGCCCATTGTCCCATCTGATCAAGATCCTGTTAAACTCTGAGGTAACATTCTTCACAGTCCACTACACCATCAATTTTGGTGTCATCTGCAAACTTATTCATAACACACATTGTATCTCTTGCTTAAAACCCTAGCCTTTGTACATGAACAAATCTGACTAGGTCTTATCGAAAACTGTTATAATCATGAATACATCAAAGCTTCCCTGAATGGCTTTTCCACCAAGGAAAACTCACACAACTTCTTCAAGGTAACTTATTTAATCCTTGATCTGGTTTTGTTAAATCTCAGCGCATGTATTTAAGGATGTCCTCACTTTCTTAATGTACAATGATCAGAACTGGAACTAACACTCCTGTTGTAACCTAGCTAGTTGTTTGTAAGAATTCACTATAATGTCTTTTCCTTTTTGCTCAATATCTCCATATTTATGAAGCCCAGAATCCACTCTCTTAAAGGCTTCCTTTCATCTTTCAGATCACAATGTCCTGGTCCCTGTGCCCTTGCACCCTTCAGAAACTGAGTCATTAAGTACAATAGGTTGTTGTGACAACATAAATCACTTCAGATTTGAGTGTATTAATTTTCTTCTACCACGTGTCTGTCCATTCTGCTAGATTCTCATCTATTGGCACATTTCCTAAAGTTTGGTTTCACGATAGCATGAAAGCCTGCAGAAAGCTGGAGGAAGATGCAGAAAAATACACCATCATGGGTACCATATAGGATGATACTGTTTTGACTTTGATTAACATTGAGTTGTAGGCAGCTGAGGACTCATTATTGGAAAGAAAATATAGGAGTTGGAGGAAAGCAGGGCATGGATAATGGAGCTGGCATCACATTTAAGATCATGAAAGGAATAGAAAGTTTGAGATAGAGTGGTAAACCATGAGGACAGAAGGGATGATGATGGCGTATGAGAAGAGAGTAATGATTGCAGATTTGAAGGGGAGAGGGATAGCTACTGAGAAGAGGAGACCATGTACATTAACGCATCCAATATATATTTCAGTCTTAACTCACTTAGTGAGAATTTGTCCAAGGAAGTAGAAGGTGAGTTTTTGGCATAGTTGTTGATGCCTTTAATCTTCATATTGACTGGACCAACCAAATTTGCAAATACGTTCGAGAGGATAAGTTGGAAGACAATTCATGGAGCAATATGCTGTGTAGCTAAGTATGGATTAAGCTATTTTATATCTAGAGAAAGTGAGGTCTGCAGATGCTGGAGATCTGATTCGAGAGTGTGGTGCTAGAAAAGTACAGCAGGTCAGGCAGCATCGGAGTCGCAAGAGAATCGATGTTTCAGGCATAAGCCCTTCATCAAGAATTGCAATGGAGCAGGATTTATTAGTAATGTCAAAGTCAAAGATACACTGGAAAATAGCGATTATAATTTACTTTACTTCCACATTAAGTTTGAAAACAATTATGGTCTAATCACAAGCAAGCATTTCAAACTTACAGAACATTACGTAGATATGGGGGGGTGGGGGGTGAGGGTTGGGGAGAGCTGGATGAGGTTGATAAAAATGAATAGATTTAAAGGTCTGCCAGTAAATAAAAAAACAGACAAATTTAAAATATTCATGAAAAATACATCCTATTGGAAACAAAAAGAATTCAGAGCAGGAGTTGATCCTTTGAACCTGCCCTGTCAATCAATAAGACCATGGATAACCTGATTACTCCACATTCCTGCTGACCCCAATAATCATTCACTTCCTTTGTTATTAAGAATTAATCCACTTGTGCCTTAGAAATATTCACATACTCTGCTTTCCCTACCTTTTGAGGAAAATGTTCCACAGAGTCACAACCCTCTGTCAGAAAAGCATATTTCTTTATGTCTTACTTAAATGGATGACTCCTTATTTTTAATGTGACCCCGGTTCTAGATTTTGCCATAAGGGAAACATTCTTGCCACATCCACCCTCTCAGGATTGTTCAAGATCTTACATTTCAATCAAGTTGCCTTTTACTGTTCCAAACTTTAGTGGACACCAACTTTATCACTTGGCATGAGCAGAGTAAGAGGTAACATAAGGAACTTAGCTCAATGTCAGATTTAAAATAGATGCACATAATGTTGCAAAAAATAGCAATAATTTTGAAAATTGAGAACATCTTATGATTTAGAGGTAGAAATTATAAAAGGGCCACTTTTATATTGGCTGAAGGGGGGGAAAATGGCATGGGAGTAATAGTTTTTACAGATATACAATGAGAGTAGCCAAAATAAATGTTGATTCCCTTCAAGCAGAGAAAATATCATGGGAAATGAGAAAATGGCAGCACCCTTTTCTAGGAGAAAGTAGGGACTGCAGATGCTGTAGATCAGAGCTGATAATGTGTTGCTGGAAAAGCGCAGCAGGTCAGGCAGCATCCAAGGAGCAGGAGAATCGACGTTTCGGGCATGAGCCCTTCCTGAAGAAGGACTTATGCCCGAAACATCGATTCTCCTGCTCCTTGGATGCTGCCTGACCTGCTGTGCTTTTCCAGCAACACATTATCAGCACCCTTTTCTAGCCTGCACTCAGAGCTTTTAGGGGAGATTGAGACATTCAAGTTAAAACTGTACTGAAGATATTAGAAGGAAAATAGATTTAAATTGATGAAATGAACAAGGCTGTTGTGAAAAAGTAATGTTTGAGTTTGTTTGTCTGCTCATCCCAACAATTGAAATTTCAGTTATTGAGAAAATGTATCAGGTTGAAAATTTCAGAAAGTGGGGCTTAGATAAAATAACATTAAATGGTGTCCAAATTATCCTATTACCAGGTAGCAATTTAAATTCAGAAGTATCATTAAGGGGAGGTGATGACCCTGTGATAGTATCACTAAACTGTTAGTCTAGGGACCTACGTAATGTTCTATGGATCCAAATCTGAAATTAAGAGTTTAATGATAACCATGAAACCATTGTTGTTTGTTGGAAAACCCATCTGGTTCACTAACGTATTTTAGGGAAGGAATCTGCCAGCCTCACTTGGGCTGGCCTACATGTGACTCCAGACCCACAGCAATGTGGTTGACTCTCAACTGCCCTCCGGGCAAACTAGGGATGGGCAATAAATGCTGGTCTAGCCAGCAGCACTCGCATCCTATGAGTGAATTAAAAAAAAATATGGGTATGCAGCTTTATCATAGAAAGGATTAGCACAAAGTAAAACAATACATCAAAACAGGAAGTAAGAATTTGTAGGCAAGAATTAGGTGGTCATTCTAAATACCCAGTACTTGGCTTGAAATACACAAGTCATTACAAACAATATCCTTAGCTTCTCGGTGGAAATTGGATAGACTCTCTCATAACCCAGGAATAGCAGCACCTATCGAATAGAAATTCAACATAGTCACCCAATGATAAGTAGATTAGAATTGGAAATTAGTGCTCAGTTCACACCAACCTTGAATTCAACTTCTTTTTAAAGTATAGTTTCCATTTCAAACAAAATCCTCAGAATTCGTCATGAAATATGCCTTCCCGAGTTGTGGAGGGGCGCTGCCTGAGTTGTTACAGCACAGAAAGAAACCGTTCTATCCATCAATTCTCTCTGTCCGTCTGAATAAGTAATTCACCTAGTTCTGTTCTGCCTCCTTCTCTTAATAGCTTTGCGCATGTTTACTTTTCAGAATTCAAATGCTTCAACGTCCCTCCACTACACTTTCCAGCAGTGAGGTCCAAGCCTTAATCACTCGCTGCATGAAAACAATTCTATCTCATATCACTTCTGTTTGCTTTGGAAGTGACTATCAGTCTTGGCAGTCTCATTCTCAATCCTTTCATGAATAGGAACCATTTTTTCCCCCATCTGCTCTGTCTAAGCCCCTTATGATTTCAAATATCTCTATGAAATCGCATCTCAGTCATCTTTTCTCCAAGGGAAATGTCGCTAACTTTGCAAAACTGCCTTCATAACTGAAGTTCATTGTCATGAATCGTTTCTGCGCTTTCCCAATGCCTCCATATTTTAAACTGTATGCTGTGTACAGTATTGGTCTCCATATTTAAGGAAGGATGCAATGGTGTTGGAAGCTTTTCAGAGAATGTTTATTAGACTTAAGCCTGGAATGGGTTGCTTGGCTTATGAAGAAACGTTGACTAGGCTTGTACCTGCTGCAGTTGAGAAGAATAAGAGGCAACTTGATTGAACCATTTAAGATCCTGAGGGATCTTCAGGGTAGATGTGGAAAATATGTTTCCCCTTTACACCAGTTGCTGAAAGTAAACATTGCAGGCAGGTACGTTGGCCTTCACAGTGAGAGTATCTGTACTCAGAAGCAGGAGAATCTCTTGTTGGAAAATCTAGAACTAGGGGTCACTGTATTAAAAATACATATAAATACAGAAAGGAGTAGGCCATAGAAATACAACCCTGTTCCAACTCCAGCACCCTCTTCCTGCTTTCCCCCATATCCTTTGATCCCTTTAGTCCTAAGAATTACATCTACACCTTTCTTTAAAGCTTTCATTATTTTGACGCAACAACTTCCTGTGGCAGAGAACTCTAAAAGATACCACCCTCTGGGAGAAGAAATTTCTCCTCTTCTCTGTCCTAAATGATGTGCCTTAGACTGTGACCTCTGGTTCTGAACTCCCTGGTCATTGAGAATATCCTTTCTGCATCTACCGTGAACTATCCTGAGAGAATGTTAGAGGTTTCTATAACATCCCTGCTCATTCTTCTGTACCCTAGTGAATACAGTGCCAACCCAAACAACCTTCTGCTAAACAATCTTCTGCCAAACATCAGTCCCAGGAATTAGTCTGGTACTCCCCTAATAGTCAGACATCTTTCCTCAGATAAGGAGAACAAAACTGCACACAATATTCCAGGTGTGGTCTTACTAATGCCCAGGTTCTGTACATATGTCATATCATTTGCCTTCGTCACTGCCTGCAGCACCTGTATGTATACTTTCAACGACTAGTGTGCAAAGTCTCAACATATATTTTCCTTTCCCATCTATCCCCATTGAGATAATAATTTACCTTCTGTTTTTGCTACCAAAATGGATAACTTCACATTTATCCACATTACACTGCATCTGTCATGAATTTGCCCACTTACTTAGCATGTCTCATTCACACTGCAGTATTTCTGCATCCCCCTCAAAGTACACCTCCCACCCACCATTGTGTTATCTGCAAACATGGAGACATGACACATAATTTTCTCATCTATATTATTAATATATATTGTGAATAGTTTGGGTTCAAGCACTGATCCCTACTGTACCGCACCGGTCACTGCCTGTTACTGGGGAAAAAAAATTCATTACTACTCTTTGTTTGTGTCTGCCAATCAGTTCTCTATCCATGTTGGTACACTACACCCAATCCCATGCACTTTCATTTTGTATGTAAATCTCTTATGAGGACCTTATTGAAAGCCTTCTGCAAATTCACATAAACCACATCCATGGGCTCTTCATTAGACTCTCACTAGTTACCAACCTCAAAAAATTTCCAATGGACTAAATATTCCTGCCATTCCTGACAGAATCCCTGCCATTTTAGTTTAAAAATTAGGAGATGCTCATTTTGGACAGAAGTATGGAGAAATACATTGTCACGTGGAATTGTGAGTCTTTGGAATTCTATTATTCAAATGACGGAGGAAGTGGAGTCTTTGAATATTTTTTCTCGTTTAACCAGTGGTCAAAAGTTATTGGGTTGAGTGGGAATGTGGAGTAATCAGATCAGGCATGATCTTATTGTATGCGGAACAGACTTGAGGAGCTGAGTGGCCTACTCCTGCTTATGTTGTTATGTTTGCATGTGAGTTTGCATCTTTCCTAAAGACCAATGCCCAGAACTGGGGCAATAACTTTAACTGAGGCTGGGCTACTTTCTTATATAAATTATTTGCTTTTGTACTCTGTGTCCCCAGGATTTTCAAACCCTAAATTATTGTATGCTTTATTATCTGCTAGATTATCTATTTATTTTCTTCAGAATCTATTCCACTCCATGGAACAGTGAGCCTTTGCTGACCTATGCTCAGGCCCAGTCACCTTCATTTTGTCTCAGAGTGAAGATGAGAGAGCATGGAAGGATTTTAAAATATGGTTGAGAATACTGAAAATGAGGCTTTGGTAGACCAGTAGCCGATGTATGTCAGTGAGCATAGGAATGATGGATGAACAGGATTTGGTGCAGGTTAGGATATAGGTGGCAGATGAGCTCAACATTTTGGAAGATATAAAGTGGTAGGTCAGCCAGGAGTATATGATACATTCTTGCCTGCCTCCGGAGAATTACTTCCTAGCAAAACAACTCCTGTTCCCTGCCACATATAAAAGTGTAAGTTCTACAGAAGGAGACAATGCTGACATTTTTTCTTTATGGGTTGAGCGTAGTTCAATCATTTATGTATGATGACATATGAACATATGAACCTCATTTATGAGTTATTTTTCAATTTCTTTTGAAGAGTTCTGCATAAGACATTAAACAAAATGTGCTTCCCCATAAAACTTCTATGGAGTCCTGATAAAAGTAAAGAATGAACATTACAGATGTGCATTTTTACAAAGATTAGTGAAAAAATACTTACTTTATTTCCTAAGTGATATTTAAAGCACTGTCTGGAATTCATGTCTGTTGGCCAACAACTGACAGAGACAATTGATCAATTCATGAGGATGCAATGATAAAAGACATGGTTGTGATTTCATGACAGCACAACTCGTCAACAGAATGATCAAGTTCATGATAACACAATAGCACCATTCGCAACAGATATCTTGGACAAAACCAAAGGCTATAGCCTGGAAGTACTGCTACAATGCTGAGGAGGTGCCAGTGTTGTGGGCAAAGTTAAAAATCACACAACACCAGGTTATAGTTCAATATATTTATTTGGAAGCACTAGCTTCCTGTGCACTGCTCCTTCATCAGGTAGTTCATGGGACAGGATCATAAGACACAGAATTTATAGTACAAAAATATAATGTCATGCAATTGATATGATATATTGAACAAACCTAGATTGCTAGTAAGTTTTTCATGTTTTAGAATGAGTTGCAGGTTTTGATTCATTAGTATATAAATTCAATAACTCCTTTCAAGTCACATTCCTGAGATAATTTAAGGTCTTATAAAAGAAAGGTGACATTTCAGCTCAGACAATGCATTAAAGGTGTGAGGTTAGAGCCTGTCAGTATTCCTATCTTGAGTCAGACTGGTTCTATTTCCAAAGTGGAATTTATAAAATAGTCACATGGATTGACTGCCTACATTGACTGCCTTCAGATTGTGTGCTTTTTGAGCAAAATGGAATGCATCTGAGAGAGAGTGCACACACGCACACCCCCCCGACACATGCACACATGCACATCCTCTCACAAGTTTATACAAAGTCACAGGAGAATTGACGTTTCGGGCATGAGCCCATGCCCGAAACGTCGATTCTCCTGCTCCTTGGTTGCTGCCTGACCTGCTGCGCTTTTCCAGCAACACATTTTCAGCTCTGATCTCCAGCATCTGCAGACCTCACTTTCTCCTATACAAAGTCATACTCATGCACACACTACAAAGTATGCAAACACACACACATGCGCATGTGCACACACACACACACACACATGGGCACATGCACGCATGTGCGCATACACAGACATGCACACATGTACACACACATGCGCATATACATGCACACACACACATACACACACACTCTCTCTCTGTCTCTCTCTCTCTCCCTCTCAAGCATGCACATATATAAATCTATGGGGATAATTTGCATTTGCAGATACATTCTATTTTGCACAAAAAGAGCACAATCTGCAGGCAGTCAGTCCATGTGACTATTTTATAAATTCCACTTTGGAAATAAAACTGATCTGACTCAATATTGGGATATAGACAGACTCTAACCTCACACCTTTAATGGATTGTCTGAGCTGAGATGCCACCTTTTTCATAAAACCTTAAGGTATCTGGGAAGTATTACTTGAAAGGAGTTCTGGGATTCACATATTAATGAATCAAAACCTGAAACTTATTTTAAAAGATGAAAGACTTAACAGCGATCTAGGTTTGTTCAATATATCGTATGACACAATGATCTTGTGCTATAAATTCTGTGTCTTACGATCCTGATGAAGGAGCAATACTCCAAAAGCTAGTACTTCCAAATAAATCTGTTGAACTACAACCTGGTGTACTGCTACAAAGCACACACAAGTACGGGGCCGTACTGCTGGGTTGACAGATTTGACAGGCTCCATATCATTTGTTCACCATTGGCAAGTCCAGTCATGGCTCGAGACCTCATACCGCACCTAAAGTTTGCCCCGTTATTAACACTGTCTGAAAGATGCATGAGACCAGAGAAAATGTGAAGCATTAATGCAGATGGAAAGGCCAAAACAAGTGTTTTGTCACTTTGAAGAGCCACAACCAAAAGTAAATTTATAAATAAACAGGAGTGTGTTCCAATCAGCATCAATGTGATTCCAATCAAGACCAGATCCACAAAATTCCAAAGGTTACAGTCGGATGATAAGGATTACCAAATCATTGATGCTCAAAGTAGGCTGATGTTCAGCATCATGAATATCAAAGAATATATTGGTACCAACTGAAGTTTTTGCCTTTGTCTAGACTATACTCCCCTATAAATACAGAGCAGTACAATCTATGGGCAAAACTGGACACTCGTCATTTGCACATTAACGTTCTGTGAATCAAACTCCAGAAGCTCCTCAAATGACAGGCAGCAACCAAGTACTAGCTTTTGGAGTATTGCTCCTTCATCAGGATCGTAAGACACAGAATTTATAGCACAAGATCATTGTGTCATACGATATATTGAACAAACCTAGATCGCTGTTAAGTCTTTCATCTTTTAAAATAAGTTTCAGGTTTTGATTCATTAATATGTAAATCCCAGAACTCCTTTCAAGTAATACTTCCCAGGAAATCCATCACAAAATGGGTGACCTATCAGGAAAAGGTTATCTAAATAATTGGAATGGTGGGAAATGGTCAGATGCTTCTCCTCAAATAGAGAAAGTGAGGACTACAGATGCTGGAGATCAGAGTCAAAGAGTGTGATGCTGGAAAAGCACAGAAGGTCAGGCAGCATCTGAGGAGCAGGAGGATTGACGTTTCGAGTATAAGGTAAAAACAATGACTGCAGATGCTGGAAACCGGATTCTGGATCAGTGGTGCTGGAAGAGCACAGCAGTTCAGGCAGCATCCATCGAGCAGCATGTTTCAAGTATAAGCCCATCATCAGCTCTTCCTGATGAAGAGCTTATTTTTGAAACATCGATTTTCCTGCTCCTGGGATGCTGTCTGAGTGGCTGTGCTTTTCCAGCACCGCACTCTCTGACCACTTCTCCTCAAATGACAGGCTGGGATAATGAGCTTATCAGCAATAACTACAGGAGAGCAGCAACTCCATGAACTACAGGAGAGCAATGGACAGTGAGGAGAACCACTGTATTTGTGTTGACAGATATGGTATTTGACAGTGCGAGAGAGCCACTGACAGCCTACTGAAGCCGAGGCTGTGATTGGGGCTATCTCTCATTGAGATTGGAATTGGGAGCCTTTTCCCAGATCAGAGTTCTGTCTGTCAATTCCAGGGTGGGGGTATCAACAGGGAGTGGATGGTTGGTGGGGAAGGTAAAGGAGGCAAGGTAATGCAAGAGAAGTGTGAGGGAGAAAGGAAGCTGCAGCAAAGTTGTGGGGGGAGAAGAAATACACAGCTAATAGGAATCCAAGAAAATTTGAAAAGGCATTATATTCCTTCCAACTGAATTTGGAATCTTGTCTAAAGCAGTGTATTTTCAGGAGCTATGAAGAAAGATGTAGTGGATGCTGTTCTTGTGAGCACTGCAGTAATTATTGAACTTATATCTGAGATTAAGATTTGAGATACCGTAAACCTCTTGGTTAGATTGCTCCAGCTTTGTGTGTATAAAATGGAAACATATTAGGTGTCACCTGATTAGTCTGTGGAAGGTGTGTTTTGTGTAATGGCTTCCTGTAAATTATCAGTTATTTTTGAAAAGAAACTTCCATTGCTAACTTTTGTCTGTTGTTTTATACTAATTTAAATACTCAATTATCTGGAAAATTAATGCTTTTCCTGTGTTATGGCTTTAAGTTTTGTGGAGAATTGATATTTATTGAGGATATTGGTCAATTCTTCTCATTTTGTTTCTCTGTGAATTCAAATACCATATCTGTCAACACAAATACAGAAGCCAGTAATCTTCGAATCCCTACAGTGTGGAATCAGGCCCTTCAGCCCAGCAAGTCCACACTGACCCTCCGAACAGTAACCCACCCAGACCCATTCTCCTACCCTATTACTCTACATTTACCCATTTACTAATGCACTTGACCTACACATCCCTGAACACAATGGACAATTTAACATGGCCAATTCACCTAACCTGTACATCTTTCAACTGTGGGAGCACCTAGAGGAAACCCACGCAGACATGGGGAGAATGTGCAAACTCCACAGTCCCCTGAGGCTGGAATCAAACCCCTGGTCCTGTGAGGCAACAGTACTAACCACTGAGCCACCATGCCCCCCCTAATAATTTGTGACCAGATAAGCTCATGAATGACTTAGTGAGAATGACAAAGTAGTTTCTGCAAAAAGAAAAGTAAACTCTAAAAATCAGTAAGAACTCAACAAAGTTTCAAGAGAAGCCCTTGAAGAAAATTATTTTGATCCCTGGTACAAAGACCCTACCAAATCTCTTAACACCTTTTCAGTCTCTTGCCTTTTTTAAAAAAAAAATCTCTATTGTATTCTTCCCATGTATCTGCTACTCTTGTCCTGCTAAATGGAAGTTGTCATGGGTTTGGAAGGTGCTATCTGAGGGTCTTTGGTGAAATTCTGCAGGGCATCTTGCAGGTTGTACACACTGCTGCTACTGAGTGTCATTGGTGGAGGGAGTGGATGCTTGTGGATGTGGTGTCAATCAAGCGAGTTGCTTTGTCCTGCCTGGTGTCCAAGCTTCTGGAGTGTTGTTGGGGCTGCGCTTATCCAGGCAAAAGGGGAATATTCCATCACACTTTTGACTTTTGCCTTGTAGATGGTGAACAGGCTTTGGGGAGTCAGGAGATGAGTAGCCTGCCACAATATTCCTAGCTTCTGACCTGCTCTTGTCATTACTGTGTTTATGTGGTGAGTTCAGTTGAGTTTCTAGTCAATGGTAACCCCGAAGATGTTGATAGTGGGGGATTCAATGATGAAAACACCATTGAATCCAGGGGCAGTGGGTAGATTGTTTCTTATTGAAGATAGGATAGTTATTTCTTGGCATTTGTTTAGCATGAGTATTACTCTTTTAGTTAACTTGTTTGGAACCACAAAGTTTTACTATCAGGTCCAATGGATGTGTTACCTATTAGTCTCATTAATATTTCAGTGTGTTAACTTTGTGAGTTCCTTACTAGTACTGCACTTTCAGCTTCTAAAATTTCTGTTATGTTCTTTGTGCTCCTCAGTAAAGCCAGACACAAAATACTTGTTCATCATCACTGCAACCTTTCCATTCTCTATTATCATATCTCCAGTCAGTTTCAAAAGAATGTAGGTTTATTTAAACTTGTGTTTTCATCTTTCGTGCCAGCTCACAGCAACCAGAGGATGGACATTCAATGCATGTCAGTCTGAAGGAAGGAAACTGAAACACTGCCTCTACCTCTCCGAAAGCCAATGGCTCACCCTGTGTAAAAGTAATAGGAAGCTTAAGGTGAAGAAAGTGTAATTCACCTAAAATTTTACATTAGTATTTGGCATGCTGTTATGTTGCAATGCATTTTTTAAAATAATGTTACATAAAACGTTTCGATCAGCATCACTTCCACATCTTGCCCATTAATAAATCTTGAGTGTTAACTTGCCCTTTGATCCATTTCACGATGACTGTCATAGCAAGACAGAATCCAAGGTTGAACTTAACCAAGATGACAGGACCACAACAAAAAGTCCAAAAGCAGACAGAAAATTCATGTCAATTGTTTGTGGCATTTTGCTCCCACGAGCAACTAAGCAGCTGCCATCCAGTCTGCGGTCCCTCTCAATGATGATAACACTGTTAACTAATCAGACAGTGAGCCATTCAACAGCTCTGGTCACTGATGAAACAGAACTTCAGCTACGATGACTCAGTGATGAATGCCACCCTTCGAACAAAGTGAGCAGTGGGATGCTCATGGCTCACCGAGAGCAAGGAAATGTTGGCAGGGGAGCAGCCAGTGCCATCTGGCAGACCCTTGGTGAAGCACAGATCAATTAGGAAAGTCTGCCCAGCCCAAGCCTGAAAGGAGACCATCAGGGCCCACAGGGCTATCTCCCATGTGGCTGAAGGCCCACCTATCTTTCTTCATGCCCCTTTGTTTTTATTGATTATCTCTTATTTCCTTGGCTTTACGAAGTGGCAAACCCTTCATACTTTCTCCAGGTGCACTTTTTATTTCTTCACTTCTATTCCAATTCTGTTTGTCTTCGCATTATGAAAACTTTTGTCATTTGATCTCATCAGTTTTCCATCAGTTTGTTTTGTTCTTTCATGAGATGTGAGAGTTCCTTGTAAGGCGTGTATTTGTCACCCATTAATAACAGAAATTCCTTTCCCTTTCTTTGTTCCACCTTCCCTTCCTTTCACTCACACAAAACCTGTTACATCTCTAACTATTCCCAGTTCCAATGAAAGGTCAATAACCTGAAATGTTCTCTGTTTTTCGTTGTATAAATGCTGCCGGGCCTGCTGGGAATTTCCAGTATTTTCTGTTTATGTTTTAGATCCAGTATCAGTACCAGCAATGCTCATGGCAGAGAAATATTTAGCTTGTCTGCAGAAAAGCTTCCCATCTGTATCATATGAAACATTTTCCATTTCCTTTACTGTCAATGGAATCTCTAACTTCATGCCAAACTAAATCAGTTTTGTGATCTGAATTTGCATATATTGGGAAATGGGTTAAAGCAAACCAAGATTTTTTGAGCCTGATAAACTTATCACATTTACCTTTAAAAAAACTCATTGGGCCGATTGGTCTACGATTGATTCTATGATCTATTAAAATGTAAACTGGTATTTCTTCTGACTTTGCTGTAAAGTCTCCCTGTGTCTGCATGGAGCTTGATCTGCATTAAAGTAATTAGTCAGTGAAATGTGTGGCTGATGAAAATAAACATTATAAATTTTGAAACTGGGTCAGAAATCACACGATCCCAGGTTATAGTCCAACAGGTTTATTTGAAACCACAAGCTTTCGGAATGCTGCTGCTTCACGTGACGAAGGGGCAGTGCTCCAAAAGCTTGTGATTTCAAATATACCTGTTGGACTATAACCTGGGGTCGTGAGACTTCTGACTTTATCCACCCCAGTCTAACATTGCAATTTTGAAATATTTTAATATTTCATGCTTATCTCTATCCCTTTTCCATATTAATGCATTTCCAGAAATGGACACAGGAAGTTCCCACCTGATTCATCCAGGAATTTACTTTAAATAGTTTTTCAATGTCACCATTTAGACATCCATTGAATTACAAGATTTTGGTACAGATGTATTGAATTAACTTGAATTGAATGGAATTTATTGTCACGTGTACCGGGGCACAGTGAAAAGCTTTGTCTTGCAAGCAATACAGGCAGATTATATAGATAAGTAAATCTTATCCAATCTGAACCATCAAGTCACCAAGCTGTCTTTGACAAAACCCATTCCAACCTGCAGGCTCCAACACCTACAGCAGAGCAGAAGAAGGTCATGGAAGCCACGTTGTGTAAGCTCCCCTCCGAATGGCACCTAGTCTTGGGTTTAGAATCATGCTGTTATTCCTCCACTATTATTGTGAATGGAGGTGGTGGTGGTGCGGGTGTGGGAGGGCTGGAGGGTCAGTTTTCTGGACAGCTGGTCAGTGATGTCTACAATATGGATTCATTCTCTGCACTGGCTGAGGTTACCATGAAGGTCCTGTACTCTCAACCTCCCCCTGTCACTTGAGGTATGGTGACCCTCAGGTTAAACCACCCCCTGTTGTCTCTCTCTAACGAGAGAGTGCGACTATGGTGACTTTACCTTTGCAATTACTATTATGAACTCCCTGGCTGAACAGCGCCTGCTTAACAGTAATTATTAATGGGTGACAAGTACTCACCTTACAAGGGACTCTCACATCTCATGAAAAAACAAAACAAAATTACAGAGAACATCTCAGATAGTTACTCAGGATAACTGGGAATAAACTGAAGTCTATGAAGAAAGTCTAGTCTCTTCTTTTCCCCTTAAATTTCTAGGTCCTTTCCTCAATCATATTCTTTGTGGGAGAGGGGTGTCATTTTTTTTGTTACATTTGGTGAATTATTAATCCTGTAGTAACCAAGAAACCCCCTCCCGTACAGCTTTTTCTAAAATCAATCTAAGTACACAGGGATCATGAAGGCGTGGACCTGACCAGGTAGTCACCGTTCCCTCCGTGACTACCTGGTCAGGTCCACGCTCCCCTAAAACCCACCCTCCCATCTTGGCACCTTCCCCTGCCACTGCAGGAATTGCAAAACCTGTGCCCACACCTCCGCTCTCGCCTCCATCCAAGGCCCTAAAGGAGCCTTCCACATCCATCAAAGTTTTACCTGCACATCCACTAATATCATTTATTGTATCTGTTGCTCCCGATGCGGTCTCCTCTACATTGGGGAGACTGGACGCTTCCTAGCAGAGCGTGTTAGGTAACATCTCTGGGACACCCGCACCAATCAACCACACCGCCCTGTGGCCCAACATTTCAACTCCCCCTCCCACTCTGCCGAGACATGGAGGTCCTGGGCCTACTTCACCGCCGCTCCCTCACCACCAGACACCTGGAGGAAGAACATCTCATCTTCCTCCTCGGAACACTTCAACCCCAGGGCATCAATGTGGACTTCAACAGTTTCCTCATTTCCCCTTCCCCCACCTCACCCTAGTTCCAAACTTCCAGCTCTGCACTGTCCCCATGACTTGTCCTACCTGCCTATCTCCTTTTCCGCCTATCCACTCCACCCTCCCCCCTCCCGACCTATCACCTTCATCCCCTCCCCCACTCACCTATTGTACTCTATGCTACTTTCTCCCCACCCCCACCCTCCTCTCACTTATCTCCCCACCCTTCAGGCTCTCTGCCTTTATTCCTGATGAAGGGCTTTTGCCCGAAACGTTGATTTTACTGCTCCTCGGATGATGCCTGAACTGCTGTGCTTTTCCAGCACCACTAATCCAAAATCTGGTTTCCAGCATCTGCAGTCATTGTTTTTACCTGCCTGATCCCATTCCCTAGGGAGGATTATTCATCCAGCTGCAGTCCAACTGTGCCTTTTATGGTTTCATTCCTATCTGCTGTTCTGATTCAGATTTTGAAAGTACCAGCTGCCTTTTCAATCCTTCCAAACAAATCACTTGACTCTAATTATACTCTCATTTTTGTGCCAGGGAACGCCAATCCATAGGTTTCCCAAGCCTGTGCCTTCAGCTCAACCTTCTATAATGGGGAGATGTGGACAACATGGGCTAAGCAGGAGAAAAGGCTGAACAGCTTCCATCTTCGATGTCACAGATGCATCCTCGACATTTCTTCCAAGGACAAGATTACCAAATCACAGGAGTGTGCTAATTCTGTCAGTATATATTCAAGTTAAGCTAACGATATCTGTGCCGGCTTGACCACGTCCATCAGATGGATAACAGTTGTATACCCAAAGAACATCTGCACAGTGAACTGGCTGCTGGATCGCACTCTCTTTGCTACTCGTAACTCTGTCTCAGGAACATCTGCAAACAAGATATGAAGATGGTTGACATGAACACTGACGACTAGCAGACATCACCAATGGCCAGAACCTTTGGAGGCTGACTGTTTGGATCGGATTTGGAAGAGTTCAGCAGAAACCAAAAGGTCAGCCAACCAATGAAAAGACCAACTAAAACAGAAGCCAACAGATCATGCACCTTCTCAGGCCACTGTCTTCCTCTGCAGCTGTCACAATACAGACTGCGAAGCCAAAGTGGGGCTCCTCAGGCCATGCTTAACATAGAATTGATGACCATGGTGCAAACTACTGCCTTATAAGATAGAACGCTGCCGATGCTTTCAGCTATAAGAGGATAAGAGACATGCAGCCATTTCTGTAGCCATTCACAACATTAGCATATCACAAATGCTTTCACTTGAAAAGCAGTCACTGTTGTAACAAAAGAAATGTCTTTAAAGATATACTTTTTTAAAAAAGTTGTCAATCTCAGTTTCACATCACACATTTACTCACAGCATTTTGTAAGTCTTGGCTGAAGCTTGGCAGGAGAGGAAGGCAGGAGGATGGTTATTTGGGGATGTTTGACTGTTTCCTTCAGTCATGGCCATAATCTGGCAGCAATTAAGTTGCCAGCTGTTGTTGGTGACGAGTTGGGGAAAGAGAGGTCTTGTTATGTAGTACAGGATTTAGTGAGGGGGGCAGCTGGTACAGAAGGCCTGGTGGATGGAGAGTGCCTTGGGCAATTTGATGAGATTGATTGATTGATTGATTGATCGATTGATTGATTGAGGGTGTGTGCTAGGCAAAATATCAACATAAACAAGATCAGCATTAGTTGAAGTTAGAGACTCCATTTGTCAGCCATTCATGATTAGATGCTAAGCATTTCTGGTGGACAAAATAACGGCTGGGAAGAAGCTGTTCCTGAACCTGCTGGTGCGTGTGTTCAGGCTTCTGTATCTTCTGCCTGACGGAAGAAGCTGTAGGAGATCATTGGCAGGCTGCAATAGGTCTTTGATGTTGTTTGCAGCCTTTCCATTAAGCCTATAAATGGAGCCTATAGATGGAAGTTTGGCTTCCGTGATGATTTGGGTTATGCACACCATATTCTGTAGTTCCTTACAGTCCTGGGCAGAGCAGTTATCATACCAGGCCGTTATGCACCTGGACAGTATATTTTCAATAGTGCATCTGTAGAAGTTGGTGAGGGGTCTTATGGACATTCCAAATTTTCTGAGCTGCCTGTGGGAGAAGAGACGTTGTTGTGTTTTCTTGACCGTTGCATCTATGTGGCAAGTCCAGGACAGGTTGTCAGTTATCGTCACTCCGAGGAAGTTAATACTCTCCACCTTCTCAACCTCAGCTCCGTTGGGGGTGTGGTCTCCTCCTTTCTTTCTGAAGTCAACGATCAGTTCTTTCGTTTTGCTGACGTGTCGAGAGAAGTTGTTCTTTTTGTACCATGTCACCAAGCCCTCCATCTCCTTTCTGTATTCTGACTCATCATTTGATATCCGCCTAACTATGGTGGTGTTGTCAGGGAACTTGTAGATGGCGTTCGTTTGGAATTTGGCCACACAGTCGTGGATGTACAGGGAGTACAGTAGGGGGCTGAGGACTCATCCTTGGGGGGTGGGGGGGGGGGGGGTCCAGTGTTGAGATTATTATGGAGAAGGTGCAGTTGTCTATCTTCACTGATTGCGATCTGTGGTAGAGAAAGCTGATGATCCAATTGCAGAGGGTGGAGCTGAGACCTAGATTTCAGTGGTTTGAGATCAGTCTGGAGGGGATACTGGTGCTGAAGGTGAAGTTGTAGTCAATGTACAGGAATCTGATGTAGGTGCCTTTGCTGTCCAGGTGCTCTAAGGATGATTGCAGGTCTAGGGAAATGGCAACCACCGTGGACATGTTACGTCAGTAGGCAAACTATAGAGGACCGAGGCAGGCTAGAATTGGTATGGGCTATGACCACCCTGTTGAAGCACTTCATGATTGTGGAGGTCAGAGCCACTGAGTGGTAGTCATTAAGGCACATTGTATGTGCTTTCTTAGGTACTGGGATGATGGTGGTCCGGGGTTTGTGTTCAGGGTTGTGGTGATGCAGGTTGGGTCCCTCAATGGCCAAGTCTTGTGAGATCTGTCATACCTGGGCAGCCAGGGAATCAGAATGTTAGCCTCACTAAAATATTTAAGTTGCCAACTCACTGACTGGGAGAAGATTGGCTGACCACCCACCTCCAATTGTTTCTGTTAAACCGGAAAGTGGGGAGTTGGAGGCACTTTGGTGTTCACATAAAATTTTAATAGCACCCCAGACGAAAACTCAATGTTTTGTTCAGGGGTAAGCATGGTCCATCCATTTTTTTACAGGTCAGTCGTGCTATTACCATTTCAGACATGATAGAACACTGGATCTCAGACACACCAAAGCCCAGAAGTTGACAGTGCAATATTTCCCTAATGTATTGATTCCTAGCAATTGCTGCTTGTGTATTAGCAAAAAACATTGGAATTGTCTTAGTGTCTCTCGCCCGTAGGTGTTCAACGTTTGGGTGGAGATTTGTAGCTCGGGTGCTCGTTGTTGTGATTCTGTTCGCCGAACTGGAAATTTTTGTTGCAAACGTTTCGTCCCCTGTCTAGGTGACATCCTCAGTGCTTGGGAGCCTCCTGTGAAGCGCTTCTGTGGTGTTTCCTCCGGCATTTATAGTGGCCTGTCCCTGCCGCTTCCGGTTGTCAGTTTCAGCTGTCCGCTGTAGTGGCCGGTATATTGGGTCCAGGTCGATGTGTTTGTTGATGGAGTTTGTGGATGAGTGCCATGCTTCTAGGAATTCCCTGGCTGTTCTTTGTTTGGCTTGCCCTATAATGGTAGTGTTGTCCCAGTCGAATTCATGTTGCTTGTCGTCTGCGTGTGTGGCTACTAAGGATAGCTGGTCATGGCGTTTCGTGGCTAGTTGATGTTCATGGATGCGGATCGTTAGCTGTCTTCCTGTTTGTCCTATATAGTGTTTTGTGCAGTCCTTGCATGGGATTTTGTACACTACATTAGTTTTGCTCATGCTGGGTATCGGGTCCTTCGTTCTGGTGAGTTGTTGTCTGAGGGTGGCTGTTGGTTTGTGTGCTGTTATAAGTCCTAGTGGTCGCAGTAGTCTGGCTGTCAGTTCTGAAATGCTCCTGATGTATGGTAGTGTGGCTAGTCCTTTGGGTTGCGGCATGTCCTCGTTCCGTTGTTCCGACATAACGGCTCTGTTCACCTCTATTGACAAAACCCTAGCCAGAGAAACAATAGCCAACCTGCTGGACATACAGAACAGACAACAGGACATTGAACCTATCAACAAAGACGGCATACTTAAACTACTGGACTTGTGCCTCACAACACACTTCACATTCAACAACCAGATATACGAACAAATCAACGGAACACCCATGGGCTCACCGATCTCTGGACTCATAGCAGAAGCAGTAATGCAAAGGGTAGAACAAACAGTCTTACCACAAATTCAACCCAAACTCTGGGTCAGATATGTTGATGACACCTTTGTAATCATTAAAAACACAGAAATAGAGAAAACACACCGGATCATCAATGCCACACTAACAGGAGTCCGATTCACGAGAGAAGAAGAAAAGGATAACCAGCTCCCATTCCTGGACGTGATGGTACAGAGAACACCGAACGGAGAATTCACCACAAAGGTATACAGGAAAGCCACACACACAGACCAAGTCCTGAACTATGAAAGCAACCACCCCAACACACACAAAAGAAGTTGCATCAAGACACTATTCAAAAGGGCCACAACACACTGCAGCACACCAGAACTGCAAAAAAAAGAAGAGGAACACCTATACAAGGTATTCGCAAAAAACGGATACCCGCAATTTCATCACAGATGCCTAAGAGAAGACAACGGAATGAGGACATGCCGCAACCCAAAGGACTAGCCACACTACCATACATCAGGAGCATTTCAGAACTGACAGCCAGACTACTGCGACCACTGGGACTTATAACAGCACACAAACCAACAGCCACCCTCAGACAACAACTCACCAGAATGAAGGACCCGATACCCAGCATGAGCAAAACTAATGTAGTGTACAAAATCCCATGCAAGGACTGCACAAAACACTGTATAGGACAAACAGGAAGACAGCTAACGATCCGCATCCATGAACATCAACTAGCCACGAAACGCCATGACCAGCTATCCTTAGTAGCCACACACGCAGACGACAAGCAACATGAATTCGACTGGGACAACACTACCATTATAGGGCAAGCCAAACAAAGAACAGCCAGGGAATTCCTAGAAGCATGGCATTCATCCACAAACTCCATCAACAAACACATCGACCTGGACCCAATATACCGGCCACTACAGCGGACAGCTGAAACTGACAACCGGAAGCGGCAGGGACAGGCCACTATAAATGCCGGAGGAAACACCACAGAAGCGCTTCACTGGAGGCTCCCAAGCACTGAGGATGTCACCTAGACAGGGGATGAAACGTTTGCAACAAAAATTTCCAGCTCGGCGAACAGAACCACAACAAACATTGGAATTACACAACAAAACCACAATCTGAGAGGCCAGCCTTGAAGTAATTGTTTACATTAACTTCCTAATAATATATTTATTGTTATAGAATAAAAGCTTGCAAACCTGAACCTAAAGCCATAATCTTGTAAATTAACCCAAAGATCCTTCCAAAGAAAGAACTTTATATATGTTTGTTTCAGTTTATTAAGACCGTAAAGCTATTATAGAAGATCCTATTATAAATCATTGTGTTATGGTGCCAGCCCATGGTAATATTAGACATTCCAGCATGAAATCTGCCATTAATTTATTTTGCAATGTGGTTACCACAATTGTCAACCACTGAATATATTTGCAAGCGGCTGTTAATATTCTTAAAACAAAAGAGCATGAGTACTTTTACTAAACAAATTTAAATAACAGAAAACAAAGGTCCCTGAATATAAGACAATTCCATCAGTGTGTTCCAAAGCATTATTTCAAACATTGCTTAGCATCTAGCAGAGATCAATCGAAATGAGTGACCTTGAGTCCAAAAATAGCAATTGCAAACATTATTTTCCATTAAAATTCTCAGCAGTGTTCAGAGATCATTGGAAATCAACTGAAAAGAAAGTGAGCTGAGACAGAAGTTTGATCAGTGAAAAATGACCAAGAGAATGAGAAACTCAAAGATCAATATTCTTGAAGTGCCAGCTGCAAGCTGTGACTGTTAAACATAGTACTATTGCCTCACAGAGCCAGTTTGATTCCAACCTGGGGCGATAGTCTGTATGGAATTTGCACATTCTCCCTGTGTCTGCGTGTGTTTCCTCCAGGTGTTCTGGTTTCCTCCCACAATCCAAAGATGTGCAGGTTAGATGAATTGGGCATGCTAAATTGCCCGTGGTGTTCAGGTATTTGTAGGTTAGGTGCATTAGTCAGGGAAGATCTAAAGTTATAGGGTAGGGGAATAGGTCTGGATGGGATACTCTTCAGAGTGTCGGTGTGTCATATTGGGCCGAAGGGCCTGTTTCAGCGCTGTAGGGATTATATGATAAATCACTGCAGTGATCATCATAGTCACTGTAAGACCATAAGACATAGGAGCAGATGTAGGATATTCAGCCCATGAAACCTTGACGATAAATGTCTATATTCTGTTCTATTCTATTTTATTTGATGATCTGATAATCCTCAAATGCACTTTTCTGCCTTTTCCATATAATCCTTGATTCTTTTACAAATTAAAACTCTGTCTATCTCAGCCATGAATATACTTATTGACCCAACCTTCCCCTTGTGAAATCACTGCCATTATTGGCTGACATAGAGTCATAGAATCATATAGCATGGAAACAGGTCCTTCAGTCTAACCAGTCCATGCTGAATATAATCCCAAACTAAACAAGTCCTACCTGTCTGCCCCTGGTCCATATCCCTCCAAACATTTCTTATTCATGTACTTATCCAAATGTCTTCTAACCATGTCGACCCCTCCCTCAGGAAGTTCATTCCACACAGGGACCATCATATAGACAGAAGGAAGAACATCCAAGGAACCTGTTAACCAATCAGCAAAGGATTGCAATATTCTGTCTTTTGCAGGGAGGCAAGTGTATATTTAATTGCTAGCAATGTGTTGGATGGTCTCGTTCCAAGATCTGATCTTTGATGCTTCTGGAATGAGAGACGAAAATCTCTGATCCACATACGTCTGAGTAATCATTTATGTAACAACAGAGAAATGTTTTTCTAAATGTCTTGTAGTAGTTTGTATTAAATTTATGACTTGAAGATCTTGCCAAGGTCACTATTCTTCACTCAGATGCGTTATTCCGACATTGTGGATAGAGCAGTGCAAGCATCAAAGGAGTGGGCAACCCTGAGAATGGCTGCAGGTCAATCCAGCAATTCATCAGCAAAGAGATGTGTTTTTCTGACTTTCCCAACTTTTGATCCACATTGGCTGCACACAATAAAGTAACACCATGCTGATAAAATCCAAATTTATGTTCTGTCTTTGCTTTAGTTGGCTCATCCCTCTTTTTTCTTGTTAATGCGTATGCAATCACTCTAGTCGACAAAACATATATTTTTTAAAATGTAACTGTATCGAAAAATGGCAGAAATATTTTCCCCAATCAAGTGTAGAATAAATTTGGTTTATTACATACTAATTAATAAACTAGAGCTGTGTATGTGGTTCTTTGTAATAACTTCATTGCAGAAAATAAATTCCCCTTTTGAACAGAGATCAGTATCTAGCCAGCAAGCATGTTCAGAACAGCTTTCATTCTTGGCACTCGACAAATCAGTTTCAAATATGTCTTGAGCAGTGCAAATTCTTTTTGTATAGGCTGACTGTTTTTCCCAGTCCTCCTACATCCTCAAGCAACAAGTGGTATGTTGTTTTATGTATGTTCCTGATTTTCACAGCCCTTATTATTCACTTAGTGAATATGATAGAGATTTTCTGTCCGAGTTACAAATTGATGATAAGATTTAATACATTTCAGTTTTTTTCATAGAATCCCACAGTATTGGAAAGTGTTAGAGCACTGGAATTGCTAGTCGTAGAGAGATTTCCATATCCTTATGCAGCTGGGAGTTTATACCAATGGGAAAAGTAATTCAAAGTCACGCCTCTTCTCCTTACTTATTCAGTCTGATTATGGGCTGATTATATTTTTCCTCTGAATCTAGATCACTTTCCGGGCTTCGTGCAGGATGTCCCTTTGGGATTAGTCTGGTACAACAACATAACAAAAATTGGATACATTAGTGCAGTGGTTATCTGGCTGAACTAATAACCCGGAGTATGTGAATTCTTGGTGGTTCACAAATTTGAAAGTGTGGCTTAGCAGGTCATGCTTGCATCAACGCCCTTGTTTAATAAATGTCAGTCTTGACAGCAACACCCGCATCTTGAAATTGAAGTTTGGAAGGTGTTCCGAATTGGCTCCTGGAATCATCATTCCCCAATCCGGGAGAACAGGATAACCTGAGCTTTCAAATTATTCACAAAAAAAAATGGCGTCCTGTTACTTATTCTCAGCGCCTGTACTTTGTAGGAGAGGTTTGGATTTTTTTATTCATGAGATATGAGCATCACTGGCAAGGTGAGCATTTATTGCCCATCCCTAATAGCTCTTGAGAGGATAGTGTTGAGAGGATCCTTCAACAACACCTTTCAAACCCACAAATTTTAGAGAGACCGGGGCAGCAGAATGCACGTGGTCATCTCCCCTCGCAGGTTCCCCTTCAGGTCACTCAACATCCTGATGAGGAGGTGTGTACCTTCCATGTCAATGAGTCAGAATCCAGGAATTCCCTCTCTATTAGTTCTGGCAGTGCCCTGACACCATGTGGACAGTAGTAGTTCTGTAGGGCAGCCCACCAGCACTTTTCATGGACAGGTGAGAATTGACAGTAAATATTGGCCCAGAGACTTCTACATCCCATGCAATGCACAGTGGCTAATCAGTCCACCTCTTCAGAATATACATCTCTCAGCTAGTTACATTCAGAAAGAACCTGTTTGTTGTTTGTTTTTTATTGAATGAACTCCCAGCTCTGGTAACGAAAATGTGAATCCCTACAATTATTCAGGCCAGTGACTGAGCAGATAGCGCCTCCGTTGTTGATACAGTGATGGTGTGGGGGAGAGTGACAGTGAAAGGTGAACCATTGCCACAGCAGGTTGCTTGGGCACTTGAAACCTTCCTTTTACACCATCCGATGAATACAGTCATTATATTTGGTTCCGTCCAGGACTCTATATCACTTCAGTCACTGCAGCTCAAATTACGTCTCATTTTAATCAGGTATGAGTGTGGCCAAGCCAATTTGACTTGTTAAATATGCCAATTTGTTCTGATGCAGATTTTTCCATTTGCCAGAAAGTTTATTTTCATACACTAGATCAAACTTAAAGTAGCAACCTGCCATTTTATCAGGTCACAGCAAGTACCATTTTCCTGGTTTCTTTCTCTAAGTTTCTACAAATTTAAATGGAAAGTAAAGCTTCCTCGACTCTTTTAAATTGCAAGTCAACAGAAAATGATGCTTCCTCTACACTATCCCCATCAAATACTTCCAGGACAGGGACAGCACGGAATTAGACACAGAGAAAAGGGTGGCACGGTGGCTCAGTGGTTAACTCTGCTGTCTCATAGTACCAGGGACTGGGTTTGATTCCAGCCTTGGACAACTGTCTGTGAGGAGTTTGTATGTTTTCCCAATGTCTGCATGGGTTTCCTCCCACAGTCCAAAGATGCGCAGGTTAGTTGGCTAAATTGTCCAGAGAGGTAATGACTAATTGAATTAGCCATGGGAAATGCAGAGTCACAGGGATAGCACAAAGGAATGGGTTGCTCATTGGAGGGTTGGTGTGGACTTGATGGGCGGAGTGTAGGGAATCTATAAACAGATCTTTGTTTGTTAATGAAGGAGGCTACATTTGCCACTTGCTTTGGGAAATACATTGCAGGCAAAAATGAATGATCTTGAGAAGAATTATATTATGAAATAGATGAATGAGTTCCTCTTTTTGAAGAATAGCTTGTTGCTCATTCTGGTGAAAATATAAATGATTAAAATGATTGCTATGTAGATCAATTACCATTCAACTGGAAGACTGTAAATTTAATTTTATATCTCTGCCATTCCTGTATAGACAACGATTATTCATAATGTCATTTTCTAAATCCCCTCAGTGCCTGCTGGTGTCTATCATTTAACAATGGCTGACATCCCACAATCAGAATATTTGCTATTACTCAGTTATACATTGTAATATATTAATAAATGGACATTTTATAATCACATAGGTCTATGTACTCATCATAGTGGCTCCGGAAGGTACAGTGATTTTTAGAAAGTTTTATATTGTTGACTTTGGAACAGGATTTGGATAATACAGCAGACACCAGTTGAAACGGATGATACAGATGTACTTTGCTTAGACAAATAGAAGGTGAAATGTGATCCATGTGCAATATTCTGTCAGAACTGGAAATAAATGCTAATATTCATTTATTCATATCCAGTTTAATGTGCAACTGTTGTTTTTGGCAATTAATTGAAATATGGATATCATAAACATGGTAATTTTCTCCCATTAATAATTTGCTGCTTAGTTTTGCTTTGCAAATCTTCAAATTGTTCCTTTGGTGATTAGTGTGTCACAATGGAAGCACTCACCAGGTGTGATATCACAATTTCTTTCTGGGTTGTAATCTACTTTTTACCAGCTGAATAGTTCTGTATGACAGGGGTGTTTATGAGCTCTCAGAGCACATAGAATAAGGGTGCTAAACATGTGAGGATATCACTGAATAGAAATCCAGAATTCAGAGTCAGAACCCCAATCACCACTTGTCAGGACTGACTGGATTCAAACCCTTCACATTGTGAGGTGGCAATGTTATCACTAGGTCAGAAAGCTCATGCCCTGTCATTAAGTCACTTAAGTTGATTCAAAAGCTCATCACTACGATGAAAAATGTAATGGTGGTTGTTGGGGAAAAGGTTTGTTTGTGTGTCCTTCAGGGCAGGCACTACCATGGACTGTCATCAACTTGCCCCATGCAGCATTCTTCACTGTTGTCATTGCAGAGCCAATGGCCTATGGTCTGACTTCTCTCCAGGAACTGATGCAGTCTGCATCGTGTCAAAGTGCTGCCATGCAAACAAAACTCTCGTCCATACTGTTATGTTCAGGGGTGCAATGTTGTAATGCCCTTTGCTCATAAATGGGAGAAGCAAGTATGATTAGTTTGCAAACATGCAAGGGACAGATAGTAAATGAATAAAGTAGATGCAGTTTTAATACATTCATTGGGCACATTATACATTGAGCTTGATCATAGCAATATAGTGCTAACCCTTTTCCATTATTTGCTTTTATTGTTCATTTTGTTGATGTTATGTCAAAGTTGATCAGGATGATGGCTACCAGGAAAAGAAGGAGACCACTGAGCTGGCACTTTTAACAGATTCTTGTAGCGAGAACTTTTGTTCTTTCTGCTCTCAAGTACAACTGTTCTTGTTTGCTTTTGTTATCCTACCGAATGGACCAATCCAGAGAAAACTTCAACTCACACATAAGGTGCACAGATGAGAAGCAAAGGTCTTCTTAAGAAATCCAGTCTGCACGCAGTAGGGAGGCTGGTCACAAGTCAGAAAACCATCTGATTCAGTTGTGTGTTGAGCTATGACTCATTAACCCAGCCACAGCATTCATTCCCCACTTCTAGATTTTTCGACCAATCAGAAAAGGCTGTATGTGATTAATGGTTCTTTTTGTCAAAGGAATGATCTTTAGTTAGGGATCATGATGATTCAACTGTACATTGATCCCTGGGGCTCACCAGCTTCAAGAATGGAAAGGAGATCGAAGAAAACCACACCATGAATGTGGGTCTCCCTCCCCTTGGCAGTTAAAATTCTGTTCCAGACCTCTGGATAGTTTCCTCCTGAAACAGTTCAAAGGTTAGACATCATGCTGTTGCTCAAACCATAGTTTGCACAGCACAGGTCACACACACTACAGGAATTAGGAATCTGTTCAGATAAACTACAATAGAATGGGGTCTCACACATTGTGAACCAGGGGCTGTTCCGTGATATGGTCGCCACTCGTGTAAATATTCTGACATTTGTGATGCATAAATGTGGAGGGGTTGGAATGTGGGTGGGAATACATAAGTCAACATGAACTGCTGACCATTGAAAATGCATGCTTAATAATTAGCAGCTTGTTTTAAAACTCCCCAGTTTTTAACTTGGTGTGGAAGCATGAAAATCAATGGAAATTAAAATTAAATGTTTTCTGTAATTTGCCCACACTCATACACACATCCACTTACAGACTTATACCCCTTTACACTCACACTCACACATACACAGACACTCATACCCCCTTGTGCACACATACCCACATGCACACACACAAATAAGTTTGTGGGGTGAATTTGTACTTGCAGAATTACATTTTATTTTGCTCAAAAACTGCATGAGTCCATGAAAGATTCTAAAAACCCTTTTTGTTAGATTAGAATCAGTCTGAACATTGGGGCACAGACAGCCTCACACAAGGCACCTTGCACCTTCAATGCATTATTTGGGCCAACATGGCACCTATTGTTAAAGTTCACTTGAGAATGTAACTTTAAGAAAGTTCTGGAATTTACATATGAAAGAACTGAAACCAACAACCAACTTTGAGTTAGGGTAAAGTATTTCTTGCATCATCTAAAAGCTGAGAGACTTAACAAACAATCCAGGTCTTTTTCAACATACGTATTTCAGTTACATCACACTGTAAACTTCTACTATAAATTCTGTGTCCAATGATATACTCCACAACCACCTGATGAAGGAGCAGCACCCCAAAAGCTAGAGCTTCCAAATAAACTTATTGGACTATAACCTGGTGTTGTGTGATTTTTAACTTTTGTACACCCCAGTCCAACACCGGCTCCTCCACATCATGCCCTTGAAATTGATTTGCCAGAAAAATGATGACTCACATGAGTTGCCTACGTCCCTGTTTTTTTGTTGGATAATCAAATCAAGTTAATGGTGTTTGAGTGCTAAAAAGGAGACTGTCTTGCTTATTACGGATGTGGTTTTTTTTTACTGCAGGCTATGTTATCTGATGCAGCATTGATTCTGTAGAGATTAGAATGAGGTCACCCAGCTCAAACTCACTGAATATGAATTCCCTGGTTGGGCTGTTAATCTGATCCAATCATGGAGCTCTGGCTGACTGATAAAAAGATAAGGGTCAGCTCAAAGGGTCTTCGGTGCGGGCTGCCTTAGAGTTGGCAGAAGGTGGGAGGGACAGGTGGCTTGCTGGGGGTCTGTATTGTATGCACTGATTTTATGTAATTGGACTGTCTTATGTACAAATGTCATTGTTATTGTTTTGTAATGATTGGAACTGGGATTTGAAGTTTGTCTTTTCCCTGAAAACTAGTTGAACGATAGGGTTTGGGGCACGGCTTTGCCTGTTTCTCTGTATGCAGCTGTTAATGTTAACTGGTTTGTAAACTGCATTGTTTAATTAAAAAAAAGATGAGGGTCAGAGATTCTGACACTCTGTGTGTTGACTCTGATGAGGTTTCTGCCAGAGTCAAGGACTTTCCACGTGTAAATAAAGGGTGACTTGGTGACAGGATACTGGCCTCTATGGAGTTACTTCAACTGGCAATGAGAAAAAAGCACATCATGAGAAAACTTGCTCACAACAGTCATCTTTGAGTTAGGGTAAAGTATTTCTTGCATCATGTCGTTATTTGGGAAGCTTGACTAGTTTGACCCTGCCATCGAAGACTGGGCCTATTATGTGGAAAGAAGATGTCAAATTTTCCAGGCAAACAACAATGTGGCAGATGAAAAGCAATGAGTAAAGCTCCTGACAGCCTGTAGACCCACAACTTTTTCAGTTATTAGGAGCTTAACCTTCAATAAGGGACCAGATACTCAAACCTTTCAAGAGTTGTTGGATGTAGTTAAGGAATATTGCAACCCAAGCCTCCTTTAATTCTGAGATGCTCTTGATTTTATTCGGCAATTGGAGAACCAGGGGAATCCATGTCAGAATTTTTGACTTGGTTAAGATGATTGACTGACAGAGTCAATATGACTTTGGTTTATCACTTAATAGGATTCTAAGAGACCATTTGATATGTGGGATTAATGATATTACCATGCAAAAGCGTTTACTAGCTGAAGTCCAACTGGACTTCAAACAGATACTACAACTGGCTTTATCAGTGGAAAATGCAGCAAGTGAAGCATAAGAATTGTGTGGTATTTCAATGCAAGTGAACACCCTTGGCAGTCCGAGCTTGGGAAACACCAATTGCATAGCCTTGCTCAGGACATATCCTGATCAGAGAAATTCTAGGTCAGCCCACAGCAAAATCCCAAACAAAGCCAAGCCTTGGCCAAACGGTTAAAACTTTCTTCAGGATCCAGACCAGCAAGCCATTGTAGTTGCTGCCGGAATGCGGGCTTGATGCAACAAAACAGTCCTGCCAGACCTAAATTGAGTAAGACAACTCATAGACCGGTATCCAGGAGAGTGTACACCCTGGGAAATCCAACTTTTATCTGGGTTAAAACAGTTAAATTGCTTAGCAACATCCAGACCAGAACCAACCAAAATAAACATCTGGTTAAATGGTCATCTGATTCTAACAGAGGTCAAAACAAGTGCAACCATTTCAGTAATCGCAGAACAGTTTTTAACAACGTTTCCTCTAGACTTCAACCCTTAAGCTGATATAAGATCAGGACCAAACTGAGAACCTATACCAGGGAACTGTTACATATTAAGGGTACAACTTCTGTTTCAGTCTCTTCTGAAAGGCAGCTGGTTCATATGTCACTGTTTGTAGTAAGAGGCTCAGGCCCAAGCTTGATGGATCAAAATTGATTGAGACTGATTCGCCTGGTGTGGCTCAACATTTTTCAATTAGAAAACGGCTGCCTGAGTGATGTTTTAATGAAGTACCCAGGAGTCTTCCAGAAAGGTCTAGGGGCTATCGAAGGAGTTAAGGCCACCTTGCATGTTGACCAGGAAGTAATTCCACGATCCTGCAAGGCATACCTGGGTGCCGTTTGTCTTAAGTACAAAAGTAGAGGCAGAAATCAGGCTGGAAAGCAAATGAATCATCAGCAGCCCAGTTTGCGAAATGGGCAGCACCGGTTGGACTGATTTTGATGCCTTTGTGAGGATTTCGAAGAAATGGCAAACCACTTTTCGCAGTTGGATAAATATCTAATGCCTCGCATGGAGGATTTATATGCAAAGCTGACAGGGAGGCTGTCCTTCACAAGGGAACGTTTGGAATATTGTGTGCAATTCCTGTCTCCCTCCTATAGGAAGGATGTTGTGAAACTTGAAAGGGTTCAGAAAAGATTTACAACTATCTTGCCAGTGTTGGAAGGTTTGAGCTATAGGGAGATGTTGAACAAGCTGGGTCTGATTTCCCTGGAGCGTTGGAGGCTGAGGGGTGACCTTAAAGAGGTTTATAAAATCATGAGGGGCATGAACAGGGTAAATAGATAAGGTCTTTTCTCCTGGGATGGGGGAGTCCAGAGCTATAGGGCATAGGTTTAGGAAAGATTTAAAAGGAACCTAAAGGTCAACCTTCTCATGCAGGGGGTGGTGCGTGTATGGAATGAACTACCAGAGGAAGTGGTGGAGGCAAGTACAATTACAACATTTAAAAGGCATCTGGATGGGTACATGAATAGAAACAGTTTAGAGAGATATGGGCCAAGTGATGGCAAATGGGACAAGATTAATTTAGTATCTCTGGGCGGCATGGATGAGTTGGACCAAAGGGTACATTTCCTTGTTGCCCATCTCTCTGAGCTTATGACTTTACCTGCAATTGCCTTAAGATGTGGATTCCCAGAAATATGTTACAATTAGTACCCAAAAGGATTTGTCCCAATATACGAGACTGCCATTTGGGGGATTGTCAGCTTTGTTCAGTTTTTCAGCAGGTGATGGAGAACGTTTTGCAAGGTCTCCCTCAGGTCACCATTTATTTGATTGACATACTAATAACGGGGAAGACTAATAAAGAGCACTTAGAGAACTTGGACATAGTCATTAGACACATTTCCAAGACAGGCATACACTGAAGAAGGAAAAATATGTGTTCCAAGCACCCTAAGTGACCTACTTGGACTACAAAGTTGACAAGACTAGGTGACACCCGTTGGATGATAAAGTGAGGTCAATCAAAGGTGCCACAGCTCCCTTGTCAGTATAAGAACTTAGGTAATTCCTTGGGCTGGTAAATTATTACGGAACATTCAGACATAACCTGGCTTCCATCTTGGCACCATTGCATCAACTCTGAATGTGTCAGCCTTGAAAATGGTTGCATAGCCAAGCCCAGGTTTTCAGTGAAGTGATGAAATAGCTATCATCCTCTAAGGTTATGGCATACTACAATGCCAAGCGAGATCTGATATTGATATGCGATACCTCCCTGCATGGCATTGTGGTGGTTTTAGGTCATAGGTGGCTGCTACAACACGGGACAAACCCTCCTGCTTAATTTAAAACCAGCAACACAGAAAAGATTTATCCCATGCAGTAATCTGTAAAAATTCGAGTGGCCAAGAGCTATTTAAAGTAAAAATTAACAACTTTATTTCTTAAAGTATAACAGAGAATAATTAACTAACAACTATTTACAATTCCTTACTCTGACCTAACTGTTCCCTTCCCTTCTATAATACTAGTCCAATAAAACTCCTAATTAAGATTTACAAAATAAGTCTTCTTGTCTCAAAACCAGGCAGCTTTTGGTTCTTCTATTTGGATCTTCCTGTGTCTTCTTTTCTTCTTCTTAGGGATTTCTGTGTTACAGGTTACTAATCGAAATTGGTACTTTTAAGAGTGCTAATTTTCAGGCAGTCTTTTATCTGCTGGAGCATGGCAGTTCTCCTCCCAACTGTTCAGTTTTCCCCAGCATTATACCTTCAAAACATTGGATTATGTCATTGGCTTTTAAGATTGTCAATATGCTCAATTCAGACTGGATTGGAGTTTGGTATTTTCCAGGGTAAAATTTTGAACTGATTGGCCAAATTTGAATTTGTTTTTCTCTCCAGGCAACAAGCTAATCGAGTTGTTCAACCAAATGTTACATTGTTACCTTATTGAGAATACTTGGCACTGTGTTCGGTAGTTCTGCTGTTTATAACTCTTTTAAAGTACACCCACATCTTCATAACACCTCTCCCCTTCATAAAATATAAACCATCATAATGAAAAGATGGCTTCATTCTTTTTCTCTACTTTTTAAACAATGCATCCTAACATACAGATAACTTTAATATGTTCATCTTAATTTCTTACTGTATACCTGGATATATATTACATTAAAAAAAGAACATCTCATCTGAACTCTATCAGTTAAATCCATGATAACACATCTGCAATTATATTCTTCCGACTCACAACATGCATGATTTTTAAATTAAAAGTCTGTAACATAAGATAACAATGAAATAGTTTCATATTCTTATCTTTAAAATGTTCTGAGAATGTAGGTGTATCGTAGTCTGTGTACACAACAGTCTGTGACATTGTTCGTGACATACACATTACAATGTTGTAAGGCCAGTACCAACCTCAATATTTCTTTTCAATTGTGGAGTATTTCCTCTGGTGGATGTTGATCTTCTTTGAAAAGTAACCACCTGGCAGTTCATTCCCATCCTCACCTCTCTATCGGAGTTTAGCTCCAACTCCCGGGTCACAAGCATCGATAGTGACCTTAAAAGGTTTTGAAAAGTTTGATGTGGCTAAAACCGGTTTGGTGGTTAATATACATTTCAAATGGTCGAATGCATTCTGGCATGGCTCTGTCCACCGAAACTTTGTGTTCTTCTTCAGCAAATTGGTTAATGGTGCCACTACACTGCTGAAGTTTAGAACAAACGTCCGATAGAATCCACTGAATCCTAAGAATCGAAGCACCTCGTTCTTCGAGGTTGGTCGTGGAAATTCCTCAATGGCCTTTGTCTTTGTGTTCCATGGGGTCAACCTTCCAGGACCGATGTCATGTCCCAAGAACGTCACCTCTGCTTTTGTGAATTCAGTTTTATTTAAGTTCATCACCAGTTTTGCTTCTCGTAGTCATTCAAAGAGCTCTGCCAACTGTACCATGTGATCTTTCCATAACTCACTAAAGATCACTACATCGTCCAAATATTTGCAGTTTATTAACCCAGCCATGAGTTCATGAGTCTTTGGAATGTGGCAGGTGCATTCTTCATTCCAAAGGGCATCACTTTGAATTGATATAGCCCATTTAGGGTTACAAATGCAGAAATTTCTTTTGCTGTCTCTGATAAAGTACCTGCAAGTAACCATGCATTAAGTCCAACTTGGTGATGTAACTGGCATTTCTGACTTTCTCGATACAATCCTCCAAAAAAAGAGACAGATATCTTACTAACCTATCCCACTCCTCAAGGACTGCTTTATTTTTTATCTATTTTGAGACACATCAAAATTCATATCATTCGGATTTGATTTCTCACTCTGCAGGACAGTAACTACCATCTGTTTCTCCAGTTCTTTCTGTCTTGTATAATACAGTTTCAACATGTTCACATGACATTATGGATACCTTTTTTATTCTATCTGGCATTTTTATTAAATAGTTCACCTGACTCGACTTTTTCTCAATTTGATAGGGACCACTAAACTTGGCTTTGAACGGATCTCCTATCACTGGTAACAGTACTAACATGTCATCCCCTCGGGAGAACGTCCGAGTCTCAGAGCTTTTATCTGCCATCTGCTTCATTCTAGTCTGTGCCCTCTTTATGTGCTAATTAGCTAACTCACCTACTCTATTTAATCTCTCCCTCACCTCCGATACATAATTTAATTGCGAGATCTCCGACTTTGGTCCCATCAATTTTTCTTTAATTAATTTCAAAGGGCCTCTCATTTCATGCCCGAATATTACCTCAAAGGGAGTAAACTGAGTAGATTCATTTGGGTCATCTCTAATGCAAACAATACGAATGGGATACCTTTATCCCAATCATTCGGGTAATCCTGACAGTATGTTCTCAACATTGTCTTCAAGGTCTGAGGCCACCTTTCTAAAGCTCCCTGGGATTCAGGATGATTCTACAGTTTGATGATCCAAAGCTGTGTCTGAGGAAGCTGGATCAGTGGTGAAGGACTCTTTATTTTGTGTTAAGGAGGGGGACTGACCTCTAAACTGCTTGGACCACACATTCAGTGTGTTAATACTGCTGTTGAGTTTCCTACCGAGGAGGAGAGTTTTCCTGTTTGTCTCTCCCCTTTGTTTCAGGTAGACTTTGTTTTGATGTTTTTTGTTTTTCTTTATTGTAGAGAAAGTGAAAAAACATAAACAGGAGTGTCTCCCCTTCATTTTTTGATCACACAGCATTGCCCTTTGTTGAGAAGGGCATTTCTTGTCACTGGCCACTTGGGTCTTTCCTTTCTTCCTGGTGGTGTCCGACACCTGCACACACACGACATGGCTGCTGGGGAAAATAAGCACTACCCCTGTTAGGCGATAGTGCAGGAAAATAAATAAAAAGATAGAAAAAAGATAAACAGGAGTGTCAGAGGTTCTGTTCACACTGAGAGTTGGCTCTGAGGGAGCTGGATCAGTGGTGAAGGACTCTCCATTTTATGTTAGGGAGGGGACTGAAAAGAAAGAAAAAATAAATAAACAAGGAGTGTCGGAGGTTCTGTTCACTCTGAGAGCAGCTTTGTGGAAGCCAGATGGTGTCAAGTGCTATGTATGTGTAAATTAAAGGTGGCTTGCTGACAGGATAATGGCCTCCATGTAATTATTTCAGTTTGCTCCTTCTCCAATGATTTTCATACCATTTTTATAATACGATAATCAGGACTGTACTGCACAGTGCTTCAAGTGTCTTCTGATCAAAATTCAGTATAAATTTAGCATAATTTCTCTACTTTTCAATTCTGTTCCTCCAGAAATAAACTCAAGGTCCTGGTTTGCTGTTTAATATCCTTCATAACCTGCATGTCTGCTTTTAATGATTTGTGCAAATATATTCCTTGCTCCTCTACCATGTATAGATTCTTATCTTTCAAGTAATATGCGATCTTTATTTCTTTTTACCAAACTGTAGAATCTTACACTTAGCTGTGGCCAAGCAATTTATTAACGTTTGTTCATGCGTTCTTGTAAAAGATGCAGCCTTCCTCAGCAATCATCTGGCAAACACAACATGCCGCTATTGTTATTGGCAACAAATGGTTAATAATTGTCACACTGGCCAATGATAACCTACACATTAGAGTAACAGAAAACTGTTGGAAAATGACCAGAAAACGATTATAACAATCTCCAGGGAATGTTTTTGGAATCAAGGTTGACATATATTTTTCTGTCCTGAAAGCTGTGAGGGGCCTAGAGCTATTCCTTTCAATTAGGGGGGAGAAGTTGAGGAATGATTTGAACCTGGCGTCTGCCTGGGCTGTGGAAGAAATGGAAATGCGTCCTGTTGTTTCCACATGGACCTGCCAAAGGCTCAGGGGGACCTTTTGAATAGAATTTAGCCTCAGATCCCAATGAGTTCAATTTTGCTGGAATATGACATATCTGCTGTATTAATTGGAACTACAATTGCCAGGTTATGCTTCATATGGTTTGTCTCCCAAATTGTTGGACGACTAGCAAAACAAAATGGCAAACTGATGGAATCAGCCAGGCTAAGACACCACAGACGCATAAATGCTTTGCATGGGTCCAATGAATACAAGAATCATTTCAGCATGTCAGCACTGACTAGATTGCACTAAATTTGTGTATAGTGTCATGATATTGGTGAAATATGGACTATTATTTTTTAAATTCTACCTGATTTTAGTGCCTGGTGCTTTTGTGGATTGAAATGGTTTTAAAAAGGAAAAACACTGACTAAAATGGCCACAGAAGGTTATTCAAGCTTTGTGAAATGACTGTAAATGAAAATAGTCTGAAAATACATCAACAATTTGTCAAAACATTTTGAAACTAGCCTTATCTCCTATCTTGACTTATTTGGAAAATAGGGAGAACTAGCCATTTGATACAGAACTGGCTTGAAGGTAGGAGAAGGTGGTGGTGGAGGCCTGTGACCAGCGGTGTGCCATAAAAATCGGTGCTGGCTCCATTGCATTTAATCATTTATACAAATGATTTGGATGTGAACATAGGAAGTATAGTTAGTAAATTTGCAGATGACACCAAAATTGGGAGGTGCAATGGATAGTGAAGAAGGCTGCTTCAGCATCCAACAGGACTTTGACCCGATGGGCCAATGGGCTGAGAAGTGGCAAACGGAGTTTCAAGTTCAAAGATGTGCAGGTTAGGTGAATTGGCCATGCTAAATTGCCCATAGTGTTAGGTGCATTAGTCAGAGGGAATGGGTCTGGGTGGGTTGCTCTTCGGAGAGTCGGTGTGAACACTGTAGGGAATTGAATCTAATCTAAAAATAAATTAGATAAATGTGAGCTGTTGCATTTTGGAAAGGCACGTTATGGCAGGTCTTGGGGAATGTTGTTGAATAAAGTGTTATGAAGTTGTAGGTGTATTGTACCTTTAAGAGAGAGTGAAAGTTGGTAAGGACTTAACAAGTAGGGTGTGCTGAAAAACTTGAAAATGTAACAAATAGCTGTGAAACAAATAGCTGAGCTGAGTTGTTATGGTACACAACAACTTCGAATTTGACCAGTTTAAATTATGCCCCAAGATACCAAAATCCATTTGAATTTGAATTTTACTGTTTTGACGATATCAAACTAATAAGACAATCTGATATTTTGGGGTATAAAAACCGGGCATTTTGAACAGTCAGCCAGAGCGGCAAAAAGCACTGTACCCCCACTGTTTCACTCTCTGAAACCTGTACATATAAAATCTGTGCAGCAGAAGACTAAAGAAAAAATCCAGAAAAATCTACAGTGGAGAATCAACACAGTGGAGTGGTTTTGAAATTTGAATTCGTGTAAAACCTAATTGTGGGGTTTTATTGGATCAGTTTATTATTGTAGAGTGGGAGGGAGATAAATTGATCAGACAAAGGTGGCTTACTGTGTAGATAGTTGTTGTTTAATGTTCATTTTTTTCTTGGTGTTAAAGAATAAATTGTTAATTTTTTTCTTTAAATAGTGCGATATGGGAGATCTTTGTCACTCATATTTTTACAGATTACGAGGCGAGGTGAGCTTTTGTGTGTGTCTGGGTTAAATTAGCAGGAGGGTTTACTTGTGTCATAACAAGAGAGATGGAAATGTGTTGCTGGAAAAGCGCAGCAGGTCAGGCAGCATCTAGGGAACAGGAGAATCGATGTTTCGGGCATTAGCCCTTCTTCAGGAATCAATGCCCGAAACGTCGATTCTCCTGTTCCCTAGATGCTGCCTGACCTGCTGCGCTTTTCCAGCAACACATTTCCATCTCTGATCTCCAGCATCTGCAGACCTCACTTTCTCCTCATAACAAAAGAGACCTTGTATAGCAAATTCATAGTTCCTTGGAAGTGGAGTCCCAGGTAGACAGGATAGTGAAGAAGGCATTTGGTATGCTTGCCTTTAAGGGTCAATGCATTGAGTATAGGTATTGGGAGGTCATGCTGTGGCTGTACAGGACATTGGTTAGGCCACTTTCGGAATAATGCATTCAATTCCAGTCTCCCTGCTATAGGAAAAATGTTATGAAATTTGAAAGGGTTCAGAAAAGATTTACAAGGATGTTGCCAGAGTTGTAAGGTCTGAGCTATAGGGAGAGGCTGAATAGGCAGTGGCTGTTTTCCTTAGAGTGTCAGAGGCTGAGGGGTGACCTTATAGAGGTTTATAAAATCATAAGAGGCATGGATAGGCTGAATAGCCAAGATTTTTTCCCCAGGGTAGGGTAGTTCAAAACTAGACACATAGATTTAGGGTGAGAGGGGAAAGATGTCAAAGTGACCTAAGGGGCAACTCTTTCATGCATGGTGCATGTATGGAATGAGCTGCCAGAGGAAGTGGTGGAGGTTGATACAATTACAACATTTAAAAGGCACCTGGATGAGTACATGAATAGGAAGGGGTTAGAGGGATATGGGCCAAATGCTGAGAAATGGAACGAGATTAATTTAGAATATCTGCTCAGCATGGATGAGTTGGACTTAAGGGTCTGTTTCCATGCTATACTGCTCTATAACTCTATGATCTATATAAGTTTCACATATTGAAGATGCAAGACATCACCTGCAATTATTGAACTTGAAAATAATGAGCTCAGACATTGAATTAGGGAAACCAGCTCGTATTTCAGGGAACTGCTTTTGGTAGAGCAGAAGAGGTGGATTTTTCTCTCCTGAACTGCAAAAGCTAGAGAAACTTCACATGCTTGACCCATCAGAAAAGAAAAATGCTTAGTGATGGAACTGATTGTTAAAAAGCCATTGGCACACCAAGAATTCAGAGGACAACTGAAATATTCACTACTACTGAGCATGCATGACGTCAATTAAACAGAAATGGTCTCAGTTTAAATTCTTACACTTGAAGATAACTTAAACTGTAATAAATCAAAGAACTGTGGATGGTTGAAAGCTGAAACAAAAATAGAAATTGCTGGAAAAACTCAGCAGACTTGACAGCAGAGACAATATTTTGAATCCAGTGATCCTCCTTCAGATCTGACACCACTGCTTCTTCACATTGTACATGTACATATGAATTATTGCCATCATACCTCCATTACTTTCCCAAGACTCACAGATAATAAAAATTGCTTTTCCTTTCACACAAGTAAACCTTGTAATTGTTTCTTTATACACACAGTAGGCATTGTGTCACCACATTTTTACGAGAGGAAGATGCAAACTTGAACTAAAAGTCTCTGTTGTGGCCAACAGAGAGGTCTATAGTGACGGGTTGAGGGTGTAATATCCAGGAATTTGATTATTACCCATGCATTACATTGAATTCAGCTGCTGAGAATTGAAATTATTTCTCAGACTTAATGTTACTTGGTTTTTAATTTCTGAGATTAAAAAATCAAGAAGAACTTCTGAGTGATCCTGAAAATGTCAATTTCTGGGTGGCACGGTGGCTCAGTGGTTAGCACTGCTGCCTCACAGCGCCAGGGACTTGGGTTCGATTCCAGCCTCGGGTGACTGTGTGGAGTTTGCACATTCTCCCTGTGTCTGCGTGGGTTGCCTCCGGGTGCTCCGGTTTCCTCACAATCTAAAGATGTATGGGTTCGGTGAATCAGTCATGCTAAATTGCCTGCAGTGTTCAGGGATGTGTAGGTCCATTAGTCGGGGTGAATATAGGGTAGGGGATTGGTAGACAATTGCCCTTACTCTTCAGAGGGTCAGTGTGGACTTGTTGGGCTGAAGGGCCTGTTTCCACACTGCAGGGATTCTATGGAGACCTGTAAGTAATCTTACATTATAAATGGATATTATAAACCTAAAGCATATACGGAATGTTTTTCCTCTAGCTGTGTTTAAACATGCTTAAGAATTTTTTTCTAGGGAGTGCAACCAGTTGTAACTGAATACTGTAGGCATTAATGTAGACTGATGATTATCAGTTTTTCCTTCATTTATTTGTGATTACGATTAGATTAGATTACTTACAGTGTGGAAACAGGCACTTCGGCCCAACAAGTCCACATCGACCCGCCGAAGCGCACCCACCCAGACCCATTCCCCTATGTTTACCCCTGCACCTAATGCTACGGGCAATTTAGCATGGCCAATTCACCTGATCTGCACATTTTTGGATTGTGGGAGGAAACCGAAGCACCCAGAGGAAACCCATGCAGACAAAGGGAGAATGCGCAAACTCCATACAGTCAGTCACCTGAGGCGGGAATTGAACCCGGGTCTCTGGCGCTATGAGGCAGCAGTGCTAACCACTGTGCCACCGTGCCACCCATATTTATACCTGTGGTTATTTAATGAATTGGAAGAGTCTATAGGATCCATTGTAAAGTGTGGACTTGAGTACTGGTTCTTCTCTTACTTTTCAGATTATTGATGAACAACTGATGTGGGCACTGAGCCAGTTTCATAAATGCTACAATAACAACTGCATTAAGTTTGTGTGCAAATCTATTTGTTTCCTCTCCTCCCATTCGCTGGACTGGGAAGAATGTTAGGACAGTAGCAATTTGATAATGTAAAACTCATCCTGAATTTTAAATTATACGTTGGATTGCCACACGCGCTTTTAATCAGAAACATGTTTACCACAATTTATTGTGCAGCACAAAGCCAACAAAGAATTGGACTCTGCCCATGGAAATAAATTAAGAAAACAAATACAATCCCACAAATCACTTTGTAACAATCACTTCTTTCAAACTTTTTTGAGGGCAGTTTTTATAAATTCTCCAGAAATGGGAATGCTGCCTACGAACCTGCCCTGATAAAAGTATAGTCATATTCCTAGCAATGCAAAATAACACAGTACAATTGGAAGGTCTTGTATATTTAACATCTTATGGGATTGTCTTAAGGCATTGTGTGGAACTCTTAATTGCCTTTTCTGGGACTTTCACTGGGCCCCATTACTCACCAGAAATAGATTTCTGTGAATTAAAGAAGAATCACAAGTTATTTTCTGTGATTTTCCTTATTTCTGGGAGCACTGGATCACTTTTCCTTTCATTTGTTTTTGAGACTGTTCAATCTGACATATTTGGTAGGTCCAATATTGAGTGATACTGCTGTAATAATGATCAGAAATCAGCCGTGTCAATTTGGGTTAATTTCATGGAGGATTATTTTCCATGACCACTGATGACAGCAACTTCACCTCCCCTTTCCCCCAAGCCCCAGCTATAACTCAATAATCCAATGTACCATTCTCTCCCTCTTGTTGAGTTTTCTCAATCTTGTTGAGTTTTAGACTGTGGACTAAAATATTGGAAAAATATACTATTTTAAACCAAGAAAACTGGCTAAAGATGTTGCAGTTCTATAAACAACTTTCTGAAACTCATTGTGAGTCATAGCTACAATGTTGTCTTATTTGCAGAAAGGGGTAGAATGTTTAGCAGAAGATGTGTGTGCATGTATGTGTAGTGCTGTTTTGTCTGTAGATAGTTCTTTGATTGGTTTTTCAATTGACCAGTTCTGTGAGTTCAAGAGAGCTCAGCATGTTTGTGACATCTTGATTAGTTCATGGTTGAGAGGTTCCAATGTTGTACATGGATGATAGACCAGAAGCATCCAACCTGTGAAAGAGAGCTGATTTAAATCTCTCTTCCCAGCTCTGTGGAAAGATGACAGAAAACCTGTTCTCACTCAGCATTTCCCTGGTGCTCTGCAAATTGCTCTTTGGAAAGAAAAAGGGATAAAACCACCTTCAGAGATAATGAAAGAGGCAGATTTGCACACTGGTGAATGAAAGACATCATCAATGTGCAAACTACCTCATCTCATGAGCAAAAGATCAGAAGGAGCTGATAAAAAAGCTTCAGTGTCTGTGATCTGAGCAGGTGCCAGAACTGTGCTCCTCTGATATTCTCCCTCGCTGGCCCATTATACTTGTGCCTTGTCTTATCTCTTCGTGCATGTTTGTATATATCTGGGAATTTTAAAGAAGTGTAGAGAAAAACCAAAGGGAATTATATTAACAATTCATGTTTCTTTCTTGCCATGGGTAAAAACAGTGTGATCATGATAAAAAGTTATCTTCTTATTCATGAAAATGCCTGGTGTGCATATTCTTTTGAAGTGAATTAGACAGTTCGGTAAAATGGGCAATTCAATGGTTAAATCAAATTTTCACATTTGTGATGATTTCATGAATAGTAGGGTTTGATTTTCAATGCAACACTTCAGTGAGCTAGCCCATTTCCCCAATGTCCCGACCACTATTGGTAGACAATAGCCCTTGATGCATCCCTTGACTTCCATTGAAACTAATCCCAAAGACTGTCTATTGTCTACCAACCACCCCCCGCGGACTGGTTTGGACCCTTTAAAAATTATATTATTGTTCTCTCTACTTTGTCCAAACAATGAAATCTAAAGTGGAGCACTATAACGAATTGCACAGAGAAAGGGCATACATGTAAAATCAATGAAATGTATATTGTACTTTTCATAACCTCAAAAGGTTCCATAGTCCTTTAAAACCAATTAAATATTTTGACATGTAGTTACTATTGTAGCTGAAACAGCTAAGGATGATGTTAAAGCAATCTTGGAGATTTAGTAGACTCAATGTGTGATGAAGGCAATGCCTGCTGAGCAGAGATCAACGAATACAACTGAATATTTCCTGCCTGGCTGGTGACTGCAAATTAGTCATACAGTATGGAAACAGCCTGCCTGCGTAAACAGTGCAAAGCTATGGTCAGACCAAAGTTATTCATTTTAACATGTTTTGATCAATAAAACATTAACATGTGAGGGGCAAGACAGAGAAGAACCCATCTCCTAGTTATGAGAAAAGTCTGCAGAAACTTGGGATTTTCAATCTGGGTGAAGGATCAATTGGGATTGTTAATTCCCCAAACGGCCTGAAACAAGAGCATTCATGTGTTCAATCCAGTGCTCTGGGATGGGATGTCAAAGGAACGGTAAGGACAGGGAGGTAGTTGAGAACCTGCTTGACATCAATTAAAGATCTGTTAAGGTCCAAGCTGACTTATTAATGGGCAAGGGAGGGAGAGAAGGCAATTTTCGATTATGACATTGCTGAACCTGAATTTTGCTGCAAAATTGTTGGGCTCGACAGAAGACAAAGGTCTTCCTTTTGTATCATGTGGTTTGAATACATTGGCAGCCTAAAGGTCATGAGTCAGGGATTCTTTATTCCACTGTCACCAAGGAATGATGACATGAAAGAAAATAAAAAGTAAACAATGAAGACATAATTATTACATGGATATAAACCTTTGTTGAGGAAATTATTCACATGCCCTATCCTTGTCCCTTTGAGGCCTCCTTCCCCCCACCAAAGATAACCTTTCCTCCAGAGAGGGTCTATTTGACTGCCACTGCTGCCTCGCTTGGTGCCCTCCCTCACTATTGCCATCTTCTGCTGGAGGTTCCATTGCATTTTTGTGATGAAATTTTGGGACTTGTGAAATCTTCTTCAGATTGGGCTCATTTTGGCCTCAGTGTTGAGAGTATGTTGCTGGAAAAGGGCAACAAGTTAGGCAGCATCCGAGGAGCAGGAAAATCGACATTTCGGGCCCTTCAGGAATGATGAAGGGCTCTGGCCCAATACGTCAATTTTCCTGCTCCTTGGATGCTGCCTGACCTGCTGTGCTTTACCAGCAACACGCGCTCACTTCTGATCTCCAGCATCTGCAGATCTCACTGTCTCCTCATTTTGGCCTTGTCTGAGTGCAATGAGGCTGCTGATTGCCTAAGGTTCAGCCTCCTCCCTGCTCCCCATTGCGTGCTTCTGCCTTTTCCTGGATTGAACAGTCTGTAGACAACTCCTGCCTTCTGGCACTGCCTAATACCACTAATTAGGCATTTTCATTTGAAGTTTGCGTTGCCTCATGTTAAGACGGACCCGCGAGGGTCCCGTCTTTGCGTGTTCTTTTGGAAGGAGAGACTCACACTGGCAACTATGATTAGACGCAGACAGCAGTTTATTCACAGAATCTTAACTGATACAACGAATCAACAGGCATGCATTCGTTAGAGAAGGCGTTCTTCCTTCCCGTTCAAAGTTGACACAATTATACTTCGCGCTGCCTGGAGTCCCCGGTCAGTTCGCCTTCCCCATTGGTCCATTCATCTGCGCGCACTGGGGATCCGTCCTCTTATTGGCCGCATCGAAGTGCCTGTCCAGCTCCTGCTGTGCTTGACAATGGCTCAGCCATCCCCGGGAGCGGTTCCGATCCCGTATTCAATAGTCCATTGTTTCAAGGAATTACTATGCGTCTGACAGGCTAGCCATTTTCAATAGTTTTAGTTTAACTAAATTGTCAATTACACTTATCAACTTTAGACTTAAATAGAGCCATTCACACTCACTAGTTACAGGTTCCGATAGAGCAATTCACACTTGTCTAACAGTTACAGATTCCGATCAGTTTCTTTATTAGTCCCGAGTTTCGATGGGGCAATTGATACTGGCTGGTATTTACAGGCTCCAAGATTTAATTAACATTATGCATATCCCTTACAAGCTCCAGCCAGGTAGTCATGCAGTCGCCAGCAGCAGCTCGCTTGGCTGTTGTTAACCATTTCAGGGCTGGAAGTGTCACCCTCCCTAGCCCTACATTAAACACCGCAGTGAAATCTCCCCAACACTCAGCTAGAATGTTATGATCCAATGTTGAGACCCAGAAATTGATCCACCTGCAGCTTCCTGAAATTGAATTGGGGAAGTAGGGGAGACGGGTACAATTACAACATCTAAAAGACATCTGGATGGATATATGAATAGGAAGGACTTAGAGGAATATGGACCAAGTGCTGACAAATAGGACTAAATTAGGTTAATATCTGGTCGGCATGGATGAGTTGGACCGAAGGGTCTGTATCTATGCAGTACATCTCTATGACTCTACGTCTGAGAGCTGATATAGAGGAACTGTGATTATCTGAAGGTCATGGGTGGGCAGTATTTCGTTCGGCTAATCGAATTCCAGATAATCGGACGCCAGACAACATAGTTTAACCAAGCAGTGGGATCTTGAGATCTCACCGGATAATCTGATATTTGGATAATTGAATGCCAGATAATCAAGGTTCCTCTGTATATGCAAAATAGGAAATAAAGAGTGCGATCTGGAAACTCATTTTGCATTATTTAGTGGGAGTAGAAAACGGAACAGAAAATCAAAGTACTGAAAGGAAAATGTAATATTCACGTCTCTTTGAAAGTGGAGTAACAGGTAGACAGAGGGGTGAGGAAGGCTTTCAGCATGCTTGCTTTCATCGGTCAGAGTGTTGAGTATAGGAGTTGGGACCTCTTCTTGCAGCTGTACAAAATGTTGGTGAGGCCACAATTGGAATACTGCATGCAGTTCTGGATGTACCACTATAGAAAGGATATTATTAAACTAAAAAGAGTGCAGGAAAGATTTACTAGAATCCTACCTGGACTAGGAGATCTGAGTTATAAGGAGGGGTTGAATAGGCTGGGACCTTTTTCCCTGGAGCGTAGGAGACTGCGGGGTGATCTACAAGGATGTTGCCAGAGTTGGAGGATTTGAGCTATACGGAGAGGCTGAACAGGCTGGGGCTGTTTTCCCTGGAGTGTCGGAGTGTGAGGGGTGACTTTATAGAGGTTTACAAAATTATGAGGGGCATGGATAGGATAAATAGACAAAGTCTTTTTCCTGTGGTCGGGGAGTCCAGAGCTAGAGGGCATAGGTTTAGGGTAAGAGGGGAAAGATATAAAAGAGACCTAAGGGGCGACTTTTTCACGCAGAGGGTGGTACGAGTATGGAATGAGCTGCCAGAGGAAGTGGTGGAGGCTGGTACAGTTACAACATTTAAGAGGCATTTGGATGGGTCTATGAATAGGAAGGGTTTGGAGGGATATGGGCCGGGTGCTGGCAGGTGGGACTAGATTGGGATGGGATATCTGGTCGGCATGGACGGGTTGGACTGAAAGGTCTGTTTCCATGCTGTACATCTCTATGACTATGACTTTACAAGAGGTCTTTGAAATCATGACAAGCAAAGAGAAGGTAGATAGCCGACAGCTTTTCCCCATTGTAGGGAGACTAAAACTAGATGGCATAGTTTACAGTGAAAGGGTCCAGAGGGGCAATTTTTTCACACAGAGGGTGGTGAGTGTCCGGAATGGGCTGCCAGAGGTAGTATTAGAAGCGAAAACAATTTCATTATTTAAGAAAAGTTTAAATAGGTACATGGATAGGATAGGTATAGAGGGATACAGACCAAATTGAATGGGACTAGTTTAAATTGTGAAAACTCAGTGGCATGGGCAAGTTGTGCGGAAGGGTCTGTTTCCATGCTGTAGACCTCTGTGACTCAATGTCCATTAATATTTCATCACACAAGGGAAGCTGAATGAATTATTAGCTAGAGAAGTGGAGTAGAAAATCCTAGAATTCTGGGTGTTGTTGGAAGTCGCTTTAAACTATACAAGACAAATTGGGTGGAATTTGATGAACAAACACTATGACTTCACTTCCACCATTGATATTTGAAGGTAAGGGGGTGAGGGGGGGGTGGAGGAATGTGACTTTGGGGTGGGGGGTGGAATTTGTGGAGTACAGATGCCACTGTCTCCTTGTCTCCTGACAATTGAAGTCTGGGGCAGGAATACTTGCAGGCAGCCTTCCCAGACATGAGGGTCCTCTTAAAGGCTACTTAAGGTCTCATCCCACCAATGCTGCCATTTAACCAGCAGCAGGTAGGCCATCTCACACGCAGGGAGACCACTGCGTAAACTCTCCCAGGCTTCCCGTATGTCTGCTTCAGGGTCCAGATTGAAGAACCCAGCAGCGGAAGGAGGTCATGTCGCCCTCATTCCCACTTTCCTTGTCATAGCCCTTGACCCCGCTCCCCCCCAGCTCCCAACTTCCCCAGAAAGCCTGACCTTCCCTATTTACCTTGACTCTGGAAGATTCAAGATAGAGGTCACTGATCATCTGGGTGAGTGGTGATGCAATGCTGGCATTGGCCACTGCTGCTGGTGGCGCTGCTAGTGACGCAAAGCTCTCAGTCTATGACGAGCCAGCATCTCTCATGGTTGGGCTGATTTAAGGACCATGGAGAAGTCAGGGGCCCTAGAGACAATCCTCCTGCTGCCAATGAGGAACATTATTGCATCGGCACTCCTCAGGATCAGTTCCATAGAGGATGCCGCTGATATTACTACAGATGTCAGGGTGCCATTAGGGTCAGGGCAGGACAAAACATCAGGTGCCCAATAACTGGAGCCTACAGTACTCAGATTGTGGACCAGAGTCTGGGGCAGAGGTAGCACGGGTGCCCATGATTTTTGTTTGCCTGTTAAGATTAAATCCCACTCAATATGTATTTCAGGAACAAAATCAGAAATTGCTGGAAAAGCTCAGCAGGTCTGGCAGCATTGGTGAAGAGAAATCAGAGTTAATGTTTCAGGTCTGGTAACCCTTCCTCAGAATTGATGGTAGCTTGGAAAATGTTGGTTTATATGCAGAATGTGGGTGGGGAATGAGGTAGGGAGTAAACATTAGTTGGAGATAGAGCCCAAACAGAGTGGAGAAAAGTTGAGTAGACAAAGGAGTGGAGAATGATGTGGTTGTGAGGGTGAATAGCTGTGAATGGAGACTGTTTATGGCTAACAATAGGTGTGTGTAATGGCAGCCTATGATAATAAGGCTTAGTGCTTGTGTGTGTGTGTGGGAGGGGGCTAGGACATGGGAGAGTTCAGGCCCTAATATTATTGAACTCAATATAGGCTGCAGGATCCCCAAATGGAAAATGAGGTGTTGTTCTTCCAGCTTGCGCTGAGCCTCACTGGAGCACTGCAGCAAGTCTGAGACAGAAATATAGGCCAGGGAACAGAGTGGCGTGTTAACATGGCAGGTGACTGGAAGCTCAGAGTCTTTTTTGCGGCAGAACATAGATGTTCTGTGAAGTGGTCACCCTGTCACGCTACATTTCCCCAAAGTAGAGGAGACCACATTGTGAGCAATGAAGGCAGTAGACTAGATTGTGAGAAGTGCAGGTAAAGTGCTGTTTCACCTGGAGGATTGTCTGGGCCCTTGGATACTGAGGAGGAAAGAGGTAAGTGGGCAAGTGATACACTTTTGGCAGTGGCAGGGGAAGGTGCCTTGGGGGGATGTTGGGAGTGAAGGAAAATGGACCGGGGATGTCCCAGAGGGAACGATCACTGCGGAAGGTGGACAGGGAGGGGAGCGGAATATGTGTCTAGTGTGGCATTTCATTGGAGGTGGCAGAAATGGCGGCTGATGATCTTCTGGATGTGGATGCTGGTGGAATGATAGGTAAGGACAAGGGGGATCCTATCGCATTTGTGGGAGAGAAGAGAAGAGGTGAGGGCGGATTGATGGGAGATGGGTTGGACCGAGTTGAGTGCCCTGCCAAAAATGGTGCTGGGGAATCCTCAATTGAGGAAGAAGGTGGACATTTCAGAGGCTCCCTTGTCATAGTTGGCCTCATCAGAACATATGTCACAGAGACAGAGGAACGGGGAGAATGGAATGGAGTCTTTACGGAAACAGGGTGTGAGGAGGTACAGTCCAGGTACTGTGGAGGTCAGTGGAGTTTATAGTGGATATTAGTGACCAGTCAATCCCCAGAAATGAAAACAGAGATGTCGAGGAAGGGAAGGAAGAGAAAGAGATGGACTAAGTGAAAATGAGGGCGGAGTAGAAATTGGAAGCGAAATTGATTAACTTCACCAATTCCGAAGCAGAGAGGGAAGCAACACCAATAATATCATTGATATATGCCTTTGTGGGTGGCATCCGGAATAAGACTAGAACAAGGAATGTTCCACATACTCCACAAAGAGACAGGCATAACTGGGGCCCATGCAGATACCCATGGCCTCCCCTCTGACCTGAAGAAAATGAGAGGAGTTAAAAGGGAAGTTGTTGAGAGTGAGGACAAACTTGACCAAGCAGAGGAGTGTGGTGGGTAGGGGTGGTTCAGACCTTTGCTCCAGGAAGAGGTGGAGAGCCCTGAGACTATCCTCGTGGGGGATGGCCGTGTAAAGGAATTGCACGTCCATGGGAAAGAGGAGGCGGCTGGAGCCTGCAACCTGCAACATGAAGTGTCAGAGCAATCATGGATGTACATCGCCAGGGACTGGATCAGGGAAGGGCTTTTGCCCGAAACATTGATTCTCTTGTCCCTTGGATGCTGCTTGATCTTCTGTGCTTTTCCAGCACCACTCTAATCTTGACTCTAATCTCCAGTATCTGCAGTACCCATCTCCACCTCAGGGGAGAAAAGGCCGAGTTGAGGTAGGAAGAGACAAATTCTGTGCGGCAGGAGCAGGCAGAACCAATGTGTCTGCCCGGGCAGCCCTGTTTGTGGATTCTCAGAAGGAGGTAAATGCAAGCTGTGGGGGATTATCAGCTTAGAGGCAGTGGGGGGAGATCGGCAGATGAAATGAGGTCAGTGACCGTAGTTGATACAATGGCCTGATGTGACATGGTGGGTCATGCACTCAGCCTCCGCAATGTAGAGGTCAGTACACCAGACTACAACAGCACCACCCTTATCGGCATGCTTAAAAACAAAGTCAGGGTTGGATATGAGGGCACGGAGTGTAGTCAGTTTGGATGGAGATAGGTTGGATTGGGTGAGGGGGGGCAGAGAAATTAAGGCGACAAATATCACATCAACAGTTCTCAATGAACAGATCGAGAACAGGTATAAGGCCGAGGGAGGGGACCAGGTAGAGGGAGAGTGACCCTGTAGCCCTCCAGACTCATTATCTAGTTCAATAATTTTAGGGCCTGAATCTTCTCATGTCCTGGCCCCCAACTCCACACACCAGGCCTTGTTATCACATAGTCTACCATGACACACTACCTATTGTTAGCCACTAACAGTCTCCATTAACAACTATTTACCCTCCTAGCCAGATTGTTATCAACTCCTTTGTCTGTCCAACTGTTCTTCTCTCTGTTTGGGCTCTATTCCCACCTATCATTTACTCCTTACCCCTCCCCCCAAATTCTGCATATAAACCAACACTTTCCTAGCTACCATTAGTTCTGAGGAAGGGTTACCAACTAGAAGCGTTAACTCTGATTTCCCTTCACAGATGCTGCCAGATCTGCTGAACTTTTCCAGCAACTTCTGTTTTTGTTTCTGATTTATAGCACCCTCAGTTCTTTCAGTTTTTACTATGTGTTTCAGAAATTTAATTCAACTTTTTAAAAATATTCATACTTTCCACGCAGTACTCCAAATGTTCCTGAAGAAGGGCTTATGCCCGAAACGTCGATTCTCCTGCTCCTCGGATGCTGCCTGGCCTGCTGTGTTTTTCCAGCACGACATTTTTCAACTCTGGTATTCCAGCAACTGCAGTCCTCACTTTCTCCTAGTACTCCAAATGTGGCCTCATCAACATCTTGTACAACTGCAACATGACGTCCCAACTCCCATGGCAAAAGTGAGGACTGGCAGAGTTTAGATCAGAGTGGTGCTGGAAAAGCACAGCAGGTCAGGCAGCATCCGAGGAGCCTCATGAAGGGCTTTTGCCCGAAATGTCAATTTTCCTGCTCCTCAGATGCTGCCTGACCTGCTGTGCTTTTCCAGCACCACTCTGTACCAACTCCTACAGTCAACCCTCTGCCTTTTCACTCAGCATAATTAATTCTTGATCATTCTTCCCTGCCACCCTACTGGAAGATTTAACAAATACTGATTTGAAAAATAAAAACTGCATATTTTCCTTTTGAGTGATAAATCAATTAGGATCCAAAATTGACATCTCATCTTGAGAAGATTATTTCCCTTCAGGGCTGAGATAAGACACAATCAACGCCAATATCGTACATTTTGCTCAAGCTCTTCTCAATATTAGAGGCCTATTCAGATGTGCAAACACTGGAGAAACTCTGCCTTTTCGGCAGCACTTTCTATTTAATTTAATAAATAGAAACGTCAGCCTGAGGGTTTTGTAAGAGCAGAATGTTCTGTTAATAACATTTGGGAGAGATTATTTGTTTGGTAAATAAGATAATAAACAGTGAATTACTTAAATGGAATTCCTTTAAAACATGATCCAATCTATTAATTCATTTTCTTCTGTTAATAGTGACTTTGGTAAAGAAATACTTATCAAAGTTCAAATCAGAAAGGTCTTTACTTCAAAAGAATCTTGGTCATAATCTTTGAGATATCCAGTCAACAAGTAATTGTCTGGCTCCCGCTGCTAAAGTTATGAGGAGCTGAAAAAATCTTTGCAGCCTTCAATCCCTTACTGATGAGATATCCTTTGTTCTATTCAAGCCCTCTGTTCAGAATTCTTCAAACCAGACATTATTTAATTAAGACATTTAGTCACAAGTCTACTGCTGGTATTCAAAGTCATCTTTATGCAAAGTGGCTTAAATAGAACATAGAACATAGAACATAGAACAATACAGCACAGAACAGGCCCTTCGGCCCACGATGTTGTGCCGAACTTCTAACCTAGATTAAGTACCCATCCATGTACCTATCCAAATGCCGCTTAAAGGTCGCCAATGATTCCGACTCCACCACTCCCACGGGCAGCGCATTCCATGCCCCCACCACTCTCTGGGTAAAGAACCCACCCCTGACATCTCCCCTATACCTTCCACCCTTCACCTTAAATTTATGTCCCCTTGTAACACTCTGTTGTACCCGGGGAAAAAGTTTCTGACTGTCTACTCTATCTATTCCTCTGATCATCTTATAAACCTCTATCAAGTCACCCCTCATCCTTCGCCGTTCCAACGAGAAAAGGCCGAGAACTCTCAACCTATCCTCGTACGACTTCCTCTCCATTCCAGGCAACATCCTGGTAAATCTTCTCTGCACCCTCTCCAAAGCTTCCACATCTTTCCTAAAGTGAGGCGACCAGAACTGCACACAGTACTCCAACTGTGGCCTAACCAAAGTCCTGTACAGCTGCAACATCACTTCACGACTCTTGAATTCAATCCCTCTGCTAATGAACGCTAATACACCATAGGCCTTCTTACAAGCTCTATCCACCTGAGTGGCAACTTTCAAAGATCTATGTACATAGACCCCAAGATCCCTCTGTTCCTCCACCTGACTAAGAACCCTACCATTAACCCTGTATTCCGCATTCTTATTTGTTCTTCCAAAATGGACAACCTCACACTTGGCAGGGTTGAACTCCATCTGCCACTCCTCAGCCCAGCTCTGCATCATATCTAAGTCCCTCTGCAGCCGACAACAGCCCTCCTCACTGTCCACAACTCCACCTATCTTCGTATCATCTGCAAATTTACTGACCCACCCTTCGACTCCCTCATCTAAGTCATTAATAAAAATTACAAACAGCAGAGGACCCAGAACTGATCCCTGCGGAACTCCACTTGTAACTGGGCTCCAGGCTGAATATTTACCATTTACCACCACTCTCTGCCTTCGACCGGTTAGCCAGTTTTCTATCCAATTGGCCAAATTTCCCTCTATCCCATGCCTCCTGACTTTCCGCATAAGCCTACCATGGGGAACCTTATCAAATGCCTTACTAAAATCCATGTACACTACATCCACTGCTCTTCCCTCATCCACATGCTTGGTCACCTCCTCGAAGAATTCAATAAGACTTGTAAGGCAAGACCTACCCTTCACAAATCCGTGCTGGCTGTCCCTAATCAAGCAGTGTCTTTCCAGATACTCATAAATCCTATCCCTCAGTACCCTTTCCATTACTTTGCCTACCACAGAAGTAAGACTAACAGGCCTGTAATTCCCGGGGTTATCCCTATTCCCTTTTTTGAACAGGGGCACAACATTCGCTACTCTCCAGTCCCCTGGTACCACCCCCGTTGCCAGTGAAGACGAGAAGATCATTGCCAACGGTACTGCAATTTCCTCTCTTGCTTCCCACATAATCCTAGGATATATCCCGTCAGGCCCGGGGGACTTGTCTATCCTCAAGTTGTTCAAAATGTCCAACACATCTTCCTTCCTAACAGGTATCTCTTCTAGCTTACCAGTCCATTTCACACTCTCCTCTTCTACAATACGGTCCCTCTCGTTCGTAAATACTGAAGAGAAGTACTTGTTCAAGACCTCTCCTATCTCTTCCGACTCAATACACAGTCTCCCACTACTGTCCTTGATCGGACCTACCCTCGTTCTCGTCATTCTCAGGTTTCTCACATACGCATAAAATGCCTTGGGGTTATCCTTGATCCTATCCGCCAACGATTTTTCATGCTCTCTCTTAGCTCTCCTAATCCCTTTCTTCAGGTCCCTTCTGGCTATCCTGTATCCCTCCACTGCTTTGTCTGAATCCTGTTTCCTCAACCTTATGTAAGCCTCCTTCTTCCTCTTTACCAGACATTCAACCTCTCTCGTCAACCAAGGCTCCCTCACACGACCATTTCTTTCCTGCCTGATAGGTACATACATATCATGGACACGTCGTATCTGCTCTTTGAAAAAGTTCCACATTTCCACCACATCCTTCCCTGACAGCCTATGCTCCCAACGTATGCTCCTCAAATCCTGCCTTACAGCATCGTAATTTCCCTTCCCCCAATTATAAAATCTACCTTGTTGTGTGCACCTATCTCTCTCCATAACCAAGGTGAAAGTCACAGAATTGTGGTCACCATCACCAAAATGTTCACCCACTAACAAGCCCACCACTTGTCCCGGTTCATTACCGAGTACCAAATCCAATATGGCCTCCCCTCTGGTTGGACAATCTACATACTGCGTTAGAAAAGCTTCCTGGACACACTGCACAAACACCGCCCCATCCAATCTACTTGATCTAAAGAGCTTCCAATCAATATTTGGGAAGTTGAAGTCGCCCATGACTACGACCCTGTGGCTTCTGCACCTTTCCAAAATCTGTTTCCCAATCTGTTTCTCCACATCTCTGCTGCTATTGGGGGGCCTATAGTAAACACCCAACAAGGTGACTGCACCTTTCCTATTTCTGACTTCAGCCCATACTACCTCCAGAGGCAGATCCCCCTCAAACTTCCTTTCTGCAGCCGTTATACCATTTCTAATTAGCAATGCCACCCCCCCTCCTTTTTTCCCACCCTCCCTAATCTTACTGAAACACCTGTAACCAGGAACCTCCAACAGCCATTCCTGTCCCACATCTATCCACGTTTCCGTAATGGCCACAACATCGTAGTCCCAGGTACCGATCCACGCCTTAAGTTCACCCACCTTATTTCTGATACTCCTTGCGTTGAAGTATACGCACTTGAGCCCATCTCTGTGTCCGCAAGTAGTCCCTGTCAGTGCTACCTTCTCCACAGCCTCCCTACAGTCTTGGGCATCCTGACAAACAGCTAACCTACTTGCTGGACTACAAGTCCGGATCCCATCCCCCTGCCAAATTAGTTTAAACCCCCCCGAAGAGTGCTAGCAAACCTACCCCCCAGGATATTGGTGCCCTTCTGGTTCAGGTGCAACCCGTCCTGTTTGTACAGGTCCCACCTTCCCCAGAATGCAGTCCAATTGTCCAAATATCTGAAGCCCTCCCTCCTACACCAGCCTTGCAGCCACGTGTTCAACTGCACTCTCTCCCTATTCTTTGCCTCACTGTCACGTGGCACCGGCAACAACCCAGAGATGACGACTCTGTCTGTCCTAGCTTTTAGCTTCCAGCCTAACTCCTTGAGCTCTTGAATGACCTCCCCACCCCTCTTCCTACCTATGTCGTTGGTGCCAATGTGCACCACGACTTCTGGCTGCACACCCTCCCCCTTAAGGATTCTGAAGACACGGTCTGAGACGTCTCGGACCCTAGCACCCGGGAGGCAACAAACCATCCGTGAGTCTCGCCCATGTCCACAGAACCGCCTGTCCGTCCCTCTAACTAGAGAGTCCCCTATAACTAGCGCTCTCCTCCTCTCCCCCTTTCCCTTCTGAGTCTCAGAGCCACAGACCCCTTCACTGCAGCTTACACCTGCAACGCTGTCCCCCCCAACAGTTTCCAAAGCTGTATATTTATTTTTTAGGGGAACGACCACAGGGGATCCCTGCACTGCCTGCTTCTTCCCCTTCCCACCTCTAACTGTTACCCAGCTACCTCTGTTCTCCGGCGTAACTATGTCCCTGTAGCTTCTATCAATCACCCTCTCAGCCTCTCGAATAATCCTCAGTTCATCCAACTCCAGTTCCAGTTCAAATTATTCAATAACTTTAATTAAGCAATGGAAATGTAATGTGCATTTAAGATATTCCAATGACCAGATAACTGGAATGAAACAAGTTTATATCAAGAGGAGCAGATTTGTTAAGTGCATCCAAGAATGTTTCTTGAAGTAGTATGTGGATAGTGGAGGGACCATACTGGACCTTATCTTGGCTAATGAGTCTGACCAGGTGATTGACCATTCGATGGGAGAGCATTTTGGAAACAGTGATCACGACTCCTTAAGTTTTAAGATAGCTATAAATAAGGATAAAAAAGGGCCTTGCGGGAAGGTACTAAATTGGGAGTGGCCAAATTACATCACTATTAGGCAGGACCCAGGGAGTGTTAATTGGGAGGAGCCATTATCAGGCAAATCCACATTTGACACGTGAGAGTTGTTTGAAGATCTGCCGATGAGGGTTCAGGACCAGCATGTTCCTGTAAGGGGGAAGGATAAGGATGGCAAGATAGGGGACCATTGGAAACTGAGGGAGGTTGTGAATTTAGTCAAAAGAGAAAAAGAAGCATATGTAAGATTTAGAACATAGAACATAGAACATTACAGCGCAGTACAGGCCCTTCAGCCCTCGATGTTGCGTTGACCTGTCATACCAATCTGAAGCCTATCTCACCTACATTATTCCATGTACGTCCATATGCTTGTCCAATGACGACTTAAATGTACTTAAAGTTGGTGGATCTTCTACTGTTGTAGGCAAAGCATTCCATACCCTTACTACTTTCTGAGTAAAGAAACTACCTCTGACATTTGTCCTATATCTATCACCCCTCAATTTAAAGCTATGCCCCCTCATGCTTGCCGTCACCATACTTGGAAAAAGGCTCTCCCTGTCCACTCTATCTAACCCTCTGATTATCTTATACGTCTCTATTAAGTCACCTCTCAACCTTCTTCTCTCCAACAAAAACAGCCTCAAGTCCCTCAGCCTTTCCTCGTAAGACCTTTCCTCCATACCAGGCAACATCCTAGTAAATCTCCTCTGCACCCTTTCCAAAGCTTCCACATCCTTCTTATAATGCGGTGACCAGAACTGTACACAATACTCCAAGTGCAGCCGCACCAGAGTTTTGTGCAGCTGTAGCATAACCTCATGGTTCCAGAACTCGATCCCTCTATTAATAAAAGCTGAAACACTGTATGCCTTCTTAACAATCCTGTCAACCTGGGTGGCAACTTTCAAGGATTTGTGTACCTGGACACCGAAATCTCTTTGCTCATCTACACTACCAAGAATCTAACCTTCAGCCCAGTACTTTGTATTCCGGTTACTCCGACCAAAGTGAATCACCTCACACTTGTCCGCATTAAACTCCATTTGCCACCTCTCAGCCCAGCAATTTAGGAAGGCAAAATCCGACAGGATCTGTGAGGGATACAAAGAAAGCAGGAAAGAACTCAAGCAGGGAATTCAAAGAGCAAGAAATAGCCATGAAATAACCCTGGCAAGTAGCATTAAAGAGAATCCCAAGGCATTCTATACATACTTTAAAATATCCAGGATAACTAGGGAGAAGGTAGGACCACTCAAACATAGAAGAGAGAACTTGTGCTTGGAGGCACAGGATGGGGGCATGATTCTAAATGAGTACATTGCGTTGGTATTCACACAGGAAAAGGATATGGAGGATAGTGAGATTTGTGTGGAGCATGCGAATATTCTAGGGCATTTTGAGATCAAAAAAGAAGTGGTGTTGGGTCTTTTGATGAGCATCAAGGTGGATAACTCCCTAGGACCTGAGAAGCAAGAGAGGAGGTTGCTGGGGGCCTTGACCAAAATCTGTATCTCCTCACTAGCCACTGGGGAGATCCCGGAGGACTGGCGAGTAGCTAATGTTGTTCCTCTGTTCAAGAAGAGAAATTGGGATAATCCAGGAAATTATAGATTGATGAGTCTTAGATCATTGGTTGGGAAGCTATTGGAGAGAATTGTTAGGTATAAGATTTACACGCATTTAGAAAAGCATGGCCTAATTGGGGACAGTCAGCATGGCTTCATGCAGGGCAGGTCATGTCTCACTAACTTGATTGAATTTTTTGAGGAGGCGATGAAGGTGATTGATGAGGCTGGAGCAATGGATGTTATCCATGGATTTTATCCATGCTTTCGACATGGTAGGCCCATCCAAAAGATTAAGAGGTACAGGATCCACAGTGACTTGGCCGCATTGATTCAGAATTGGCTTACCCATAAAAGGCAGAGGGTAGTGGTGGAAGGGTGTTTATTAGACTGGAGGTCCGTGACTAGTGGTTCCGCAGAGATCCATACTAGGGCCTCTGCTGTCTGTGATATATGTAAATGATTTGGATGAACATGTAGATGTGTGGGTTAGTAAGTTTGCAGATGATACAAAGATCAGTGAGTTGTGGATAATGTAAAAGATTGCCAAAAGATACAGTGCGAAATAGATCAGTTGCAGATATGGACCGAGAAATGGCAGATGGGGTTTAATCGGGATAAGTATGAGTATGAAATGTTAAGGAAAAGTATACAGTTAATGTCAGAACTCTGAACAGCATTGATGTACAGAGGGATCTTGGGGTTTAAGACCATAGCTCCCTGAAAGTGGCCACACATGTACATAGAGTGACAAAGAAGGCGGAAGGCTTGCTTGCATTTATTGGATGGGGAATTGAGTTTACAAGAGTCAGGATGCCATGTCACACCTTTATAAGGTTTGGTTAGGCCACATTTAGAGTATTGCATTCAATTCTGGTCACCTCATTACAGGAAGGATATGGAGGCTTTGGAGAAAGTGCTGCAGAGGTTTACCAGGATATTGCCTGGATTAGAGGTCATGAGCTCTAAGGAGAAGCTAGCAATACTTGGGTTGTTTTCTTTGGAGCAGAGGAGGCTGAGGGGAGACTCGATAGAAATCTATAAGATAATGAGATGCTCAGATAGGATTGATGATCAGAATCTTTTCCTTACAGTTGAAATGTCTAAAACTAGGCGGCATTCATTTAAGGTGAGGGGGAGAAAGTTCAAAGGAGATGTGAGGGGCAGTTTTTTTACACAGAGTGTGGTAGGAGTGTGGAATGCTCTGCCAGGGGTAGTGGTGGAGGCAGAGACAATAGGGCCATTTAAGGGACTTTTAGATACACGTATGAATATGCAAAGAATGTAGGTATATCGTTCAAGGGCAGGCAGAAGGGATTAGTTTAATTTGGCACGTGTTTGGCATAACATTATGGGCTGAAAATCCTGTTCCTTTGCTGTACTGTTCTCTGTTCTAGAAAGTGGCAATATATTGGATGGAGCTATAAGCAGATAGCTGGGTTAAAACATACACAGTGTTGATCTGAAATATTTTATAATGCACTAGTTTCTACTAAGAATTATTTTTAAAGCACATGGTATGAACAAGATCTAGTATTGTTTTTTGAATTATTATAGTCTTCGATTTTTGCTGAACGATGTATTAATGTGCTTGCTGGCAATGGATTTTATAGTTTTCTTTTTGTGTTTCTGTCAGAGTGAACCTGGCACCAACAGTAGTGTCCAAGGTCTGAAGAGTGAAAGAGAAACCCCAGGCAAAGAGGTACACTGGATGAAATATTTCTTCCATCACCCATCTTGCTCTGCTCACCTCATCACTTGTGCACCATAGAGCTGCTCTGGTACTATCTTACATTCCCCGGCAGAGGTGTGCTCTATGTTGCGGGGCTTTCCTGAGTTTCCTGCTGCCAATTCCACATTTTAAGCCTGGCAGTGCAGCGGTTCAAATACTGTAAGTCCAGTTTGGCAAGAATTCCCCTGACTGGCAGGTTGGCACCCCAATTTGGTGACATGAAGCTGGAGGTCCTAGTGGATGTGGTGGTAGACAGGAGGATCTCTTTCTCCAGGATCACCAAAGGAGACCTTGTCAGCCTGGTCTATAGTGCTCATCATGTCGGTATCCAGGGTCTGGAGGAATGATTCACCAATTTAGGATGTAGGGACTTGCTGTGCTCTAAAATGTTATCTGCCACCATTTCTCTCAGCAATGTCACAGCCACTCTAATCTGCTCCTGCACGTACCCCCCACTTAGTCTCATGGTCTACCACTTCCATTATTGCTTGCAACATTTTCCCTCACCAGCTTCCCCTTCCTACCCTCTGCACTTCCTATTTACTGGCTTTTGTGACCAAGTATCCAACAGCCTAAGCAACTTGGCAGAAGATAGGCAATAGGTTGTTGAAAGCTATCAGCCCAGACTGAATAAAGGTGTTTGACCTTAACAAAGGGAAGTTGTTATGACCCAAAATTCATTTAAGAACACGAGGGAGAGATATTATGGTTGTATACTCCACAGTGTCAGCCAGACGCCTTGGCACCATGGAGTAATCATACCTTGAAAAAGGGAATGAGCGCACCTTGGAACACTGGCCTAACCTCATTGGGTCCTATGACCCCTGCCCTGTGACTCTATTGGCTGAAGCCAGAGCAAGTTCCAGAAGGGCTCAGGAAGGAGGAGGGGAATAAGAAAACTCCCTGCGAGACTCACCTTTGTACCCAGTAGACCCTGTGTTCACCCATTGACTGAGCTCAGTGAATTGAATCCTATCAAGTTCACCAGCGTAGGTAACGTGTTTTTCAGGTGGTCAGGCTAGTCTGGGGAAAAGTTAACTTAATTTGTTGTGTAAGTATTGTTTCTTTAATTCAAAAGCGTTTTAATAAAACTTAGTTTGAACCGCACTCCTTTGTTTCTCTCATACAGTAAGAGCACTTGGCTAAACACACCTTATGAGTATTAAACTAGTCGAAGTCTCTGGAATATTTCACAAGCAATACTTTGGAGAGCTGATCACCTTTCCCCAATCTGCACTAACAGCCATTATAACTAATTTTATTTCCGTCAATCCTTCCTTTTGTTTTATTTCACTGACCAATAATGCAGTAAATAATGCCAAGATGGGTGGTCGGGTGTCCAACATCTGTCTCTTCAGCACGTATGAGAAAAACTCGCAGGAGAGGATAGAGATGACTCATGTAATGGCGGTCATGCCATTGATCTCCATTTCCCAACAACCAAGTCAGATTTATTATCAAGTAAGGTGCTACACTCCCATTACCAGCTCTGTGATTGGATTTGTACCATGCCCAAACATCCAACCTTATTTCACAACTCATTCCCTGTCTTGACTTCTGCAGACATCAGCACCATCTGCAGTCTCTGTCCTCAAAAGGCCAGCTGCTCCAGCCAGCACCTCCTCCTCCTCTCAGAAAGAAGGCAAAGAAGAGGAACCCTGGCAAGGCTCTCTCCTGTACCCTCCATCAGGTCAGGTATTGATGCTGCAGAGGGTACTGAGCTAGGTTTCAGTCAGGAGCACAATCCGGTGAGCACATCACTGGCCCAACTCTGTAGCTGACCAAGGAATAAATACTCCAGAGAACCTCCAGAGACCCGATACCCGCTCAGCCTAGAGAACCTCAGGGTCTTGGCCATTAATAAATTTGTCAAAATGCACAAGCTGACAGGGGAGCAGCAGGCAGTTTTGTTGGAAATACTTGACAAATGGGATCAAAGATTGGAGGAATCTAATGATGCCGTCTGTACCCTGCTAACTCTAGCAGTCATGAGTCTCGCTGGGGTTACGGGCAGGTGAGCAGCTGCCATGGAGAATCAGGTCCAATACACTCTGTGTCTGCCAGTTATGTGTATGGCTTATTTGTACATATCTCACCACCATAATACTGATGCTCAGTAGAAAAGTGGAACCAGTTACTGGAGGAAAATGACAAGCAGGAAATAAGTTCACTCTGCAATAAGTTTGATCAAAACTTTAAACAGTACAGTGCTAGACTGAGGATTCACCAATCTGAGTTTGTCTGGATATGACCTAGAGATGGAGCTCATACCTATTTCAGTCTTGGCTGGATATCATGTGCATGATTACTCCATGAAACACACCCATTACAAACAGGTTCTTTCATGCTTTTACTTGCTCGAGAGAATATATGGTCCCTCTGGATCTGAGTATCATGAAGGAGAAGTAGAAATGTGAGACCTGAAGGTTTGAAACAATTTAATCTTCCCGTGACTATGATTGTTAAAGAATATACATTCTTTTGGGCCAATTCTTTGAGAGATTACAGGAGAACTGAGGATCTGGATAGATAAGGGTTTTTGTTTCAGTGCAATATGTGCCAAGTCGCAGCCATATTATGTTCTTCCACTGAAGTTAGGAGAAATTATAAACTGTCATTTTGCAACTTAATTTAAAAAAAAGAGCAATTTGAAGTTGTCCCAGTAGGTGGGATGGGAAAAAAAAGGGGATGAGGAAGTAGAAAGCAGAAGAACGAGGAGTGTTGAAACGATAAAGTAAAACAGATTAGGACAAGTATGAGTTTAGACTATCTGACAGATAAACTGAAGTTTGAGTTGTCTGTGTGAAAATACACAGCATTCAGATTAAAGCTGGTGAATGAGGTGCATATTGCTGTGAAGTGATGAGGCAAAATAGAGAGATATGATTTATTCAATGCACACAAGGGTATTTTTGGTTACTTTTTTTGGTTTTGATCACATGGGAGAATGGGAGGGGTGGTTACAGGCTGAATCTAATATTTCATTACAGCACTAGAATATGAAATGATACAAGGGAATGGTGCAAAAAGTGATGTTATTTTTGAGTTAAAAGAGGTAAAAGCTCTTGTCCTGTTGAGGGTTTATTATGGAATGCCAAACAATGGAAAACAAATTGAGGAAGAGACAAATAGACAAATTAGAGAAACCACAAGTAGTACAATCATAATGAAGGACGATTTTAATATTCACAGGAAGCCTGGGATAGCAAAGGAAGTGACAAGTAAAATGGAGGAGGTGGGCGTGTCCAGGACTGCATTCTCAATCAGCATCTTTTCAGTCCAATAAATGAGCAAAGAAGTTCTGCTGGGTCCGCCTTTAAGCAGCTAAATGGGACAAATCGGAAAATGTTTAATACAAGTCTTGAAAAGTAGAGAGGAAGTAAAGATAGAAATGCTGAATATTCTCAGCAGATCAGGTAGCTTCTGTGGAGATCGAAGCAGAACTAGTGTTTCAGCTTGGTGACCTTTGAAGAATGGCAGGAGATTTAATAAAGTGAAACTAGAATTAATAAATCCTCCTTATGGAAAGGATTAGAATTAGGATGAGGATATAACAGGTCATAATTTATTTTCATTTGATTTTAGAGACATAAAGTACACATCTCCATGAAAACAAGAGGCATTCTGCTCAATGAGTCCATGATCTTGCTCTTCCTCCCTCTTCATCTAACCCTATCAACATTTCTTTCTGTTCTTTCTCCTTCAATTACTTATTCAGCTTCCCCTTAAATGCATCCATTTCATTTGTCTTTGTTATTCCTTACGATAGTTACCTCTGCATTCTATTTACTTCATGCGTCACAAAGTTCGCTTTTTCAATAGGGAAGAGCCCCACTGAGTTCTGTCTCCCTATTGATACAACTCTGACTCTGTTACTATTCTCGTGACATCCACCTTCTTCACTACCTCTCTATCCAATTATAATATGGAGACCAGAACTACTCATAGTACTCCAACTGTGGTCTAATCAAGGATCTAAGTTGACCTAAATTATTTCTTACATTGTGGTATAACAATGAGAAGGTAATTACAATTGAAAATATAATTACTCCTATTTTTGTATAAAATATTAACTTGCACATACCTAAGACATTTCCAGCAATAACATGGCCAGGAATCATTGAAATGAGCATATTAATTGCTGGAATGGGAACAGATTATTATCATTTTACTTACCATATGACTGGAATGCAAATGCCACACATACAAGTTACAACGTCCTTCAGTTTGTTCATGACATAGTAAGCAATACAGTCGAGTACACACAGAAGATGTTAGCTTTATTCTTTGAAGCTAGACCTTAGCTCTGAAGGAGAAAGTGAGGACTGCAGATGCTGGAGATCAGAGCTGAAAAATGTGTTGCTGGAAAAGCGCAGCAGGTCAGGCAGCATCCAAGGAGCAGGAGAATCGACGTTTCGGACATAAGCTCTTCTTCAGGAAAGGGCTTATGCCTGAAACGTCGATTCTCCTGCTCCTTGGATGCTGCCTGACCTGCTGCGCTTTTCCAGCAACACATTTTTCAGCCTAGCTCTGAAGATTTGATATTGTCCTGCTGTCCCACCATTACTTAGATGAGAATGTAACACAAGGCTTAAAAGTTTGGCCAAGCCCTAGATATGCTAAATCTCACCATCTGCTTAATTTCCCCAGCAACCTGCTTTGGGTAGAGCCTGTTCCTAGCTTCCTGGTAACATAGCACCTGTTGCCTCATGCCACCCACCTCTCCCACTTCCCTCACCAGGCACAGGACTACAAATCATGCCTCTCAAAACCTCAGGGCTGATTCCCGACCCCTTCCCAGACTTGGGGCTCAGCTCAGAGCCACATCCCTTTCCCAGTCTCGGCCTGACTAATCCCCTGCTCCCCTTGCTCAGGGCTAATGTGAAGCCCCCAATGCCCCTTACTCCTCTATCATTTCCCTCAAACCAACTATCCTACATTCCCCCCTTCTTCTATCCCCTCTCTCAGACTCAGGACTCACTTATCTGTCAATTTCTCAACTCTACCAAGATATCCAACCATACCCTCACTGTAAGGACCATGTCTCTTTATATTTAAAAGACCATAAGAAAGTGGAACAGGAATAGGCCATTCGGCCCCTCAAGCCTGCTCCACCATTAAATATGATCACGGCTAATTTGACATTCCTCATGTCCACTTTCCCGCCTTTTCCCATAACCTTTGATTTCGCTACTGATCAAGATTATCTCAGCCTTAAATACCATGTATATGGCAGATACTCATGTGACCTGGCCAATGTTGTCTGCCTCATATGCTGCAGGCAAGGATGCCCCGAGTATGGTACATTGGCGAGACCAAGCAGATGCTACAACAACAGATGAATGGACACCACACAACAATAGCCAGACAGACATGTTCCCTCCTAGTCAGGGAACACTTCAGTGGTAAAGGACATTCAGCTTTTGATTTTCAGGTAAGCCCTTCAAGGCTGCCTTCAAGATACACAATAATGCAGAATCATCAAGCAAAAACTGGTGGCCAAGTTCCGTACCCATGAAGATCTTGGGTTCATGTAGCGTTACATGTAACCCCACCATCATACTCTGTATCTGTAAAATCTTCCTTACTGTCCTTTTTTGACACCATCACCTTGATAAATTGTTATGATCTCTCTACCTTAATTAGTTGTACCCTTTTGGATTATTTGCTACTTTGGTTAGAACCTTTGTGTGTGACTCTTACACCGATCATGTTACTCCAGTCAAATAAAGACTGTGGATCCTGTAAATCAGGAGCAGGGGCAGAGGTTGCGGGAGGGCTCGGTGGGTCTGGCGGAATCTGTGGAGGAAAATGAGAGTTAACATTTCGGGTCTGGTGACCCTTCCTCTGTTTATTCTCCACATCTGCTGCAGAGCTGCTGGGCTTCTACAATGGCTTTGGTTTGTGTTCCTTGTTATTCCAGCCATTTGGTTTGTGTCCAGCACCACCTTATTTTTAATTGTTTGTATTCATCTCTCTGCCTCATTTAATTGGATTATAGGTCAATGCTTCGCTGGTTAGTCAGCTATTGACATTTTACTCACACCGTCTAACACCCTTGGTCACCTGCAGAGTTATTATTCGATATTCCACTCACGCCATTTGTATTATCTTTTGATCACTCTACCCATAAATTCTGTGTTCTGTGTGCTTTGCTTTCACTTCACCTGACAAAGGGACTATGCTCTGAAAGCTTGTGATTTCAAGTAAACCTGTTGGACCAAAACCTGGTATTGTGTGATTTCTGACTTTGTCCAAAAAGGGAAGAAGCTTAACAGAATGTTACCTTATTCCCGCAGCCTGCTTCCTTTTACTATGCTTTGGCTACGCTATAAAAGTCCCAGATATTCTTTGGATCTGAAACTTCTCTCTTCAGAATGTATACTTCCACACTTAAAGAGTATTTAAGAAATAGGATTCATTTCATTTATAATTTTAAAAATATGACAATTTTGTAATTTTGTAATAGAAATTAAGATTTTACAGTTCAATACTTTTAGTAGATAAGTGAACTACCATGCCAAAGAAACTATCAAAAGATGATTACCAAATCTTATAGAATACAGCTTAAAGTTCTTTATAACTATTTAAGAATATCTAGGATTACCTAAATGCATCCAAGAATATCTCAGAATATCCAATAATATCAAATACAGTATCCATTAATGTTTAACGTAATACCTTAAAGCCCCGAGCAAGTAAGATGGCACCTCCAAATGGGAGAAAATAAACATTTGTGAAGCTTTATTTGAGAGTTTCTAATACAACTGAAATCTTCAGTGAAAGGGTCTTATGTTTATGGTGTTCTGATGCCCCATGCTCTGGAAAATTAGGGTTAACCCTTCCTATAGGTTCCTGCCACTTGTCAATGATGGTGGGCCATTGACATTATTTAGTTGAAGATTCCTTTATGAAGTGGTGAGCTTTATCTAATCAATTGGTTTGTGATATTTTATATCTAGCACTTATTCCGTTCAGTCTTAAAATGGTTCTTTGTTGAAGATTTATCAGTAAAGGGATATTTTCTTTGTTTAGCTACTTTTGTTTTTGACTTGATTGTTATGTGACCCTGGTGCCTAATGTTCAACAGGAGTGTCGTAACTGGTTGAGAACCACCTGACAATGGAGCAGCACTTCGAAAGCTAGTGCTTCCAAATAAACCTGTTGTTGTGTGATTTTTAACTTTGTCCACCTCAGTCCAACACCGGCACCTTGAAGTCCTGGTGTCTAATGGTATTCATGTGATAAGGATCTTTTCAGTCTGATGATTTAAGATTTTATGGTTCCAGTATCTCTCCTGTCATTGGTATACTTGTATACTAAGGTGTGATAGTACCATGTTCTTTTTAGTTTTTTTTATGGTCTGATTAAACTATTGTTTATCCCTATTTGCTGGTGCTGAAAACAAGTCCATTAACTTAATTAATAACATATGGGAGTCATCTCAAAGTCCCCTTTCAGGTATGCCTTAATTTCAAAATGGCAGGCTTTTTTTGCAAGCTGAGATGGAGTCTTCAATGGTTAACATCTTATTCTCCATGAATCTGCATCTTTAAACGTGATTAATATTTATTACTGTCCTACCTGACTACTTATAAACTTTTCACTGTACCCATTTGAGTACATGTGACCATAAAGTTAATTCAATTCAATTCATTTCTCAATCAAACCTACATTTCTAACCAGATACCATTACAGTATGAGGTCAATGACATTGCAGAACTGCATGGAGGACCCCAGAGGTAGAATTCTTTGTTTTAGCAGCCATTGTTTCCCATCTTTTGCCTTCACTAAATTTGTTTGGAGGGCCTCCTTTGGATAAATCTCAACTTTTCCTCTGCATTACATCTTGCATAAGGTTTCCAGTACAGTACCAGAGAAACATGAAGCCAACTCTCCACCATGTTGGCTCAATCCTCCTGTCTTTCCAGTGTCAAAATCAAATTTGGAACAACTATCATCACTTTCCCTTCTAAACGTTGCAGCCTGGTAGTGAGTGGGGGAGACTAGCTTGAACCCATGCTGTTTCTTCCATAATTTTGCACAAGTGCTGAGCTGTGCAGCGTCTCAGCAGAGAGCTTAATGTTGGCTGCATGCTGCATTTAAATGAGCAGTTAGCACAAAAGATGCAGGTTGCCTAAAATGAAATGCTAAAGGTGGAGAATAATCCTTTCGTAATCCTCACCCTTCACCCGACCAATCACACCCTCTGTCCACTGTCAGGGGTTATCAAGTTTAGCTGCCATTATTTTGCAGACGAAGAAGGAGGGATAGAAGTGAATTAGGTTCTAAAACATCAAAAGTATAAAGTTAACAAAGCACAATGCAACCATCAATGTAAATCCTATAAAAACCGAAAGGTCTGAGGAAGGGTCACTGGACCCAAAATATTAACTCTGATCTCCCCCCACGGACGCTGTCGGGGCCTGCAATTTCTTTTTGATTGTGAACTTAAATTCTATGATTGGGACCACAGTGTTATAACGTTCTCTTCCATGTTATGCCTACCTCTGAATGATCAGACAGGTTTTCAATTTTTGATGTACCATCCAAAATGTGGCACCTCTGACAGGCAGCACTCCTCAATGCTGCACTGAATTTTCAACATTAGATTGCGTGACTTAATCTAAGAAGTGGGTTTTAATCAGGATCTTCCAACAAAGCAAAGAGTATCATCACTCAGCTACATATGGGAGTCATCTCAAAGTCCCCTTTCAGGTATGTCTTAATTTCAAAATGTCAGGCTTTTTTTGCAAGCTGAGATGGAGTCTTCAATGGTTAACATCTTATTCTCCATGAATCTGCATCTTTAAACGTGATTAATATTTATTACTGTCCTACCTGACTACTTATAAACTTTTCACTGTACCCATTTGAGTACATGTGACAATAAAGTTAATTCAATTCAATTCATTTCTCAATCAAACCTACATTTCTAACCAGATACCATTACAGTATGAGGTCAATGACCTTGCAGTACTGCATGGAGGACCCCAGAGGTAGAATTCTTTGTTTTAGCAGCCATTGTTTCCCATCTTTTGCCTTCACTAAATTTGTTTGGAGGGCCTCCTTTGGATAAATCTCAACTTTTCCTCTGCATTACATCTTGCATAAGGTTTTCAGTACAGTACCAGAGAAACATGAAGCCAACTCTTCACCATGTTGGCTCAAACCTCCTGTCTTTCCAGTGTCACAGGAGTATAGGAATTATTTTTAATTTTCAGGGGTCAATAATAAAACATACTGCTGTACTGAAACTAAAGTTGGCAGTGAGTGAACTGCAAGGAGGAGCCTATTTGGATACAGACTAAACACATTCCTATGATGGGAAAGGGCATCCAAAGTTAAAGATTAGTGCATGGCCAAAGAAAAATGAATAAATAAAACACAAAAAGAAATAATAAATGTCAAGATCAGAATAGAATAAAGAATGTTAAATACAGAATGTACAGAGGAGAATTGAAAAAGGAACTGGAGGGGTGAAGAGGTGTATGAGTAAAATTCAGCAGATAACATAAAAGTGAAACCTTTTGAGAATCTCAGCAGTTTTGGAACATTACAAGAGTGCATCCAAATCGCTGTATCCATGTAATTAAAGATGCAGGCCATGAGCTCTGAGGAAATCGTTTGTGTTTAGCCCATTAGTTCTCTTCATTGTTTTTCTGCAGTGATGAATTTAAGTGCTTTCCTTTAGTTGCTTGATATTCTAATACTCTTTGGATGCATTTAGTGGTGTCTACTGTGAAATAGATATAAGTACTTTTATCAAATCTCCACTAATTCCTTGTTTCTCATTATTAATTTCTGAGTATAAGGGACGAGTGTTTACTTTAGCTGCTGTCTTCCCTTTATATATTTGTTACATTCTTACTGTTTGTAATACCTGTTAGTTGACTCTCATATTCTAGCCCTTCCTTTTTTAAAGTCATTTTTGGGGATATTAGTATTTTCCAAATTTTATGGTGTATTGCAAATTTTTCCACAATTTTTCACATTTTGATTCAATTTGATATCATCTTTAGTTTATCTTTCTCAGAGAGTCCTTCTTTCTTAATTAAGAGCTCTGAAATATCTCCTTAAGTATCTGCCACTGCTTATGTGCTGTCTGACTTTTGAATCTATTTTCCCACTCACTTGAAACTAGCTGTGTCTTCACACCTGCGTAATTGCCTTTGCTTAGTTTCAATCTCACATTTAGACTGAAGATGCTACTATGATCACTCTTACTTGGAGCATCCCTTGCGCTACCATCATTTATTAATCCTATCATATTACACATTACCAGATTTAACATAGTCTGTTCCCTTCAAGATTCCATAACATATTATTCTAACGAACAATCAATGAACTCATACTTAAAGCTATCTTTCTGAATTTGATTCATCCAATTCATATCACCATAAAAACAAACCACAATTATTGTTTTCTTATAAGCCCCAATTATTTCTTGATATATACTATGTCCCACAGTATTGCTAATGTTAGCGGGCCAATAAACTACTCCCAATAGTCACATTTTTAAACCTCTGTTAATGAAAACTGTTCACTCCATCTCTAACCCCACTTTCTTTCCAACATTATTGCATTGCAGCTTCCATAATTTTACCTAAAATAGCATCTTTGAATATCTCCAATCAGATTTTCATCTCTACAACAGCTTCAAAATTGCCCAAGAAATAAGTGTAATTGTGAGGCACTGTCACTCCTAACCCACCTCTGCCTTTCAGAAGCCTTTGATGTTGCTGATCACTTCATTCCTCTCTAATGTCTCCATACTCTATCATGTCAAATGGCAACAGTCTGGGTGTAGCCTTTTGTGTTCTTTGTGTAAACTGACGAGTGGTACACTTATTTTAGCTGGCTTTTGTTTCTTCTTAAAGTTGCTGCATTAGGTGCTGTGACTTCATGAGACTTGGGTTCACTGCAAATTATGGATACTTCTGCAGGTAACTGTTCTTCCATTATATGATTTGTGTCTGAACTTTCGTCTTAAGTGCATTTCAAGTTGTTCTGCATCTGCTTGCTAGCCATGCACCATCTTCATCTGCCCTAGTTTGTCAAAGATTGCATCCTGTATCATGGAGAACTTGGAAAGGTAGTGGCTTGGCAAAGATTGTTCTTTCAAACCTTCTGTTCATGAACTGCGCTGGCGGTCGCAAGGAGAAAGTGAGGACTGCAGATGCTGGAAATCAGAGCCGAGAGTGTGGTGCTGGAAAAACACAGCAGGTCAGGCAGCATCCAAGGAGCAGGAGAATGATGTTTCAGATAAGCACTCTTGATCAGGAACCCCATACTAGAAGACCACACCCAGACTGTTGCCATCTGACATGATAGAGTATGGAGACATCAGAGAGGAACATGGTAACATGAAAATATTCTTTTGTTATCTTACTCAGAAGGATGGTTGATTTAATGGTGTGAATTATTTGCTCTGTGAAACCATTTAAACTGGGGTAGTGTGATGAGTGTGTCACTTGGTTCACCCCCTCCTACTACAATTTGGTAAACATATCCCTGAAAGACTTACCTGTGTACTGTGGCCCATTGTCAGAAATGATTTCATCAGGTTCACTGAACAAGCTAAATATGATACCTAAAGTGTCTGCCACAGATATGCTTGAAGTCTTTGTTTTAACCTGTTTAATAATTGGAAATTTGGAGAAATAATTGGTGACCAAAGTGAGGTTGTCTCTGTACTCAGTAAATAGAACTGTGTAAGAGGCTGATGGGGTATTGCATGAGTGTAATGTTCTTTATCTTATTGTGGCTACTGAGTTGGGCATGCCCCACACATCCTGACTAGCTTTTCAATATCATTGATAATCCCCAGCCATATAAACAGTATCACATGCTAGTCCTCAATGGTTTCAACAGTATGTGCTAGTAGATACCCTTAAATATAGCATCTCTTGCAGTGCATCTCTATAAAGTCAAAAGCATCTGCGAGTGACTGGCACCATGTCAGGCCTCCCTTCAATGCTAGCTTTACACAGTGCCTACAGAAATGGGTATTTAGCTGTTTCTGATTGAAGCTGATTGCATTTAAGCTGATCAAATTTCAATTCATCGATGGTGAATTCACGCTCCACCACAATGTCTTTGCTGTCAATGTGTAGATCCAGTGGAACATCTGCATCCTTCTTTGAATAGGCAAACTGCTCAGTGTATCCAAAGTTTGAAATCGGTACTGGGTTTCGAACAGAGAAAGTCAAATCTCTATACTTCTAGCAGAAGTCATTGTCAACTAAATATTGCTCTTGGAGAGGACTGCAGATGCTGGAGATCAGAGTCGAGATTGTAGTGCTGGAAAAGCAGAGCAAATCAGGCAGCATCTGAGGAGCAGGAGAATCGACATTTTGGGTAAAAGCCCTTCATCAGGAATGAGGTGTTGCCCTTGTCAGTAGTTTGCGCCAAATCATATTCAATAGTTTCCATTTTATTTCCAGAGTAAATTACTTACCAAACAAATGGGTATGGTATCTGGTAATCCTGAATACCAGAACAAGTGTTTCATGCTGTACTTGGAATCGTTGGAATGTGGTTGTGAAAGACTTTTAGGTGCAAATCTAATTAGTTGGCCATCTGGCACAGCACATGCTATGAGCCCTTTCTGTGAAGCACTGACTTCCTCTTCCTTGAGTCATAGTAATGTTGACAACTCTTATTTGAGAGACTCAAACAGACATTAAAGATCTTCCTGCCACGCATATGGGATGTCTTAGTGCTGACACTCGGTCAGAAAAATGTGCAACGCATGTTGCCGAGAAGATGAAGAATCCAAAGCAGCCCAGTGAGTAGTCTCTGTCTTTTGAAGTTGGAAATTGTTTTACATCTTTGACTTTACTTGAGTTGGGATGGATTCTATAGTCTGATTGGTTAGAGCTCTAAAGGATTAACATGACTTAATTTGACCTGACAATTGTTGATGAAAATGATCCCTTTGCAACCAGCTACTGCTGTCACACTCTGCTTTTGCCCATTATTGCAATGTATCTGCAATGCACATATATCCAGACACATTTTTTGTAATTCTGTCCGTATGCTGCTGAAACAGATTTGACTGATGGATAAATAAAAAGATACTGTCTTTTTATAACTTCTAAATGGTGTTCTGAAGGTAGTGACTTCCCAAGATTCCTTGGTTAAGTGCACTGACCAAAATTTGTGTTTGTTGTCTAGTTTGGCAAAGGATTCAATTTCTTTAGTATTAGAACCTTGTGTGGGCTTTTCTTTAATAAGCAGTTCAGACATTTTGGATCTAGATTTTCCCAGATTAGCTGTCCTTTGTAATACACACATAGTTTAACTTCACATCTTTGTGGTAATCCACACAGCAGATTTATACAACAGGAAATGCTGCTTGTACATAAATGATGCATTATTTGGGAGCGTCAATTGAACAGAAATGCACTTTCTTTGAAGTACAATAGGATATCAACTTTGAAATTTCCAATGGCATTAAAACTGTCTTGGTACAATTATTGTAAGCCCTTGATGGCCCAAGTATTCTCTTGAGATCCACACACTCATAGTCCTGCTACTGTTTGTGTCTACTGAGTAAAATATTTGTGTCTTCCATTCCAAATTGCTATAGCTGCATTGCAATGTTAATGTGCCAAGATAAGAGACCTACTGTATCGCAACTTCCCACGCGGTTGACGATGCCCTCCAGTGCATCCCCTCTACTTCACACACCACCGCCCTTGAACCTCACCCCTTCCAACAGAAGAAGGACAGAACCAACCGGTCCTCACCTTCCATTCCATCAACCTCCACATAAATCACCTCATCCTCTGCCACTTCCGCCACCTCCAAACAGATCCCACCACCAAAAATATATTTCCCTCCCCACCCCTGGCAGTGTTCCGGAGATGTCAGGTCCATGTGAGGTCCAAGGCCCCCAACAGCCCACACCCCACACCTGGCACCTTACCCTGCACTGCAGGAAGTACAAAACCTACGCCCACGCCACTCCCCTCACCTCTGTCCAAGGCCCCAAGGGATCCTTCCACATCCGTCAGAAATTTATCTGTACCGCTACCAATGTCATCTGTTGCATTGGTTGCAAGTAGTGTGGTCTCCTCTACATCGGGGAGTCAGGATGCCTCCTTGTGGATCATTTCAGAGAACATCTCTGGGACACCTGAACCCACCAACCCCACCGCCCCTGGCTGAACACTTCAATTCCCCTCCCACTCCGTCAAGGACATGCAGGTCCTGGGCCCCCTCCACCGCCAAACCCTTACCACCCGACGCCTGGAGGAAGAAAACCTCATAATCCGCCTTGGGACCCTGCAATCACATGGGATGAATGTGGATTTCAACAGCTTCCTCATTTTCCCTCCCCCCACATTATCCCAGTCCCAAGTCTCCAACTTGGCACCGCCCTCCTGACCTGTCCATCACTCTCACCTCTGACCTTCTCCCTCACCTTCGTCCATCTATCGCTTTCTCAGCTACCTTCCCCTCATCCCCACCCCCCTCCCATTTATCTCTCAGCCCCCTGCCCACAAGCCTCATTCCTGATGAAGGGCTTATGCCCGAAATGTCGATTCTCCTGCTCCTCGGATGCTGCCTGATCTACTGTGCTTTCCCAGCAACACACTGTCGATTCTGATCTCCAGTATCTGCTGTCCTCACTTTCACCTACTGTATGCTGTTAATTTAATGGTAGTTGGTTATATCACTGTGTTCTAATAGTGTCTCTACATGTCCTTCAGAATTTGAACTTGTAGAACATTTGCATTATTCCCATATCAATTTTGTTTGCTAAGGTAGACTTGTCAGTTTTCTTTGGGAAAATATTTTGATTGTGGCAAAAGCTCGAATTGGTTGACTTTATCTAAACAACGTGTTATGTTCACAATGTTGAAAACCTTTTCGTCCTTTAGTACAAAGTTGTCCCAATCCTGGTTTGACTTTGGTCTAGCTGTTGGTTTACATTCCATAGGTTTCCATACATTCTTTCCTGCTGTTGCCATGTTGTTGCACCTGTCTTCTGTTTGGTTGTGTCCAGTTGCAGCCTCTGGCTGCACCTTTGGAGCTGAATTTCATACATTGGTGGGTCCAGCATTCATTTATACTGCATACCTTACACAGATTTTGAAATGTAGAACAGCCTTGTAATAGGTGTGATAGAATGCTTGCTTAATGTGTACTAGTTACAAAGTTAATATTCTTTGCTGCATTTAATGCATGCACATGCCATTGTCTAACTACATATATCCAACCTTCATATTTTCTACCATTTGGAGCAGCGAATTAATGCTGTAACCTTTCATCTCTTTTTCAATAGGTGGTGAGGTAATCACCAACTCCGTTATCCACCCTGACAATTCTGCTTCAGAAATATCACATATATTGCCCTTGTTATGGCATCTACTGACAAATTGATCTATTGATTTTTATGGCTTTTGTCTGTAGGACATCAATGAATTTTAAAGTTGCCTTGTACATGCAGTTGATCTTATAGCACTTTCCATATTTTTGGCAAATGTGACCCTCTTCAGATAATCCCAAGGTATATATTCTATACAAGCCCTTGTTACCAACTGCTACTATCTTCACACTTGTTTAACCAGTTCAGCAACAAGCATAGCCGCATCCTTCATTTTAAAGGTTTACCGGGGGAGATTTGCTCTCCAGCCTTATGCTGTTCTTTTGTCTTTCTATTTTATATATTACTTTGTTCAATCTGTCTGTGGATATAGTGCTTTATTTATTCTTGTTTTCTATTTGCTTTCATTTGAAACTTGGTTTAAGGATTAAAAGCAAATTACTGCGGATGCATTTCCAGCATTTTCTCTTTTGGTTTAAGGATTGTTCGGTTGGCTTTGCACTGCTCCTGAACACAGTCCTGTATTTTTCTTCTTCCAACTTAAGAGTGCTTTCAGTTCGTCCAATATGGGAGGTTCACTCCCGATGGCTATTTTTAATTTGAAATGGCCTTTCTTTACGTTTAAATCGGTGGTTTACCTGCAAGAACTTGGCCGACCTGAAGATATTCTGTGCACCGGATCTCCTGAATTGCTTCCCCTTGGTGTTCAAGCTTATAATGCTGGTTCCTTCCCGATTCTTTTGTTAAAAGGAAAACTTTTAATAGGAAAACAATTGTGTTGTGAGTAGAAAAGAGTTCCGTACCATGTACCAATACTTTTACATTATTGTAATATGACACAAATGAGGGACGTGGATTCAATTTACTTGAAGATCTCTGTTGGGTTTCTTTACTACACAGTGTAGAATAAGCTCCAGACACAGCCTGTGCCTCAAGTGCTACAGTGTAGAGAACCTATGACCTGTGACCATGTGAAAACATTTGGGTATTTGGCTCATTTGTAAGATGAGCTTTTAAAGATACATCACTCCAAAGATTACAACACAACATGAGCGGTGAAGAAATCCTCCTTCAGATTGAGATATCTCTGTGATGTGGAACAGGTTAAGAACAAATATAGGAACTATTGACTTGGAACCACAATGCCAGCTGGTTCTAGGTTGTTTTTATGTCTTCATTTGAACGTTCATTAAAGTTTCAAGAATAACTGAGAATGCAAATAATGGATGCTTAAATCACTAAAGGGGAGGTCTACTGATGTCCCAGTCAAGATTTTCCCTTCATTCAATACCTAAAAACAGATGATCGCATGATTTTAGTTTATTGGACCTTACTTTGTACAGTTCAATGCAAATAAATGTGTCCCAGTTTCAAATCTGGATCCTCTGAAATATATATCAAGAATCAAAATCATTTTATTTATATAGGTTGAAGGGTATTTTATGGAACAGAATCCCTACCATATAGAAGCAACCCATTTGGCCCATATAGTCCGCACTGACCCTCCAAAGAGCATCCCTCCCAGATCCACTTCCTTACCCTATCCCAATAATCCTGCATTTCCCTTGGCTAAACACCTTGCTTGCATATCCCTGGACACTATGGGAAATCTAACATGACTGATCCACAAAACCTGCACATTGTTTGAGTGTGGGAGGAAACCAGAGCACCCAGAGGAAACCCACGCAGACACAGGGAGAATGTGTGAACTCCACACAGACTGTTGCCTGAGGATGAATTCAATATCTAGTCCCTGGTGCTCCGAGGCAGCAGTGCTAATCACTGAGCCATGTATCACACCTCTATTCACTGAACCAGCGTGCCACCCCTGGAAGGTAGGTTAGCTCAATTGGCTGGATGGCTGGCTTGCATTGTAGAGTGGTATCATTAGCATGGGTATAATCCCTGTACCAGCTGAGGTTCAAATGAAGTACTCTCCTTCTCAGTCTCTCTCCTTGCCTGTGACACTCAGGTTAAACCAGCATCGAAGCCATCTGTCTCTCTAATGAGAGAATAGCTCTATTCTTGTCTAGTAAGACTGTGGTGACTTTATAATTTACCTTTATTATATTTACTTCATTCAGACTATGAAGTGTTGATGAGCTTTTTTCAACTTTGAAATATTTGTTCGCCATTTGTTCTTCAACAATTTGTTTTCTCCTTCCTTGCAGAGGCAATGAAATTTTGGTGGCGCCTAGTGTTAATGGGAGAATAGACAGTGACTGTCAGCAAGCTGTTTTACAATGGAAATATTGCAGCAAGCCCAGCTGCTCCATGTCCAAATTTGACATCTGCACACACTTTTAGCAGAGCTTGCTTGTTACTGATCAAGACAGAGAGCCCTGCCTGTTTTTAATCTCATAATCCCAGGACAGACACTGAGGCCAATTGTTGCATCTGTGCTTCTATAGCTGTAACTGGCTAACTGAGCACAGAATCAGCCAGTGATGTTCCTGTCTGCCTGACTCAGCTGATCAATGCTTTCATCTGTTGATCTATCAAAACTGCTGACACTATGCTTGCATTAATCATATACTGAAGAAATGGGGAAGAGAAAAATTCTTAAAATCTAAGTAAGTGAGAAATTGAAACCAATCACCATACCCTAATTCCCCTGGCTATCATCAACTGACTGAGCACAGATGGGGATTTAACTTATGACCTGTTAATGGAATCTCCAGCCCATCATAGCTATTCATATTTAAAACTCAGGGAAAAGAAGAACTTGTTAATTAAGATCACTCTGCAGTGAACAGATTTCTGCCTCTTTGTGTTCGTCTTCACACTATGTGAGCTAGGAGCATTGACTCTTCTTGCTCAGCCAGTCAGCAGTGAGTAAAATCAAAATTCAGACAAAATTGGTCAGAGTGTGACTTTATTTAGCTTTGCCTCTGCATCATATTTTCTCAAGTTTCATGGACACAAAAGTGTGATATGGATTGAAGCAATGCCTTGCAAACAAAGCAGAATGGCCAGGAGCTCTGAGAGTTGTGACTGCAGCAGGTAGCAGATTTCAGAGGATGCTCTTTTCCAAATGCAGACAACAAACTCAAAGGCTCAGACCCTCCAATGGCCTGAGATTCGTTGGTGCACCACAAACCACCACAGCAGGCTCTATAGGAATTACCCAGGAGATTGCACCATTCCAATCAGCAATTCCCCTTGGATCTTGCCAATAGAGTCCATTAGAGGCAGATACTTTGGAGGGTGTCCCTCGGTTAAGATTAGATTACTTACAGCATGGAAACAGGCCCTTCGGCCCAACAAGTCCGCACTGACCCGCTGAAGCGCAACCCACCCAGACCCACTCCCCGACATTTACCCCTTCACCTAACACTACGGGCAATTTAGCATGGCCAATTCACCTAACCTGCACATTTTTTTTTGACATCTTCAGCCATGCTTATTGACTGGACTATAGGCAACCAGCAATTGATTAATCATGACTGGCATCATGCATTCTTTGACCACAGTCCACAGAGACAGCCAGGCACACATACATGCCAGAGTCAGAATGGTATCAACAATGATGTCGGACATCTCTATCTTTTGGTGCACTTTACCGACTGCCTCTGCCAAACCTGCCTATTGTTCATGTTGTTATGTGTCAGGGATGTGCTGAACCTGATCACAATACAGCATCCACTGAAGTGACAGTCTCTGATCTGGTGGTGGGGAGCAGGTAAAAGCCTTGCTGGTGTATCCTTTGAGGGTTGATTGGCTTCTTCCTCCGAGGTGCAGCTGCAGGTCTCTTTGGAGCAAATGTTTGCTTGGTGTTGCTCATGCCCGCATTAAGACAATGAGAGAATCAGTTGCTCCAGACAGCTAAAAGCTTGTGCGGATTAAGCATGGGTTAATAGGAGAGCAGTGCAGCACATTGAAGCTTCCAGGGTCTGTTGCCTATTGGCATCCCAAGGAGTGCTCATGCTCTTCTCCTGCCTGTTTGAATATTTTCTCCTCTGTTCACATGGAGGAGCCTTAGATGACCACCATTCTCTCTTGGACCAGTTGTGGGAACACTTCCGCAATGAGAAAAGGAAGGGTTTGAGTGGGATGGAAGTAGTTGGAAGTGTTGTTACTGCTAATTGTGTGAGAAAAGTTACTGTGAGCCTCAGCGCATTGAGCATTATGAATCTCGCTTGACAAAACTCCAACTCAAAATGGGAAAACTCAGCCCATATGATATTAGATTAGATTACTTACAGTGTAGAGACAGGCCCTTCAGCCCAACAAGTCCACACCGACCCTCTGAAGAGCAACCCATCCTGATCCATTCACCCCTTCACCTAACACTACAGACAATTTAGCACGGTCAATTCACCTAACCTGCACATTGTTTTGGACTGTGGGAGGAAACCAGAGCACCCAAAGGAAACCCACACAGACACAGAGAGAATGTGAAAACGCCACACAGACCATTGCCTGAGGTGGGAATTAAACCCAGGTCTCTGGCACTGTGAGGCAGCAGTGCTAACCACTGTGCCACCAGGCCGCCCACTATTGGAGCAACTCTGTTTTAATTCCAGACAGGTGAGAATTTGCTTGAGCTCTAATGCCATTGTAAATTGATTTGGAAATGCTGGTGTTGGACTGGGGTGTACAAAGTTAAAAATCACACAACACCAGGTTATGGTCGAACAGGTTTAATTGGAAGCACTAGCTTTTGGAGCGACGCTCCTTCATCAGGTGGTAGTGGAGGACACAATTCTAAGGCACAGAATTTATAGTAAAAATTTACACTGAAATTATACATTGAAAAATACCTTGATTGTCTGTTGAGTCTTTCATCTGTTTGAATATCATGATAGTTTCACTTCTTTTATGTGTAAATCACAAAACCCTTTTTTTCAAAAGTTGCATTCTCAGGTTAGCTGTAACAATGAGTGTTAGCTAGACAATATGTTGAAGGTGTTAGCCCCCTGTGTTCTCTGTCTATGCCATGATGTTTAGATTGATTCTAATCTGAAAAGTGAGGTAACAGAGTTTTAAATGAATTCATGCAGTTTTTGAGCAAAGTACAATGTAACTCTGCAAGTACAAATTCACCCCACAAAATATACGTGGGCATGTGGGTCTTTGTTTGTGTGTGTGTGTCTGTCTGGGTTGGGGGTTGTGAGTGTGAGAGAGAGTGTATGTGTGTGTGTGTGTGTGTAGTGAGTGTAGAGTGTCTTAAGTCTGTGAGGGGGTGCATATGTGAATGTGGGAGTGTGTCTGCGTGTCTGGGGTGGGGGGTTGTGAGTGTCTGTGAGAGAGTGTATATGTGTGTGCATGAGTGTAGAGTGGTCTAAATCTCTGAGAGGATGCCTGTGTGAGTGTGGGAGTGTGTGTGTCTGTAAGGGTGTGTGTGAGTGTCTGTGTGCGTGTCTGTGTACATGTGTGTCCGTGTGTATGTGTGTGTATAGGAGTGCCTGTGTGTGTGTGAGAGAGAGAGTATGTAGGAGTGTCTGTGTGTGTGTATAGTGCAATGGTGGTCACCTGTAACTCAACAGACAATCAAGGTATTTTTCAATGTATAATTTCAGTTACATCACACTGTAAATCTTTGCTATAAAGTCTGTGCCTTAGAATTGTGTCCTCCACTACCACCTGATGAAGGAGCGGCGCTCCGAAAGCTAGTGTGCTTCCAATTAAACCTGTTGGACTATAACCTGGTGTTGTGTGATTTTTAACATTGTAAATTGATATTTTCTTTTCTATTCTTTTATAGAATGATGCTGAGGTTATGTTACCAATATATAAGCGCTTCTCCGAATTCAGTATGTTTTAGCATGATTTTGGTTATAATTTGCAGACTTTACATATCTTACATTTTTACATTTGCATGCCATTTCCTATTTATTATCTGCAACAGAAAATGCCACGTTCACATGCGTAATGCAAAACATTTATGTAGACTCGTCACACTATCATTGGAGGTGTTGTTTTGATGAGAAAGTGAGGTCTGCAGATGCTGGAGATCAGAGATGGAAATGTGTTGCTGGAAAAGCGCAGCAGGTCAGGCAGCATCTAGGGAACAGGAGAATCGACGTTTCGGGCATTAGCCTGAAGAAGGGCTAATGCCCGAAACGTCGATTCTCCTGTTCCCTAGATGCTGCCTGACCTGCTGTGCTTTTCCAGCAACACATTTCCATCGGTGTTGTTTTGATGCCATTTACAAGTTAATATGGACATTGTATATTTTAACACGGAAATATTATTTAGAATGGAGAAATATGAAATGAAGAACAAAACATATAACCTTAAATAATCTTCTTATCCTGGTCAAATTAGCCCTTTGCCTTTAACCTCACTACCTGAGAGCTACACTTGTCTTGATTTCCCATATACAAGCAATGGTGGGGTCAGGGGTCAGCCAGTATGAAGTGTATCTTGTGCCGATGTAATATTATTTTGTGTAACATATTGAAATGTTTCTAATCTTGGAAGACATGCCTAAAATGATAGTAAAGTAGGTTGTAGTGAAGGCGTATGGAACACTCTCCTTCATTGGCAGAGGTACAGAATATGAAAACAGGGATATCACGATGAAACTATATAAGACACTGGCCAGGCCATAATTGGAGCATTGTGTGCACTTCTGGTCACCACATTACAGGAAGGACATAATTGCTCTGGCAATGGTGCAGTGCAGATTTACCAGAATGTTGCCAGGGCTGGAGAATTGTAGTTACAAGGAGAGATTGGAGAGGCTCGGGCTATTTTCCTTGGAACAGAGAAGGCTGAGAGGTGACATGATTGAGGTATACACAATCGTGAGGAGAAGATAGAGAGTAAACAGGAAGAACCTGTTGCCCTTGGTAGAAAGTTCAAAACCAGGGGTCATAGATTCAAGCTAAGAGGCAGCAAGATTAGAGGAGGTGTGAGGAAAATCTTTTTTAAGCAGACAATGGTGGGTGTCTGGAATTCACTGTGTGAGTTGGTGGTGGAGGCAGAGATCCTAAACTCTTAAAAAGCACCTGGATCTGTACATAAAGTACTGGAAGCTGCACGGCTCTGGGCCATGTGCAGGAAAATGGGATTAGAAAGAGCATCTGGGTGTCATTGGGTCGGTCTGGATAAGATGGGTTGAATCCCTCTTCTGTGCTATATTATTTCTACAGTTCTCTGGTTCTAATGTCCCATCAGCTTTTACAGATTAGTGTAAATATTTTGATCAACAAAAAAATAAGCCAAGAACTTCCTGTCATCTTTTACAGATGAGTGAAAATCATAAGGTCCCAAAAAGACACCTTCCCACTTCCTGTTCCAATAAACCTGGACATGAATTCAACTGACAATGACTCTCCACAATTGGAATTTGCAAAAACTACTTCTGATGCTTAACCAGTTTATTGGATCAAACACCTCTGATCTCCATCCCTCGTGAAGAGTGTGAATTTTGGAAGTTGTGTTGGTGTGGGTGGGATATTAAAACTGGCATTAGGAAACTGACTCCAAACCAACTCTGGTTTTAACTGATTCACATTAATTTGTTTGAACACAGCCTCCTCAGGCAAGGCAGGGTATCTATTACCCACCGAGAGTGTGGCGCTGGAAAAGCACAGCAGATCAGGCAGCATCTGAGGAGTAGGAGAATTGACGTTTCAGACATAAGCTTAAAGTTATATAAGCTTATACTTATCCTAGTTGATATTTCAACATCCTCACCAACGTATCAAGCTAATTTTGATGCCTTTGTTGTCTTTGCATTTATGACAAAATATCTGATATGGTAATAAGATCATGAGACCATACAAAATGGAAACAGGAATAGGCCATTCGGCCCCTTGAGGTCACGCTGCCATTCAAAAGGAACATGGCTGTTCTGACATTTGGCATGTCCACTTTCTTGTCCTTTCTCCATCTCCTTTGATTTCCCCACTGATCAGGAATCAATCTCAGCCTTGGACTCTATCCCACAGCTCTCTATGGCAGGGAGTTCCAAAAACATTCGACTTCTGAGAAAAGAAAGTCTTCCTTTTTTTTGTATATGCTTCACATCCAATCAGGCCAACTCAGCTTTTGCTTGAACATTTAACCTCTGAAAATCAGTGTGCCTGCAACCCTTTTAAAATAACTCTGAAAGTATCTGGAGACCATATGGAATATGTTTTAAACATCAAACACAAAACTCATGGAAATCCTGAATACAATGTTTAGAAACTGCCTCTTTCAGACATTTTATGGATATAGACATTTTCTCCATATTTGTAAATAATAAAAATAACAGCAAAGTTGCACAAATTATGCTATTTAGTTAAAAATATTGGAAGAATATTCAAGAAGATACAATGATCCTCCATGAATACTTCCACAATGGAAAACATCTTACTGTTAGGGGTTCTTAAGTTGACACAATTTTTCTCTCGGTAGCTATGCCCCTAGGAGCCATGTTGAAATAATTTCAAAGAAAGATGACGAAATGATACTTCAGCATAAAAGTTGTGTTTGCTCACTTTTGCTACTGTAATACAGATTATTTTAAGTTTCAGTAAGTTATTCCATGTTTGCAATAACACAACAGATAAGAGATTAGATTAGATTCCCTACGGTGTGGGGACAGGCCCTCCGGGTCCACACTGACCCTCCGAAGAGTAACCCACCCAAACCCCTTTCACTAATGCACCTAATTGACAATTTAAGCATGGATAATTCACCTAACCTGCACATCTTTGTGCTGTGGCAGGAAACCCACACAGACACAGGGAGAATGTGCAAACTCCACACAGACAGTCACCGAGGTTGGAATCAAACGCAGGACCCTGGTGCTGTGAGGCAACAGTGCTAACCATTGAGCCACCGTGCCACCCCCGAAGGTAAGCTTATTTTTCATTCACAGAGAAACTAACATTTTTTCTATGTGAAAACCTAACAAACCATTTGTATTGAAATTACTATTTTAGTCTAAAAACATCGAAACCATGCAACTCAATCAGCACAAAGAAATTGGTATTTCCTGTATTAATACACACTGTATGATGATTTCACATACTGATGATGAAAGGCCCCTCAGCGAGATTGGCCAGACAATTTGAATTAGCCTTTATTGTCCCGTGCACTCAACTAAGTGCAGTGAAAAGTTTGTAATGTTGTCCCTCGGCGCCATCTGAGGTACAGGGTGCCTAGGTACAAAATACTGACGTATTTATTACAGACTTGAGAGAAGCATAAATAGAAGTTCAGCATAAGAATAAAGGGTAAAAAAGCTTTAAAAAGTACTCACACTTTAGTCTTTTAACCAAGTCTATGTGAGCTTTCAGTCAACCGGGCCAAGTGTGTAGGAGACGCTGGGCGTCAATCCTGGATGCCTCACTGCCACCCCCCCCATGCTGCCCTCTGCTCTGGGACTTCTTTGAACTTGTCACCCCAATCAGTTACCAATCACCCCCATGCTGGTAATTGGTGGGGAGATTGGTAACTGATTTTTTTGGTGCAAATAGGCAAATTCACAATTTTATATATATGGAGGAATGACTGTGTCTTGTGGGAACAAATTGTTGGACATTGAGAACTATAATTGTGCAATAATTATATGTGGATACAAGATTTATGTGAAACTCTGCACTATTACTACTACCTTGGTCTCACTCCTGCTGTGCCTGCGAACCTATGTAAGCCAATTTACATAAATTAAATCATTTTACTGGGTGTATTGCCAGGCATATGGCATTGCTGATACAGGTTTTCTGTGTATTAATTATCCAGTCCATTAACACAGCAATTTAATGTGAACTGCGCATTAGTTTCCGAACTACATGTGAACTTAAATGCTGTTGCAATGAAAATCAGTAATAGTTCGATAACAGAATCTCTCGATGCCAGCTGTTACTTGGACAGTTTTCAGCCAGAGGGAGAATTTCATCTGAGTGGTGCATCTAAACCAAAAGCTCAGAGGATCATCATGAAGTGTGACTAATCTCCATATTTGGGGTGATTTCCAGTTGCTGTTGCATTTTGAAAGGTAACCTGCCCAATGAGTAAATCCAATTGAAGAGACATGGTGGTTAGTGGTTGGCACTGCTGCCTCATAGCGCTGGTGACTCGGATTCGCTCCCACCCTCCTAGATTCAGCACTGAGCGAAATGCCCATGCAAACTGAACACATGCCATTCCATATCCAATCTAAGTACAGGGTTGCAGTCTCAGACTAATGGGTTGAACATTTAGGATCATAAGGAGGAGAACTTTCATCACAGAAATGGTTGTGACACGTTGGAATTCTCTACCTTGGAAAGTTGTTGTTATTCAGTTGTTGACAGACTTTAAGTTACAAAGAGGATGAACAGACATAGCGATAGTGTAGGAAGTAGGGCTGTGGTTCTTCAGCCATGATCTTATTGAATGGTAGAGCAGTTCCTAGTGGCTAGTCTGGCACCTATTCCATATGCTGTTGTACCACAATCTCTGATCAGCGTCAGAGAGGATACATCCAATGTGAACTACGATTTAATCTTTCACTTACAATTTAATTTCCAATCTTTGCCTCTTCCCTGGGTATCTCCAGCAAAGATGAACACAACCAAGAAGCCAACTGCCAAGCATAATTCTTTACACATCATGGACTGAAGATATAACCCTTAAGGTCATAATGTTAAGTCCTACTCAGAAGAAGTGATATTGGTATCAAACCACTAATTCTGTTTCTTGCTCCACACATACAGAATTTCTCTAGCACTTTCTATTTTTTTTCATTTCCGATGTCTGGTATCCACAATATTTTGCTTTTATTTCTAACATGATCTTCACTGACATTGTTTTAATTGGATCGGTAAAGTCCTATACTGTGCAACCTCCTCCCAATGACAGTTTAAATCCCTCTCATGCCCCACAATGCTCGAACACCCCTCTCACTCCACCACAATGTTCTCCTCTCCCTCAAAACACCCTTCACACCAACTCTGACTCTATCAGTCCCTTCATCCAGGTCAGTATTCTCTCACCTTGCTCACACTCAGCAGTGTTCCGCCCCCTCCCCAGTCCTGGCAAGATAGATTTAGCAGCGAGCAAAATTCCACTTTTCACCAATCTTCCCCAACAGCTCAGTGATATTTACCCTCCCCCTTATTTCATGTATCTCCATAAAAATGTTTAAATTACCTCATTGCCTGGCAACACTGATCCATAGAATCCCTACAGTGTGCATGCAGGCCATTCGACTCATCAAGTCCACACTGACCCTCCAAAGAGCATCTACCCTATAATCCTGCACTTCCCATGTCAAATTTACCTAGTCTGCACATCTCTAGACACTATGGGCAATTTAGCATGGCCAATCAAACTAACCTGCACATCTTTGGAGTGTGGGAGGAAGTCGGAGGACCCAGAGGGAATCCACATAGACACAGGGAGACTGGTGCAAACTCCACACAGCCAGTTGCCTCAGCGTGAAATCGAACCTGGGTCCCTGGCACTGTGAGTCTGTGGTGCTAACCACTGAGCCACCACGCTGCCCCAATTCATCCCATATTAATCAGGAGCCAGAGATTTCAGATGTGGACTGGGGAGGTGATGTCTGTGAGGGGTGAGCAATATCTGGTGGCAGTAGGGGATTGCCAGAATGAAAATCCAGCAAAACTGGCACAAGTTGCAGACTTGGCAAAAGTCGCACACTGGTTCAACTCATCTTGGGCACCTCAAAATAGAGCTCCATTACGACCAGTGCATTCATAGCCAGGTTTTACAGGTTTTTGCCTGAGTGTGAGAGATTAGTGGACTTGAGCACTCTCCGGGAGTTGGTGGGGTGTTGTCAGCGTTATTGGAGGAAAGGCTTTGAGTATTAACAGGAAGAGATGTGTGCGCATTGTCCGAGGTGTGGGAGCATATATCCTTTGAGCTTACAAGACAGTGCACAAACCTCGGAATTAAGGTGAAAATATTTATATAGGCCTATTTATAGAAATATTGATATAGAATAAATATTTTTATATTTATTCATACCTGGCTCTAATGTAATTTGGGGTTATGTCGGGTTCCAAGTGATCGATTGTGTTAGGGGACTCTCCAGTCAGAGGCACAGACAGACGTTTCTGTGGCCAGCAGCGAAAAATCAGAATGGTGTGTTCCCTCCCAGGTGCCAGGTTCCAGGATGTCTCGGAGAGGAGAGGGACCAGCAGGAGGTCATTGTACATATCGGAACTTATGACATAAGAAGGGAAAAGGAATGAGATTCTGAAGGCAGAATATAGAAAGTTAGGCAGGAATTTAAAAAGGAGGTTCTCGTGGGTAGTAATATCTGGATTATTCTCGGTGGTATGAGCTAGTGAGGGAAGGAATAAGGGGATAGTGCAGATGAATGCGTGGCTGAAGTGCTGGTATATGGGAGAAGGATTCACATTTTTGGATCATTGGAATTTGTTCTGGGGTAGAAGTGACCTGTACAAGAAGGATGGATTTCACCTGAATTGGAAGGGGATGAATATACTGGCAAGGAGATTTGCTAGAGCTGCTCAGGAGGATTTAAATGAGTAAAGTGGTGGAGGTGGGGGTGGGTTTGGGACCCAGGGAGATACTGAGGAACAATATCAATCTGAGACTGGTACGGTTCAGAAAAGGAGCAAGTCAAACAGTCAGGGCAGGCAGGGACAAAGCAGAGAACAAAGTAGGACTCATAAATTAAACTGCTTTTATCTCAGTGCAAGAGGTCTAACAGGCAAGGCAGATGAGCTCAGGGCATGGTTAGGAACATGGGGCTGGGATATCATAGCAATTACAGATGTGTGCTTCAGGGATGGACAGGACTGGCAGCTTAAGGTTCTAGGATACCAATGCTATAGGAAGGATAGAAAGGGAGACAAGAGAGGAGGGGGAATGATGTTTTTGATAAGGGATAGCATTACAGCTGTATTGAGGGAGGATATGTAGTGTACAAAATACCATGCAAGGACTGCACTAAACACTATATAGGACAAACAGGAAGACAGCTAACAATCCACATACATGAACATCAACTAGCCACAAAACGACATGACCAGCTATCCTTAGTAGCCACACAAGCAGACAACAAGCAACATGAATTCGACTGGGACAACACTACTATCATAGGGCAAGCCAGACAGAGAACAGCCAGGGAATTCCTAGAAGCATGGCATTCATCCACAAACTCCATCAACAAACACATCGACCTGGACCCAATATACCAACCACTTCAGCGGACAGCTGAAACTGACAACCGGAAGCGCAGGGACAGACCACTATAAACACCGGAGGAAACATCAAAGAAGCGCTTCGCAGGAGGCTCCCAAGCACTGATGATGTCGCTTAGCCAGGGGACGAAACGTTTGCAACAAAAACTTCCAGCTCGGCGAACAGAACCACAGCAGTGAGGGAGGATATTCCCAGAAATATATCCAGGGACGTTATTTGGGTGGAACTGAGAAATAAGAAAGATCATCTTATTGGGATTATACTATACACCCACTAATAGTCAGTGGGAAATCGAGAAACAAATTTGTAAGGAGATTTCAGTTATCTATAAGAATAATAGGGTGGTTATGATAGGGGATTTTAACTTTCCAAACATACACTGGGACTGCCATAGTGTTAAGGGCTTAGATGGAGAGGAATTTGCTAAGAGTGTACAAGAAAATTTCCTGAGTCAGTATGTGAATGTGCCTATGACAGAAGGTGCAAAACGTGACCTACTCTTGGGAAATAAGGAAGGGCAGGTGACTGAGGTGTCAGTGGGAGAGCACTTTGGGGCCAGCAACCATAATTCTATTAGATTTAAAATACTGATGGAAAAGGGCAGACCAGATCTAACAGTTGAAGTTCTATATTGGAGGAAGGTAAATTTTGACGGTATTAGGCAAGAACTTTCAAAAGCTGATTGGGAGAAGATGTTTGCAGGTAAAGGGACGGCTGGAAAATGGGAAGCCTTCAGAAATGAGATAACGAGAGTCCAGAGACAGTATATTCCTATTTGGGTGAAATGAAAGGCTGGTAGGTGTAGGGAATGCTGGCTGACTAAAGAAATTGAGGGTTTGGTTAAGAAAAAGAAGAAAATATATGTTAGGTTTAGACAGGAGAGATCAAGTGAATCGTTAGAGTATAAAGGCAGTAGGAGTATACTTAAGCGGGAAATCAGGAGGGCAAAAAGGGAACATGAGATAGCTTTGGCAAATAGGGTTAAAGAGAATCCAAAGGGTTTTTATAAATACATTAAGGACAAAAGGGTAACTAGGGAGAGAATAGGACCCCTCAAAGATAGCAAGGCAGCTTATGTTTGGAACCGCAAGAGATGGGGAGATACTAAACGAGTATTTTGCATCAGTGTTCATTGTGAGAAGGACATGGAAGATCGAGAATGTGGGGAAATAGATGGTGAAATAGATGGTAAAATGTCCATATTACAGAGGAGGAAGTGCTGGATGTCTTGAAACGCATAAAGTTGGATAAATCTCCAAGACCTGATCAGGTGTACCCTAGAACACTGTGGGAAGCTAGGGAAGTGATTGTCAGGCCTCTTGCTGAGATATTTATGCCATCGCTAATCACAGGTGAGGTGTCAGAAGATTGGATGTTGGATAACGTGGTATCATTATTTAAGAAAGGTGGTAAGGACTATAGACCAGTGAGCCTGATGTTGGTGGTGCACAACTTGTTGGAGGGAATCCTAAGGGACAGGATTTACATGTATTTGGAAAGGCAAGATTAGGGATAGTCAACGTAGCTTTGTGCGTGGGAAATTATTTCTCACAAGCCTGATTGAGTCTTTTGAAGAAGGAACAAAGAAGATTGATGAGGGCAGAGCAATAGATGTGATCTATATGGACTTCAGTAAGGCGTTCGACAAGGTTCCCCATGGGAGACTGGTTAGCAAGATTGGATCACATGGAATACTGGGAGAATTGGCCATTTGGATACAGAACTAGCTTAAAGGTAGAAGACAGAGGGTGGTGGTGGAGGGTTGTTTTTCAGACTGGAGGCCTGTGACCAGTGGAATGCCACAAGGATCGGTGCTAGGTCCACTACTTTTCATCATTTATATAAATGATTTGGATGTGAGCATAAGGGGTATAGTTAGTAAGTTTGCTGATGACACCAAAATTGGAAGTGTAGTAGACAGCGAAGAAGGTTACTTTGGATTACAAAGGGATCTTGATCAGGTGGGCCAATGGGCTGAGAAGTGGCAGATGGAGTTTAATTTAGATAAATGTGAGGTGCTGCATTTTTGGCAAGCAAATCTTAGCAGGACTTATACGCTTAATGGTAAGGTCCTAGGGAGTGTTGCTGAACAAAGATACCTTGGAGTGCAGGTTCATAGTTCCTTGAAAGTAAAGTCTCAGCTAGATAGGATAGTGAAGAAGGCGTTTGGTACGCTTTCCTTTATTGGTCAGAGCATTGAGTATTGGAGTTGGGAGGTCATGTTATGGCTGTACAGGACATTGGTTAGGCCACTTTTGGAATATTGCATGTAATTCTGGTCTTCTTCCTATCGGAAGGAAGTTGCAAAACTTAAAAGGGTTCAGAAAAGATTGACAAGGATGTTGCCAGGGTTGGAGGATTTGAGTTATAGGGAGAGACTAAATAGGCTGGGGCTGTTTTTCCTGGAGTGTCGGAGGCTATAGGATGACGTCATAGAAGTTTATAAAATCATGAGGGGCATGGATAGGATAAATTGACAAAGTCTTTTCCCTGGGATCGGGGAGTCCAGAACTAGTGGGCATAGGTTTAGGGTAAAAGGGGAAAGATATAAAAGGGATCTAAGGGGCAACCTTTTCACGCAGAGGGTGGTGTGAGTATGGAATGAGCTGCCAGAGGAAGTGGTGGAGGCTAGTACAATTGCAACATTTAAAAGGCATCTGGATGGGTATTTGAATAGGAAGGGTTTAGAGGGATATGGGCCAAATGCTGGCAAATGGGACTAGATTAGTTTGGAATATCTGGTCGGCATGGACGAGTTGGACTGAAGGGTCTGTTTTCGTGCTGTACATCTCTTTGACTATGAGAACAGGATATCCTGAATTCACTATGAAGTTATTTTATGTCTTCTTTTGGATATTACTGTTAAGATCTTCATTTGCTTATGTCATCTAAACACATGTAATTGTCTGGAATTTGTTCAAAGGCTTTCTGGCAGAAGATTGCCTCAGAGAGTCACGGTCATTACATAGCCATAAAGACATCTCTCTAACCTTTTTTTATGTTGACGTTTTGTCACATTTTGTTTCCAGTGGCCTGCTGTCTCCCTCGTCTGACAATAATTGGCTGGAAGCAGAATGTGCCACTCTGTATAACTCTATTCACTAAGCTGTTCAGCCAACATTTACTCGACATTTATTCCTCACATATTATTGGAATAAAGTCTTTATTAGATTTATGCTTACATTTTCTTGTGCTTTACTAATTCATTTGCTAGCTGCAATACTTTCATCTAGGCTGCTGGACTTCCTTTTAACTCTAGTTTTAATATGGTTTCACATGCAATTGTTATCATGTGCTTTTCCTCTCTAGGATACAAGTGGAGGCAATTTTCACAACACTTCAGCGCAATATGCACTTTATCTCATGCAAGAGTCCTGTGAATTTGCAATAGCTCCAAAAATAAATGCAAAAAGGGCACTATGGTTAGAAGGTTGACCAAGGGAAGTTCTTCTGCAGAAAACTGCTGAATTGAATGTGCCAACTGAACATTCCCAAGCAGCTGACCAAGTAGGACCTCAGAAATTCCACTGCTTCTGATGCTCATCTGATCCATTGCCTAGTCTTGAAGGATTAGTGGGGTCAATGGCTAGGGTAATCAGCACCGGGCTGGAGAATTTTCTGAATCCAGGAAGATCAGTTACTTAGGTGACTGATGAGAGGGCTGCTGTAGGTACAGGAGGATGCAGCAAATCAAATGCAATCAGCCCAGAAGACAAATGACTCCTCAAATGTGGTGTTACCACCTAGCTTTGCACCATCAAGAGTTCTAACGTTTGATTCAGGTCAGTACCTAGCATCAAAAATCACCTGTTTCCAATTTGGGCATTGGAATACCTTTGTAGAAATCAGGTGTGAGAAATTGCATCCTGAAGTTGATTCCCCCAACGCAAATTTGCTCTCCTTGTGATGGATGCAATGTGGGCCAATCTATTTCGATTGTCCGGTTGCAAAGTCAATAATCTGTCTTGTCTGTATCAATGATGCAATTGGATAAGTAAGTGGAGATCACCACAATTCTTGGCACTCTGCTGGTTCTCTGTTTAAGTATTTAGAGGGATCACATTTTCTGCAGAACGCTTGAAAGGACTTTGCATTTTTAAGTCTGTCAAAAGGTACTTAACCTAATAAATTCCAGATGTGCAATGGTAATCATTTATACCATACAAAAGGGATGCAGTGGAATGGTTTGTAGAGCAGTTACTTTCCTTAAAAGCACATAATTGGTTCATAAGGCACCACAAATATCTGGCAGGATCAGCTGTGTTTAATCTTCACCCATGTTGTACTCAATTTATAATTTTCATATGTTGAGAAGCCAGAGATTCATTTGAAAATCTTAATAAGGCAGAAAGCAGTAATGTGAGTGTGGCTAGGATTTCCTGACCTTTACTTTGGAAACTGAACTAGATGCTAATGTTGTCCATATAAAGCTAGTTTTCTGGACTACTGGGTTGTGTCTTTTAAACTAATTTAAGGGGATATCCTGTAACTTCTAAAAATTTGAACTGGTCTTTTTGAGAACTTTGTTTTTTGAATTTTTTTTCTGATTTGGGGTGGGACAGGATGGTGTGGGGGATGCTTTAGGTGAAATCTCATGGAAATGGTTTGTTGCTTGCACTGGGAGCAACATTTCAACTTCAATTCTCAATTTCACTTGGTTCGGAAATAAATTTTGGGTATGTTACCCATTTATAAAAAGTCACATATTAATGAATAATAACGGCAAAATGATTTGATTATCGAGATCTAACTTTGGATAAAAGTTCTATTAAAAACAATTCCAAATATTTCAAATAATCAGTGACTCCCACTCTGAGTACATGTCCTTGCTCATACATTAAAATTCAGCTAAACATTCCTAAAGAGAAGGACGGAAACAAGTTCTGGAACCAACTTTTTCTGCATCTGAGGACTTTTAGTCTTTTCCCTGAATGTATGCAATGATGATCCAGATAAAGGGCTGATTCATGTTATTTAAGTCACCCCTTACTCTCGTTAAGATTCTTCAAAAGTTTGTCAAGATCTGGACATGAAATGTCTTTCCTGCCTGGTTGAATAACTTCGGGATTAAAATGAGGCAATCTCATATTAAGGTGAGTGCCCAGCATGTTCATGTCTCCCAGCAACCTTGCTGGAGGCCAAGCTTAGAGGTGGGTAACTGATTACTGTCAATTATGTGCACAATTAGGGGCAAATCTGTGCCTCCACTGGGAACACTGTGCAAATAGGCATAACTTAGACACCTGGAGAAAGTCAGGACTGCAGATGCTGGTGATCAGAGCTGAAAAATGTGTTGCTGGAAAAGCGCAGCAGATCAGGCAGCATCAAAGGAGCAAGAAAATCAACGTTTTGGGCATAAGCCCGATTCCTGAAGAAGGGCTTATGCCCGAAACGTCGATTCTCCTGCTCCTTTGATGCTGCCTGACCTGCTGCGCTTTTCCAGCAACACATGGCTTAGACACCATCAGGCCAGGATCTGCATATGGTTTCAATATGTTAGAATCTTTAAAGTAGACCCCTATGGGGTGAAAGGGTATTGTGCTAAGTATTGAAGTGACCATTTGTAGCTACCACAAATACTGTGGCAATACTGTGAATTCCCAGTTTATTCATACTGACTTTGAGAAGAATGTGGATGTAGTGTATATGGACCTCAAGAAAGCTTTTGACAAGATACCACATGAAAGATTAATAAAGAATATCATGGAGTACAAAATCAGAGAAATAATCAAAACCAAAACTGTTTATAGCACAGAAGGAATTCCTTTCGACCCTCATATCTGCAAGACCAAATAAGCAAGGCCCTGTAATCCTGCAAATATTACAACAGATGCTGCCAGACGTGTTGAGTTTTTCCAGCATTTTCTGTGCGTTTCAAGCAACTTGCTGCTTGCTCCAAATGTGCACCAGTCACATGCACCCCACATCCTGGGCCAGTACGTCAAGCGTGCTCAGAATGGTTAGTCAGGATCCCCTCCTTATAAGGAGAAAGTGAGGTCTGCAGATGCTGGAGATCAGAGATGGAAATGTGTTGCTGGAAAAGCGCAGCAGGTCAGGCAGCATCTAGGGAACAGGAGAATCGACGTTTCGGGCATTAGCCCTTCTTCAGGAATGAGGAAAGTTGGTCCAGCAGGCTAAGATAAAAGATAGGGAGGAGGGAGTTGGGGGAGGGGCGTCGGAAATGTGATAGGTGGAAAGAGGTCAAGGTGAGGGTGATAGGTCAGACTGGGGTGGGGGCGGAGAGGTTGGGAAGAAGATTGCAGGTTAGGAAGGCGGTGCTGAATTTGATGGATTTGACTGAGACAGGCTGGGGGGAGGGGAAATGAGGAAACTGGTGAAATCCGAGTTCATCCCATGTGGTTGGAGGGTTCCTAGCCGGAAGATGAGGCGTTCTTCCTCCAACCGTCATTTCGCTGTGGTCTGACGATGGAGGAGTCCAAAGACCTGCATATCCTTGGTGGAGTGGGAGGGGGAATTGAAATGTTGAGCTACAGGGTGGTTGGGTTGGTTGGTCCGGGTGTCCCAGAGGTGTTCCCTGAAACGCTCCACAAGTAGGCGGCCCGTCTCCCCAATATAGAGGAGGCCACATCGGGTGCAAAGGATGCAATAGATGATATGTGTGGAGGTACAGGTGAATCTGTGGCGGATATGGAAGTTTCCTTTGGGGCCTTGAAGGGAGGTGAGGGGGGAGGTGTGGGCGCAAGTCTTGCACCTCCTGCGGTTGCAGGGGAAGGTGCCGGGAGTGGAGGTTGGGTTGGTGGGGGGTGTGGATCTGACGAGGGAGTCACGGAGGGAGTGGTCTTTATGGAATGCTGATAGGGGAGGGGAGGGAAATATATCCTTGGTGGCGGGGTCCGTTTGGAGGTGGCGGAAATGGCGGCGGATGATGCGCTGTACATGGAGATTAGTGGGGTGGTAGGTGAGGACCAGTGGGGTTCTGTCCTGGTGGCGGTTGGAGGGGCGGGGTTCAAGGGCGGAGGATCGGGAAGTGGAAGAGATGCAGTGGAGTGCATCGTCGACCACGTCGGGGGGGAAATTGCGGTCCTTGAAGAAGGAGGCCATCTGGGATGTGCGTTTTTGGAACTGGTCCTCCTGGGAGCAGTGCGGCGGAGTCGAAGGAATTGGGAGAATGGGATGGCGTTTTTACAGGCGGCAGGATGGGAGGAGGTATAGTCCAGGTAGCTGTGGGAGTCGGTTGGTTTGTAGTAGATGTCCGTGTTGATTCGGTCGCCTGAGATAGAAATAGAAAGGTCGAGGAAGGGGAGGGAGGAATCTGAGACTGTCCAGGTGAATTTGAGGTCGGGGTGGAAGGTGTTGGTGAAGTGGATGAACTGTTCAACCTCCTCGCGGGGGCACGAGGCGGCGCCGATACAGTCATCGATGTAGCGGAGGAAAAGGTGGGGGGTGGGGCCAGTGTAGTTGCGGAAGATGGATTGTTCCACATATCCTACGAAGAGGCAGGCATAGCTGGGGCCCATGCGGGTGCCCATGGCTACTCCTTTCGTTTGGAGGAAGTGGGAGGATTGGAAAGAGAAGTTGTTCAGGGTGAGGACCAGTTCAGTCGGTCGAAGGAGTGTGACTGTGGAAGGGTACTGGTCGGTACGGTGGGGAAGAAAGAAGCGGAGGGCTTTGAGTCCTTCGTGATGGGGGATGGAGGTGTACAGGGACTGGATGTCCATGGTGAAAATAAGGCGTTGGGGACCGGGGAAGCGAAAATCATGGAGCAGGTGGAGGGCATGGGTGGTGTCCCGAACGTAGGTGGGGAGTTCTTGGACTAAGGGGGACAGGACGGTGTCAAGGTATGCGGAGATGAGTTCGGTTGGGCAGGAGCAGGCTGAGACGATGGGTCGGCCGGGGCAGTCAGGTTTGTTGATTTTGGGCAGGAGGTAGAAGCGGGAGGTGCGGGGGTGTGGGACTATGAGGTTGGAGGCGGTGGATGGGAGATCCCCCGAGGTGATGAGGTTATGGACGGTCTGGGAGATGATGGTTTGGTGGTGGGGTCATGGTCAAGGGGGCAGTAGGAGGAGGTATCTGCGAGCTGGCGTTTGGCCTCAGCGGTGTAGAGGCCGGTGCGCCAAACTACTACCGCGCCTCCCTTGTCTGCTGGTTTGATAGTGAGGTTGGGGTTGCAACGGAGTGAGTGGAGGTCTGCGCGTTCCGAGGGTGAGAGGTTGGAGTGGGTGAGAGGGGTGGGGGAGTTCAGGTGGCGGTTAATATCGCGGCGGCAGTTGGCTATGCAGAGGTCGAGGGCAGGTAGGAGGCCAGCACGGGGTGTCCAGGTGGATGGGGTGTGTTGGAGGCGGGAGAAGGAGTCGTCAGAGGGTGGGCGGGTGTCTTGGTTAAAGAAGTAGGCGCGGAGGCGAAGGCGGCGGAAGAATTGTTCGATGTCACGCCGCGTGTTGAATTCATCAATCCGGGAGCGTAGGGGAATGAAGGTGAGGCCTCTGGCATTCCCCTACGCTCCCGGATTAATGAATTCAACACGCGGCGTGACATCGAACAATTCTTCCGCCGCCTTCGCCTCCGCGCCTACTTCTTTAACCAAGACACCCGCCCACCCTCTGACGACTCCTTCTCCCGCCTCCAACACACCCCATCCACCTGGACACCCCATGCTGGCCTCCTACCTGCCCTCGACCTCTGCATAGCCAACTGCCGCCGCGATATTAACCGCCACCTGAACTCCCCCACCCCTCTCACCCACTCCAACCTCTCACCCTCGGAACGCGCAGACCTCCACTCACTCTGTTGCAACCCCAACCTCACTATCAAACCAGCAGACAAGGGAGGCGCGGTAGTAGTTTGGCGCACCGGCCTCTACACCGCTGAGGCCAAACGCCAGCTCGCAGATACCTCCTCCTACTGCCCCCTTGACCATGACCCCACCCCCCACCACCAAACCATCATCTCCCAGACCGTCCATAACCTCATCACCTCGGGGGATCTCCCATCCACCGCCTCCAACCTCATACTCCCACAACCCCGCACCTCCCGCTTCTACCTCCTGCCCAAAATCCACAAACCTGACTGCCCCGACCGACCCATTGTCTCCGCCTGCTCCTGCCCCACTGAACTCATCTCCGCATACCTTGACACCGTCCTGTCCCCCTTAATCCAAGAACTCCCCACCTACGTTCGGGACACCACCCATGCCCTCCACCTGCTCCATGATTTTCGCTTCCCCGGTCCCCAACGCCTTATTTTCACCATGGACATCCAGTCCCTGTACACCTCCATCCCCCATCACGAAGGACTCAAAGCCCTCCGCTTCTTTCTTTCCCGCCGTACCGACCAGTACCCTTCCACAGACACCCTCCTTCGACTGACTGAACTGGTCCTCACCCTGAACAACTTCTCTTTCCAATCCTCCCACTTCCTCCAAATGAAAGGAGTAGCCATGGGCACCCGCATGGGCCCCAGCTATGCCTGCCTCTTCGTAGGATATGTGGAACAATCCATCTTCCGCAACTACACTGGCCCCACCCCCCACCTTTTCCTCCGCTACATCGATGACTGTATCGGCGCCGCCTCGTGCCCCCACGAGGAGGTTGAACAGTTCATCCACTTCACCAACACCTTCCACCCTGACCTCAAATTCACCTGGACAGTCTCAGATTCCTCCCTCCCCTTCCTCGACCTTTCTATTTCTATCTCAGGCGACCGAATCAACACGGACATCTACTACAAACCAACCGACTCCCACAGCTACCTGGACTACACCTCCTCCCATCCTGCCCCCTGTAAAAACGCCATCCCATTCTCCCAATTCCTTCGACTCCGCCGCATCTGCTCCCAGGAGGACCAGTTCCAAAAACGCACATCCCAGATGGCCTCCTTCTTCAAGGACCGCAATTTCCCCCCCGACGTGGTCGACGATGCACTCCACTGCATCTCTTCCACTTCCCGATCCTCCACCCTTGAACCCCGCCCCTCCAACCGCCACCAGGACAGAACCCCACTGGTCCTCACCTACCACCCCACTAACCTCCATGTACAGCGCATCATCCGCCGCCATTTCCGCCACCTCCAAACGGACCCCGCCACCAAGGATATATTTCCCTCCCCTCCCCTATCAGCATTCCGTAAAGACCACTCCCTCCGTGACTCCCTCGTCAGATCCACACCCCCCACCAACCCAACCTCCACTCCCGGCACCTTCCCCTGCAACCGCAGGAGGTGCAAGACTTGCGCCCACACCTCCCCCCTCACCTCCCTCCAAGGCCCCAAAGGAAACTTCCATATCCGCCACAGATTCACCTGTACCTCCACACATATCATCTATTGCATCCTTTGCACCCGATGTGGCCTCCTCTATATTGGGGAGACGGGCCGCCTACTTGCGGAGCGTTTCAGGGAACACCTCTGGGACACCCGGACCAACCAACCCAACCACCCTGTAGCTCAACATTTCAATTCCCCCTCCCACTCCACCAAGGATATGCAGGTCTTTGGACTCCTCCATCGTCAGACCACAGCGAAACGACGGTTGGAGGAAGAACGCCCCATCTTCCGGCTAGGAACCCTCCAACCACAAGGGATGAACTCGGATTTCACCAGTTTCCTCATTTCCCCTCCCCTCAGCCTGTCTCAGTCAAATCCATCAAATTCAGCACCGCCTTCCTAACCTGCAATCTTCTTCCCAACCTCTCCGCCCCCACCCCAGTCTGACCTATCACCCTCACCTTGACCTCTTTCCACCTATCACATTTCCGACGCCCCTCCCCCAACTCCCTCCTCCCTATCTTTTATCTTAGCCTGCTGGACCAACTTTCCTCATTCCTGAAGAAGGGCTAATGCCCGAAACGTCGATTCTCCTGTTCCCTAGATGCTGCCTGACCTGCTGCGCTTTTCCAGCAACACATTTCCATCCCCTCCTTATAAGGGATGAGGAGCCAAATGATGTGAAGAGTAGCACCCATTTTGACACTGGCGGGCTGTTTTCCTTATGGAATGAGAGAGAGGCAGGAAGGTGTTCAGAGTGAATGAGTAGGCAGTGCAGAGGGCATGCAGGGTTAGTGGTGTCAGGACTGAGGTAGGTGTCAGTGAATAGCAGATGTTGCAGGCTGTAGTGTTAGTGGTAGAGGATGAGCCTTGGTGGGAGGTGTGTACAGTGACGGAGAATGAGGCAGTGTGAGGTACCGGATTCAAGTATCCTGTCAGAATGAAGCAGGACATTGAACTTCTTGCTACAGTGTTGTGCATTCCTCCAGACTGCTGACAGTGTCTTAGTCTGGATGGCAATCTCAGACCAGGTTATGATTCGGAGATGCCGGTGTTGGACTAGGGTGTACAATGTTAAAAATCACACAACACCAGGTTATAGTCCAACAGGTTTAATTGGAAGTACACTAGCTTTCGGAGCGACGCTCCTTCATCAGGTGACAATCACCTGATGAAGGAGCGTCGCTCCGAAAGCTAGTGTGCTTCCAATTAAACCTATTGGACTATAACCTGGTGTTGTGTGATTTTTAACTCAGACCAGGTTGGCATGGTTAGTTGCCTTGGTATCTGATGCTGGTCCACGGACAAGATGAAGCCCCATTCATGTAACACACCATCCAGCAGCACCTCCAGCGTTTGTCAGCAGCTTCAAAGGCAAAGGCACTGCACACGCTTCAGAACAAAATAACTATGTCTGAAAATCTAAGGGGTCTAGCCCCTGGTCCCGTCAAGGGGGCTACAGTCATTCAAGAGTAAATTGGAAAGAGGAATAGTTAGAAAGTATTTGGGTGGGAATGTGGAGAGCGTCAACCTTAATGGGATTAGCAGGGATTGTAATGCAGAAAGGAACATGAAAGTTGCAAGAGGCACATAGGATACCAGATGGAACCTGTAAATCACTCTCCCTAGTATGATGTTGGAACCTTCCACCTTCATCCGATTCTCAACTGTGCTATGAGAAGGGAACATGGCTGCCAGCACACCCAGAGTTGCTGGAGTAAGTTTTGTTCATTTTATCCATGGGAATGGACTACACACATCTGCAATTTGAGACCTATCAAGGAGCAACTGCATTAATTAGGCACTTATAGGTCTGAGATTAAATACACCGGCATCACAACATTCTGTGTGTGCGCCCCATGTATTGACCAATCCTGGCCAGAAGGAATAATGATCATTTCATTGATTATCACAAATTAATCCTCACATCCTCCATGAAGCTAAAGTGACTACAGGTGATCTTTAAAGTGGTTGTCAATTCCCAAACACAATACAAGGTCTTATCAGCTGTGCACGGTGTGGAGCTGTTTTCTTCTCAAACTGAACTGTAGGTACATCAGAACATGCCCTCATAATGCATCCCTACAATTTTCAGTGTGCTGTGGGCTGTGGAGGGGATCTGAAGGGACAATGTTTCATTAATCTTACCGGATTTAGAATCTCCTGTTGTATTTATGTGACACAGCTTGTGCTGCAGACATCTGAATAAGGTCTAGTTGGTCAGTGGTCCATGTAATGTTCAATGTCCATAGCACAACTCTAATTATCAGAGGCCTCCATGACACACTGTATTATGGACAATTGTAAACTCTCACCCCATGTGCTGTGATTGCTGACCAGTTGTATTATTAAGGAACCATTTATTTCTGATATTCCCTCACAATTTAATTGGAACTGTCACTAACAGATTCAGCAACAGTGTTATTATGCTGCAGACACCCCACAATGAAGGTGCAGACAAATTGAGGAGGAACAGAGGGTTCAGTGAGTCCAGTAGCAGCAGTACCCTCTGGTAGCTATCAATCAGCCTCCATATGAAGAGGTTGCAACTCCCCTGAGTCTGTGGAGGGAGCACCGGAGCCTTGGAGTTTATTACCCCCAGTTTCACGTCCTTGAAATAATGGAAGCTGCCACGGACTGAGGAGGTCCTGGGACACCATCACAGAACTGTGCCATCTGCTGGGGCAGGACTTGCGATCTGCAAGGATGGGTGGTCATCCTGTTTTGGTGGCTGTCAAACTGACAGCTACACTAATCAACCAGCTGCTTCCAAGCATCCACTGAGGAGCTGTGTGGGATTACTCAATCCTTAAAGCACAAACATACTAAGATGGTTGCCAATACAATATGTACCAGCCCACCACTTCATCTCATGTGATGAGGTCAATTCTGCAGCCCAGGCAATAGGCTTTGCCAATATCACTGGCTTCCCTGAGGTGCAGAGTTCTATAGACTGTACACAGTTGCATCGAGAGCACCATATATTGTAACTGAATTCATCCATAGGAAAGGGTTCCATATTGTCACTGTCCAGGATGTGTTTACACTCAAGAAGGTACAGAAGAGATTCACCAGGATGTTCCCTGAATGGATAAATTCAGCTATGAAGAGAGGCTAGATAAGCTGAGGTTGTTTTCCTTAGAACAGAGAAGAATGAGGGAGAGATCATATTAAGGTGTAGCACAGACTATAGATAAGACTCCAAAGTATGGATTTATCTGCAGTGCACTCCAAAGTTCTGAAGAACATGGACAAGGTGGTTAGGGAGGAACCTTTCCCCATAGTAGAGGTGTCATTAACCTGGGGGGACAATTTTAGGAAGCAGGCGGTTTCGAGCGAATTTGAGGAAACAAAAGTTTACCCAGAAAGTTTATGGGTAAACTCACTGCCTAGAAGGATGGTAGCGGCATAAATTGAATTCATCATTTTTTCCACCAGAGCTATTGTGGCACAGGCTATGGATAAGATTCTGAAGTATGGTTTTGTCTGCAGTCTGTGCCACATAATCATAGCTTGATGTTCTCTGTCCAACTGATGCAGGCGAAAAGATGGATGCTGAAGAGCTAGAGAGCAGCAGCACATTCGGAGGAGGGAGAGTAGGACATTGCCTTGATGGAACAACATGTTCACTATGATAGAGTAATATAGCATCAAGCACAGTGAGCTGACCAGACTTAAGAGATGCCCATTTCAGTCGATCTGAATTGTGTGGAGTCATCAACAATTGTCTGTAAGTTTATTGTTAGTCAAAAGGTAAACAGTAACTAATTATTTCAAAAAGCTTTTTTGCCTTTGTTTTTCCTGTTGTTCAATAGAAGAATTGAAACTTGCAGAATACTGAATGGCCTGGACACAGTGGATGTTGGGAAGATGTTTCCAATGATAGGAGAGACAAGGACCCGACGACACAGCCTTAGAATGAAGATAAGGAGAAACTTCTTCCACCAGAAAGTGGTGAAATTATGGAATTCACTGCCATAGATGGCTGTGGAGGCTAGGTCAAGGTCATTGAGTGTGTTTAATAGATAGGTTTTTGAGTATCAAGGGGATCAAGGATTACGGGGAGAACGTAGGAGAATGGGGATGAGAAACGTATCAGCCATACTGAATGGCGGAGCAGACTCAATGGGTTGAATGGCCTGACTTCTGCTGCAATGTCTTATGGTCTTAAGTGAATGTTAATAACTGTTTGAAGGCTTCACAATATTTGATGTTCCACATTTAATAAAAATCATGTTACACCACCTCGGCCCAACATCTTTATCTGCTTCATCAATGACTTTCCTCTATCAAAAGGTCAAAAGTGGGAATTGAAATAACTCCACAGAGGCCGATATCCCATCACCAAGTCACCCTTCATTTACACATGGAAAGAGTCCTTGACACTGATCCAGCCAGCTCTCAGAGTGTACAGGATGTCTGACACTCCTGTTTATATATGTTTTTTTTGAACACACTGACTGTGGCCCAGCCAGCTCAGAGTCAGTCCTCTGAACTGAGGAAATTCTAATCTCCTCTCCTGGTTATATATGTATTTTTTCTTTTCTTTCCTTTTTTTTGTGTGCAGGTGTGAGACACAGTGAAAGACAACAAGTGTATAAATCTTAAATCAATTTCTACCACCAGGAAGAAAGGAAACACCCGAGTGGCCAGTGACAATCAATGCCCTTCTCACTCCTGTTTATATCTATCAGCCAGGACTCCCTGATTCAACCAGATTGGCAGTCCCAATCAGGGAACTCATATTCTATGAGGTCCATCTGGCCAAACACATTACAATCATGATAGAACATTCACTGATGATCATGCAATGTTCACCTCCATTCCTGACTCCTCAGGTACTCAAGTACTCTATGTCCAAATGCAGCAAGTCCTAAACAGTATTTAGGTTTGGACTGACAAATGGGAATTAACATTTACACCATACATGCCAAACAATGACCATCCCCAACAAGAGATAATCTAACAATCACCACTTGACATTCAATGGCATTACCATCAGTGAAGCCGCGCTATCTGAGGTGACTATTGATAGGAAACTGAACTGGATGAGCAAATAGGCACTGTGGCTATAAGAGTAGGTTAGAGGCTGGGAATCCCACAAAGAGTAACTCACTGCCTAACTCCCCAAAGCCTTTCCATTGTCTACAAGGCACAAATCAAGTCAGGAATGTGAAAGAATACTCCTCACTTGCTTAGATGAGTGCTGCTCCAGCAGCACTCTGGAAACTTGACACCATCCAGGATAAAGCAGTCTACCCTGTTGGCACACACCCACAAATATTCACCCCCTCCAATACCAACACTGTAGCAGTGGTTTGCACCACATACAAAATGGCAGTGCAGAAATTTACCAAGGCTCCTCATATAGCATCTTCCAAATGGATGACCACTTCCATCTGAAATGACAAGGGCAACAGATACAGATAAAGACCAACACCTGCAAGTTTCCCTCCAAGCTGCTCACCTTCCTGACATTGAATTATATTGCCATTTCTTCAGTGCCATTGGGTCAAATCCTGGAACTATCTCCCTAATGGCATTGTGGGTGTACTTACACTAAATGTGGAGGTGTCGGTATTGGATTGGGGTGGACAAACTTAAAAACCACACAACACGAGGTGATAATCCAACAGGGTTATTTGGATGCACTAGCTCATCGGGCTACCTGATGAAGGAGCAGTGCTCTGAAAGCTAGTGCTTCCAAATAAACCTGTTAGACTATAACCCGGTGTTGTGTGATTTTTAACGTTTTACACCAAATGGACAGCAAAGAAGAAACATCTTCTGTCAAAAAATTATGAATCTTTGGAATTCTCTATTTTGGAAGGTTGTGAATGCTGTATATATTTAAAAATGAAACAGCCAGGTTTTTGGACTTGCATGAAATCAGGGGATAGGGTTTGGGTTGGAGAAGTAGATCTGTAGCCAAAGATTAGTGATGATTCTATTAAATAGCAAAGTCAGCTTGGGTGGGCCATATCATCGTCACCTGTGCCTATTGCTTGTATTCTTATGATAAAGCACCGAGCTGCTGGATCTGACCTATGTTGCTGTTTCTCAGGTCCTGAGAATTGTAAATGTTGGATAAAGCAAATAATGCAGACCTGCCTTACAAATGTAAACTATTCACCTATGGTATACAAAATGCACATCCAATAACATTGAAGGCAGCCTGTTCTCAGGATTTATATTTTAAATGCTCACTTCCTCCATCAGTCCTGATGGGTTAAAGCTCCCCACAAAAGTGTGATTTTATGTAAAATCAGTCCAGTAAAAATGGTTCACATTCTTTGACAGGTTTAACAGGGCAATAAAAGCTTGGGTTGCCTAATTCCATTCTCTGGTGCATACAGCTCAGTGAGACAAAACATTTAGTTTGGCACAAATTGGAAATTCGATTCAGTGCACAAGAGCCAGAGAAAAAAAAATCATGGCTTTATGGACGTTAATCAATTTATTGGAACAAATGCTTTTCTTTGTATCTGGTCTTGCTACACCTAACCTGGGCATTACAGTGCTGGCTTTGGATGCCAAAGTTAATAAATATTCCACTGTTCAGTATTATTAAACAGAAAAAAAACCTTCTCCAATACTGGTAATTCAATTTTTTTTTACTTTATATCGGTACCGAAAATTTCTACTTTCATCCTTTTCTGTCAGTAAATTATATTTAACAACATATGTTGGTGACTGAATAGGGGGGATTTCAGAATCAACTTGGCTTGATATTGAAGCCTGACAGTCGAGAGTAATTTATTATTTATGGACAAGATGAAATCCGTGACCCAGCAGTGCAAAAGTCCAATTATCTTAAATATGGTGAAAGCTTGGAGGATAATGAGGCAAGACGAGGAAGTTGCTCTAAGACTTCGCCATTTACCTCGTTGATAGGAGTCCAAAGATTTAAACCTGGGGCAATGGACTCCGACTTTAAGACATGGGAGAACGAGTGAACTCTATGTCTGGGAGATTTATTCGAAGGAGAAGTCCTAATGTCATTTAGTCAGTTAAGTCAGAAATATGGATTGTCCAACAGGGACCTTTTCCGATACTCCCAGATAAGGGACTATATACAGAGGAAGACCACACTCCTGGCCGAATGTTATAAATCAGATGTGGAGAAAAGGGTACTTCGGTGCATGGGTACTCTTTCACTTAGTACTTTATATAATCTACAGAAAGGCCGCACCCTGGGGGATATGGAAGGACTTTGTAAGACGTAGAACCGAGAGTTGGGAGAGGACATTTTACCGGAGATATGGGAAGACATCTAGGGGAATGCAAGAAAAGTTTCAGTATGTAATAGAGTGCAGGCTATGCAGTTGAAGATCTTACACAGGGCTCATATGGCACCAGAGAGACTCGCTAAGTTTAAGAGAGAAGCGTCACCAGGATGTCCCAAATGTAAAGTTAATATAAGCACTCTCACACATTGTTATTGGTCATGTTGCAAGATCCAAAGATATTGGCGTGCTATAGTAAAGGAGTTAAAGGACATCCTGCGGATTGAAATTAACATGGATCCAATAATTCTTCTTTTGGGGTTGCCAAATTTGCCCTCTCTGGGGGAACATGGGAAGCGACTGTGTAATATTCTTACCCATTGCGCAGCAAAGAACATTCTACAGAATTGGAAGTCAGGAAAACCACCAGGTATATGGGGTGGTGTAAGCTGGTGATGGAGCATTGCCCCCAAGATTACCTCATAAATATGGTGCACCACAAAACGGAACAGTTTTATAAGACGTTGCGGCCCTTTATAAATTATATTGATGCTGACTTGTCGGCAATATTAGTCAGGGCCGTGGTATAACCATGGGAATCCTTATGTGCCCATGGGGCCCCGGGAGAAGGAGACTGGAAGGAAAAGAATATGAGCACTATAGGGATGGGAGCCTCAGTGGTGGTGAGATGAGTAAGGTAGAATAAAGTAGTGAGATATTATTTAATTTAAGTTATTTGAATGCAGTTTAAGCTAGTAATTATTTAATATGTTTGTAGTTTCATTTTAGTTAAGTAGATACGTTTGTTTGTTTTAGTAGAATAGTGGGTTGCTTATTAACAATGGTCCTATAATATGGCCTTGTTTTTTTGTATTACTTTTTTTCTCTGTTTTGATGGTGTTACTCTTTTTCTTTATATATAAATACTTTGTAAAAGATTTAAAAAAACCTTTTAATAAAAATACTTATACAAAAAAATTATATTTAACAGCTTCTTTAATTTCTGACATTCGGAGGCAATAATGTATATCTACAACATTTATTATTCACTTTTATCAGAATTACACAAAGTTTCCATGAAGGAACATATTTTGTTCAATGTCTGTTGTTAAACACATCAAAAGAAAAATAAACTGTCAAACCAGTTTAAATAAATCACTATATGTAGACAATTCAAATCACCCAAAGTTCTATCTGAAATTCAGCAACATCGTCTCCACAAATTGCACATCTTCGTGTGACAAAGAAAAGTGCTACTTTGTAGCTGAACCATTGTCACTGAGAGAGGGAAACCAGTTTTGTTTCTACATGTGCATGCTGTATATGGTGAACATCTGAAAACATTGTTAGGTTAATTATGTAGGGGAGTTATATGCTTCAATTATCAGATTAATTGGGAATACAGTGTTAAAAATCACACAACACCAGGTTATAGTCCAACGGGTTTAATTGGAAGCACACTAGCTTTCGGAGCGACACTCCTTCATCAGGTGATAGTGGAGGGCTCAACCCTAACACAGAATTTATAGCAAAAATTTACAGTGTGATGTAACTGAAATTATACATTGAAAAATTGATTGTCTAAGCCTTTCATCTGTTCGAATACAGTGATAGTTTCACTTCTTTCATGTGTAAATCACAAAACCTTTTTTTTAAAAAGTTGCATTCTCGGGTTAGCTGTTAACAATGGTGATAGCTAGACAATATGTTGAAGGTGTTGGTCCCCTGTGTTCTCTGTCTATGCCATGATGTTTAGATTGATTCTAATCTAAAAAGTGAGATAACGGAGTTTTACATGAATGCATGCAGTTTTTGAGCAAAGTACAGTGTAACCCTGAAAGTACAAATTCACCCCACAAAACAGATGTGTGCATGTGGGTCTTTGTCTGTCTTTGTGTATGTGTCTGTCTGGATTGGGGGGTTGTGAGTGCGAGAAAGTGTATGTGTGTGTGTAGTGAGTGCAGAGTGTCTTAAGTCTGTGAGGGGGTGCATGTGTGAGTGTGGGAGTGTGTGTGTCTGTAAGGGTGTGTATGGGTGTCTGTGTGCGCGTCTGTGTGTATGTGTGTCCGTGTGTGTGTATAGGAGTGCCTGTGTGTGTGTATAGTGCAATGGTGGTCACCTGTAATGTGACATGAACCCAACATCCCGGTTGAGGCCCTCCCTATGGATACCGAACTTAGCTATCAGCCTCTGCTCGGCCACTTTCCTCTGCTGCCTGTCCCGAAGTCCACCTTGGAGGATGGTCACCCGAAGGTCCGAGGCTGAATGTCCTTTACCACTGAAGTGTTCCCCAACCGGGAGGGAACATTCCTGTCTGTTGATTGTTATGCGGTGCCCATTCATCCGTTGTCGTAGCCTTTGCTCGGTTTCCCCAATGTACCATGCCTCTGGGCATCCTTGCCTGCAATGTATAAGATAGACAACATTGGCTGAGTCACATGAGTATCTGCCATGTACCAGGTGGGAGGTGTCCCCACGTGTAATGGTGGTATCTATGTCCACACTCTGACACGTCTTGCAGCGCCTACCGTGACTGGGTTGTGTGGAGTTGTCCTGAGAGCCGGGCAGCTTGCTACGAACAACGATCTGTTTGAGGTTTGGCGGTTGTTTAAAGGCAAGTAGTGGAGGTGTGGGGAAGGTCTTTCTGAGGTGCTCATCCTCATTGATAATGTGTTGCAGATCACGAAGAACATGGTGTAAGTTTTCAGCTCCTGGGAAATACTGAACAACGAAGAGTACCCTGTCAGTAGCAGCACGTGTCTGTCTCCTGAGGTGGTCACTACGGTTCCTTGCTGTGGCACGTCGGAACTGGCGGTCGATGAGTTGAGCATCGTACCCCGTTCTTGCGAAGGTATCCTTCCAGGTGTCCGTCACGTTCCTCCTCATCTGAGCAGATCCGGTGTATGTGTCGGGCTTGTCCATAGGGGATGGCTGTTTTAATATGTTTTGGGTGGAAGCTGGAGAAGTGTAGAATTGTGAGCTTGTCTGTGGGTTTGCGGTAGAGTGTGGTGCTGAGGCGTCCATCCTTGATGGAGACACATGTATCCAAGAATGAGACAGATAGTCGAGAGTAGTCCATGGTGAGTTTGATGGTGGGATGAAACTTGTTGATGTCACTGTGTAGTTTTATCAGTGACTCCTCGCCATGGGTCCAGAGGAAGAAAATGTCGACAATGTACCTGGTGTATAATGTTGTTTGGAGATCCTGCATAGAGAAGAAGTCTTGTTCGAACCTGTGCATAAAAATGTTGGCATATTGGGGTGAAAGTTGGCAGAGGCTGATAGCTAAGTTCGGTACCCATAGGGAGGGCCTCAACCGGGATGTTGGGTTCATGTCACATTACAGGTGACCACCATTGCACTATACACACACACAGATACTCCTACACACACACACACACTCTCACACACGCACAGGGAACTCCTATACACACATACACATGGACACACATACACACAGACGCACACACAGGCACCCACACACACCCTTACAGACACACACACTCCCACATGCACCCCCTCACAGACTTAAGATGCTCTGCACTCACTACACACACACACATACACTTTCTCACACTCACAACCCCAACCCAGACAGACACATACACACAGACAGACAAAGACCCACATGCACACATCTGTTTTGTGGGGTGAATTTGTACTTGCAGGGTTGCATTGTACTTTGCTCAAAAACTGCATGAATTCATGCAAAACTCCGTTATCTCACTTTTTAGATTAGAATCAATCTAAGCATCAGGTCATAGACAGGGGGGCCAATGTCTTCAACATATTGTCTAGCTATCACCATTGTTAATAGCTAACCCGAGAATGCAACTTTTTAAAAAAAAGATTTTGTGATTTACACATTGAAGAAGTGAAACGATCACTGTATTCTAACAGATGAAAGGCTTAACAGACAATCAATTTTTCAATGTATAATTTCAATTACATCACACTGTAAATTTTTGCTATAAATTCTGTGTTAGGGTTGAGCCCTCCACTATCACCTAGTGCTTCCAATTAAACCTGTTGGAGTATAACCTGGTGTTGTGTGATTTTTAACTTTGTGCACCCCAGTCCAACACCGGCGTCTCCAAATCATTGTTAATACAGTACTTTTAAGCCAACCTTTAACAATAGTATTTAATTAGCATCACTCATTTCAAATTAGTGGTGATAATAGGTCTGAATTTCAATTTCCAGAACTGCACACTGTATAGAGACTGGCAAAATATCAGAAGCTCAGTGCTTTCAGCAGTATGTGTGGCAGTGGCTTTTATTGCAGTCATTGCACGTGTATCTGACCTTGTGGTTTCCCAACCTATTAGAGTGGGAAGACATCCCATAATTCACGTCAATTTATTTGGCTTCTAATGAATCTGGGAAGGGTGGAATTTCAGCATTGTGGAAAGATCATGGAACTTCACTGATGGAGGCTCGCGGTGAGCAGGCAGCTCTGCATTTCTCCCATGCATCACTGGACATCACGCTTGTGGGAAGTAAGGACCTGCAAGGAGATACTGTCCTCCACTTTGGCTAGCTGGGGCGTATAAGGTCAGCAGGAAGACTCTTAAAATCAATGTTTCAGGCAGTTGATTGGCCTGATTAGACCGGGAAAGGTGAGTGGCCTTCAGATACAAACTGTCTTACTCTGTCCCCCCAAGCCTTGTCTTGCACATCACTCTTCAGACCAACAACCCTTGCAGGTACATCTAGTCCTCTACATCAAGGCTTTTCATCAACCTGTCCAGCCGCCACTGTCATTCAACTTCATTTTTTTTGTAAACTCACACCCATCCCACACAATGATCCTCCATAAATGGTGCCCTTCCAGTCTCTCAAGAAATTCCAGAACTCACATTCACAGGTCTTTCCTTTTCACTCCTCCCATGAAAAGACAGTAAAGAGCAACAAGGAGTTGGGGGAACTGTGGTGGAAACCAACATGGAAATTGCTGGCGAAACTCAGCAGGCCTGGCAATGCCTATGGAGAGAAGTCAGAGTTAATGTTTCAAATCTGGTGACTCTTCATCAGAACGGACTTGAAACGTTAACTCTGTTTTCTCCCCATGAATGCTGTGAGTTTCACCAGCAGTTTCTGTTTCTGTTTCAGGTCTTCAACATCCACAATTCTTTGTCTTATTTAAGGGGAAGGAAGAGAACGAGAGGTGACCCACCTCTCGTTGTCCTTTTGACAACTGTAGAGGAAGATGTGATGGGGATAAATCACCCATGCATTATAATGGCAATGAAGACTTAGAGTCTTTGAGTCATCGCGCAAAGGAATTAAACAGTGCCATATGTCATACAACACACACCCATGTTAATTGACTTGAACAGCCATTTAAGTAATGATCTGCCAAATGATGACTTAGAATCCTTGCATCCTGTCAATTAAGGTTCATGTGTTTCATCATCCACTGATCCTACAAGTGTCTATCAGGAGCTGGTGTCAGAAGAGGAGGAGGAAGATGTCTCAGAGGAGAGCAATCACTCACATATACAAATATCTTGAAACGGACATAAATAAAGGGAGTTAGGTCTTCACACTTTACAGTGCACGTCAGAAATGAGGAGGAATTAGAACTGGAGACAGGGGGATGAGTTGTTGTTGAAGAGTACAGAACCCGTGGGCTCTGCTCGGCCAGATGCTGCTGCTGAGCCTTGGGGGCTGTCAGTGAAAAAGATTATCCTGGAGCAGCATCCGAAATAGAAGATCCTGTCAGCCTATGCAGAAGCACTGAACACAACTGACAAGGGACTGGAGTTATCGTGTCATATTGTACACGGCACAGCAGGCCATTATCATTCTGGAAGCCCTGGCTGGGGCATACTAAAAGGCACTTACAGCTTTCCCACAGAAAATACATGCAGGAGCAACTTCCAGACAAGAAAATGTGAACCTCTGGAGTTCTGTGTTAAATATCCATCCAAGAATCTAACCCTCTGCCTGTATACCCTGTGTCGGGGTATCATTGGAGCACCGTGCTCAGCACTTTTATCCTGTTGAGCGGCAGATTGCTGAGGGGAAATCAGCAGCTGCTAATGCTTTGGTTGGTGTTCCTTTTTGCTCCAACTCTTGAATCAGTCATCATAATCATCCTCCAAGGCGTTGTGAAGGCTGACAGCTGGGAAATGCAGACCAAAAGGCACAGAAACTTCAAGATGGTGCAAATTATCTCCAACACATCAGGAATCATGTCCAAGCAGTGAAAGCACATTCTCAGAACAAGTTCTAGAAGCCAAGCCAGCAGTCAGTCAGGGTTTAAAGACGTTTGACTCACCGCAAGAGTGAAAGAGTTCAAACTTTGTTTCTGATATTTATAATAAGGCCATTTCAGCCAGCTTTTATACAGTGTTAAAGTTTGCATTTTCTTTTCCCTTTTGATGTTCCTTTGCTAAAATTAAATTGGTAGCCTCTTGTGAAGATGCTCAGTGACTAACTGGTAAACAAATTGCAAAAGAAGTGAGAGAAACAGTAAAGAAAAGACGAGTAGAAAGAGGTGAGAAGGAAGAAAGAAGAGAAATTGAAGAAGGGCTAGAAATAAGAAAGCTTGAAGTGGCAAGAATGGAGAAAGTAAAAGAAAGCCCAGTGGAAAAAGAAGTAGAATTAAAAATCCTGAACTCTGCACAGAGGGATATCAGACAAAATGGCACGGCTGGAGAAAAGCTTAGAATAAAGGTAAAACGAAGAGCTGGTACTTCAAGGAATGACTCCAGTTCTAACAAATGAGCGGGTGAAAGAACATCCTGAAACAGGCAGTCAGCAGTCACCCAGTAGGGTGGGTGAGGTGAGGGCTCCTAGATGGGTGTCAGCAGCACCTGGAGGGAGCAGATGAGCAAAGGACATAGCGTCATTTGGTCAGATTCAGTGGAGCTCATTGGAATTAGTTCTTTAATTTAATTAATTAATTAAATTCATAAAGATTGGCAGAACAAGCTGCAGCACATGGGAGCAAATGTGTGAATAAATGGTATACTGAAGATTAGAGGCAAGGTAAGAAAAGAAAATAGTAATACGAGGTTAATCTAAAGGTCCCTGAACACAATGTAGGACAAAGTCAAAGGAAGGAATGTCGGATGCTTGTGATAAAGTATATCACTAATCACATGTGACTTTATCTATATATAAACTGGATTGGCAATAAAGGCCTGAATGAGAAATTCATGAACTACTTTTGAGATGGTTTCTTAAAGCAATATATTTTGCAATTGACCAGACAGCAAGTTATATTGGACCTGGTTTCATGTAATTTATCAGGATTAATTAATGACTTGAAAGTAAAGGTATGCCCAAATTGCAGCAACCACAGTATAAGTGAATTTTACATTTCTTAAAGGGAGAAGGTTGTGTCTGAGACCAGTATTTTAAATCTAAACAAGAGCAACTATGTGAGCATGAAAGCTGAGCCAGCTAAAATCAATTAGTATACTAGGGTCGGAGATGGATCACTAGGCATTTGGATGCTTACCTTCAGCGACTGGTATACAAGGACACCTAGATCTTGTTGCATCTCTCTGTTTCACTATTTATCATCATTCAAATAATAATCTGCTTGTCTGTTTTTTGCTACCAAAGTGGGTGACATCCCACTTGTCCATCTTATACTTTATCTGCCATCCAGTTGCCCAATCATTTACTCACCTTATCTAAATCACACTGAACCATGACTGCATCCTCCTCACAGTTCACCCTTCCACCTAACTTCATGTTGTCTGTAAATGTGAAGTAATGAAATTTAGATTTCTCATCAAATCATTGATATAAATTGTGAATAGCAGGGCCTAAGCACTGATCCCTGTAGGACTTCACTAGTTACTGACTGCCACTCAGAAAATGACCTGATCCTGAATTGTTTACAGCTAAAAGGACTGACATCCAATCAAAAATGTTACATTTTGATGTCTATTCACTTCTTAGATCACCTTGTGAGTCGCAAGGGCCTAATGGCAAAGCTGCAAATGATAAGAGCTGTAAGCGAACTGCCAACTCCAAGCTCTTCAACATTTTCTTGAAATGGTATATCAATCCCTATCAAATTTTGCATAAGATACTGAACCTTTAAAACAACTCTTGACAAAAATGCAAGTATGCTGCTGGGATGCACGCAAGGAACAAGCATTTCACCTAACCCTAACCCAAGAGGATCAAGAAAGTACTAAAGTCCTCAGATATTCTAGCACACTACAACACTTCATTACCAAGCTTTACTGCGGCAAATTCCTCAGCCACAGCCTTTTTAATCAAAGATCAATCTATTACACATTCACTGCACTGTCAACAACTGAGATGCGATGGACAAAGAGGCTCATGCAGTCTATTAAGTTGCGAAAGATTCTCAGAATATCTCATCAGTCTTAAATGAGACACACTATATACCCTTTGCTTAGGCTTGTGATTAAAAAGAAACTCACAAGGATTTAGTCAGGAATCAGGAGACTGTGATCGCATTTACCTGAGATTTGCTGACAAAATGGGATATGTACATGGCCAACCATAAATAAAGGCACATACATTATCTAGAGAAACTGTCTACACCTACATCTAGGAATGGATTTAACCTTCTTCAAACCCGAACCATACCTGATTGCCATTGCTTATTTTTCTAGATGGGATCATAGTTAAAAGTTATACATGTTTACTACTGAAATAGTCATTGGAACATTTAAAGAACTGATTGCAGCACATGGGGTACCACGTAAAGTTATGTTAGACACCAAGCCACAGTTTGTTAATGAGTATCTCACTCATTTTGGAGACAAAAAAGAAGAATGTTCTAAGTTCTCCCAGATACCTTGAATCTGCTGGTGAAACAGAAAGAGGAGTCTGAATAATCAAATCACGCTTAAAGTAGAATAAAGATTTCCATGTAGACCTCTTAATCTACAGTTCCACACCATTACTGCATGCAATAGTGAATCAGATGGGAAAGAAAGTTAAAACACAACTCTCTGTCCTACCCAATAAATTACTCCTAGGACTAAATGTCCAGAATTATAAGAGTGCAAGGCAGTGAGAAATGTTACTCAGCACAAGAAGCAAAAACTACAACAGACAATACCGTAAAAACAACCTGTCAAAGCTAAATGTAAGTCAAAGGATTTGGATCAGAGATCAAAACAGAGAAGAGGCAACTGTCCAAAGAGATATCGATCAACAGAGATTGAGTCTGGTGTAAATGCAGAAGATTCTAAAAGAATAAACAGGAGAAGCCTTATTCCAATGTACTAAAGATTCAAATGTTAATCCATTTGGAAGAACCAAAAGCTGAATCCAAAACAATCAGAGTACTGCAATCTACAGACCTTAATGAAAACAGTCAAGTTCAATAAAAAAAAGAGTTAGAATAAATGCGACTGATCTTCCAAGTCTCAATGAGAACATGATCAGGCAGAGTCATGAAAATACCTGACCGATTAAATGTATAAAGTTAGGGACTTAGGGGATGATGGGGTAGGATTTAAAGTTAACAGCAAAAGTGAATGCATGTGAAATAATAACCAGGGCAAAGATTTGGAAGGAAGTGCTGTATAAGAAAGTTTGAAAGGGTAAGGGTACAAAGAACATCACTCATTGTAATAGTATTGAGGATGACATTGTCGATGGAGTCAGATGGATTCATTTAAGAAAGAGTTGGATAGAGCTCTCAAAGATATCAAGGGTTATGGAGGCAGGAAGACGATAATGATTAGGAATGATCAGCCATGATCATATTGAATGGCGGTGCAGGCTCGAAGGGCAGAATGGCCTACTCCTGCACCTATTGTCTATTGTCTATTGTCAGATGTGTATCAAGTCCCTCATGTAAATGCAGCTTTGTTTATAAAATGATTGACTATTTGAAATATAAAGGCCTATTTGTCTTTACTAGTTAAATTTGACTAATTATGAAGGTGATCAATCTTGCGTCCAAATCTTGGAACATCAAACCTCCAAACATTCTATACTGCTCTCTATTTTTTAATGCCTATTTCTTATATTGGAGCCTCTAGAGCTGAATCTATTAGTATACAGAGGACCCTTGATTATCCGAATATCAATTATCAGAAAATCAGAATATCTGAAGGAGATCTTGAGGTCCCGATGGAAACATTACATCAAAGATGTGTTTCCAACAGTGATTGCATCTGTTGCTTACAGTGATTAAACAGGCACTGTCTCCAAATGACTGACCTCCTGCCCTCTCTCTCTCCCCACACTTTCCCTGGAGTTCCACAGAGGGCTGTACCCTATACCCACCTTCCCCAAATAATCTCTCCAACATTGTCCTTTGCAGGGCATAGGTGGAACCTGTCAAAAGGGTGCAGTTAAAAGGTGTGTGTGTACACACTATTTGGAGACTTACCCCACAAAGGCAACTGCAACAGCAGTCTTGTTGGTGGTGTACAGTCCGGCTGCCCCGGAGAGGGGGCGGGTGTGTACTGGGTTGGGGGGTAGGCGAGAGGGGGCGGTGTTGGATGGGATTGGGGGTGGGGACAGTGTCAGACAGGTTTGGAGGTGGGGGTTGTTGCACGGGGGATCGGTGTCGGATGGACTTGGGGATGGAGGTGTTGGACGGGGCGGGGGCGGGGTTAGGCAGGGTTGGGGGGGGCAGTGTCAGACGGGGTTGAGGGCGGGCAGTGTTGGACAGGGGCAGGGGTGGGGTGTCGGTGTTGAACGGATGCAGGGGTCGACGGGGGGGGTTGGTTTTAGGGGGTCCTCGTGCGCTGTGTGCTGCTGCAGTCTCCTGAACAAGGAACAGACTTTAAAATCTCCGAGCCCCAGAGGAAAAGCATTTAATCGATTAACCGAATAATCGATTATCCGAACGAAATAGTGCCCGCCCATCATGTTCGGATAATCAACGTCCCCCTGTATTCTATAACTAGACAAGAAACTGTGTTTTTCTGCAAAGTGTTGTTATATTGGTTGCCAGCCCATTTCAAATACTTCAGAGCTTTAAAATATTGTTTATAAGCTATGGACTTTCCTGTCTATGCCAGATTTATTACCCATCTGAATACCCTTGTGACGATGCTAGTTAGCTACCTTCTTGAACTGCTGCTGTCCCTTTGCTGTAGATAATGTTGTTCGGGTGGTGTTCCAGTGACACTGTAGGATTGACAATATATTTCCAAATGAGGATAGTGAGGGGACATTGAAGGTAGTGGTATTACAATGTAAACGCTGCCCTTATCCTTCTAGATGGTAGTGGTAATGGGTTTGGAGGGTGCTGTCAAAGATGCCTCAGTGAATTTCTGCAGTGAATCTTGTAGATGGTGCACATTGTTGGTCCTGTGTGTCAGTGGGAGAGGTAATGAATGTTTGTTGATGTGATGCCAATCAAATGGGTGGCTTTGTCCTGAAAGTTTCTTGAGTGTTATTGGAGCTGCACTAATCCAGGCAATTGGGATGTATTCCATTCACAGCAACACTCCTGACTTGTGCCTTGTAGATGGTGGACAAGCTTTGGGGAATAAGGAGGTGATTTACCAGTTGCAAATTTCTAGACTCTGATCTTGTTATTGGAGCTACACTATTTATATTGCTGCTCCAGTTCAGTTTCTGGTCAATGGTAACCCCCAGGATGTTGATGGTGGAGGATTCAATGATGGTAACATCATGGAATTTCAAGGAATGATCTTTAAGTTCTCTCTTAGTAATCATAGTCATTGACTTGCACTTGTGTGGCATGAGTTTTACTCGTCACAAGCCTGAATATTGTTCAGGTCTTGCTGCTTTCGGGCATGAACTGCTTCAGTATCTGAGGAGTCCCAAATGTTGCTAAACATTGTACAATCCTCAGCAATCATCCCCAATTCTGACATTATGATGGAGGGAAGGTCATTGATGAAACAATCATGATGGCTGGGGTTAGGATACCATCCTGAGGACTTCCTGCGGAGATGTCTTGCAGCTGAGATGTCTGGCATCCAATCAGCATCCTGTGTGTCAGGTATGACTCCAACCAGCAGATAATTTTTCCATGCATTCCTGTTGACTCTAGTATTATGAGGGCTCCTTGATGCCACATTCAGTCAAATTCTGCCTTGCTGTCAAGGCAGTCACTCTCATTCTTCTTCTAGAATTCAACCCTTTTTGTCTTTGTTTGAATTAAAGCTGTAGTGAAGTCAGGAGCTGAGTAGCCCCGGCAACCAAACTGTGCGGCTGTGAGCAGATTATAATGTGCAAGTTCTGCTTGATGAACAAAGCAAAGGAGTGGCATTTTGGTTTGGGTTTGTCCTGTTTGTTTGTACAAGACATAGCTGGACAATTTCCCACATTGTTGGGTCAATGCCAGTGTTGTAGCTGTACTGGAACAGCTTGGTTAGGAACCCAGAAAATTCTGAAGCGCACAAGTCTTCATTTTTCTGCTGACTGTTCTCAGTGCTCATAGCCTTTGCAGTATCAAGTGGCTTCAGCCATTTCTTGATATCAAATCAAAATAGCTGAGTACTGGAATCTGTGATGCTGGAGACCTCCGAAGGAAGCTGAGATGGATTATTCACTTTGCGCTTCTGGCTGAAGATTGGTGAGGAAGCTTCAGACTTATCCTTTGCTCTGATGTGCTGGGCTCCCCTGGTGATTGAGGATGGGATGTTCATTGAGCTTCCTCCATCTCAGGGAGTTATCCTCAACCATCGTTGACAGGACTTTAGAGCTTAGATTTCATCTGATGGTTGTGAAATTATCTATTCCTGTCTATCACTTTCTGATAATGCTGTTTTACATACAAGTAGTCCTGCGTTGTAGCGTCCTGCGTTGGGCCTTTTCTGTTCTATTCCGGACTGCCTTCCTTAAATGAGAGAAAGGGAGGAACAAAGAGAGCTAAAAGTGGGTTCTAAAGCCATTCGTGCTGCTAAAGGTTGTTGAAAGGTAGCAAGGTGTCCCTGGTGAGTGAGGGGGCAGTGTAAAGGCAATGCAGGGTTAATGATGTGGGAAGCTAGAACAAGTGCAAGTGAGGGAAGATGCTACAGGCATTAGTGAGAGTGGCAGAGCATCAACCTTGATGGGAGATAGGCACAGAGAAATAGAGCTTGTGAAGTATAGAGAGAGTGCCACTTAGGCTAATACAATAGTGAAGGTCATCGATCTCCCAGCACTGCGCCATTTGTCCACACTGTGAAGGTGGCGCAGACCAAGATGGTGAGCTTGGGCCAGGTGGTGTGGTCTCATGAAATGGCCTCCTCTGCCAGTCCTCTGGGAAGAGGACACCCTTCTTTGCACCACCAAGACCTCTTCGTCCCTGTTGGCGAATCATGGTGCCATCTTCCCCTTCTCCAACATGTTCAGATTGTATCCTCGCCCAAGCAAAGTTGCTTTGGAATGCCAATGCTTGTCCAGGTGCACAGTAGCCTTTGATAGATGACTGAGGCTCTAAGGATGCTGGTCTTTCAGTGCAGATACCTGCTAAATTGTTCTGTGAGTGGCATGTGATAAGGGATAAAATTGGAGGTGAGACATCATTTGGCTGGGCCAGTTGGTTAATGAGATGCATTTGGTAAGAGAAAGTGAGCAGTTCACACTAGACCTAGTGGCAGGAATCTAGCCAAAAAATCAAGCCAATTTGCATTTACTCAAAACATGGGCAATTCAGCCCAATATGTTTTCCCCTCTTGTTGGTTTCTTCACCACCTTCTGCAGGTCCAATCTAGCAGTTGTGTCCTTTAGGACTTGACCACCTCAGTCAGTCGTGATGCTGCCAAGCCCCTCTGGACCTTGTTCAACATGGTGGAGTACTAGTTAATTGGCAGAGGTGTGTAGAGGTGCAGTAATCAGCAGTAGGTTTTCTTTCCCATGTTGATATGTATTGAGACTTCATGGGAACTGGAGTCAATGTTCAGCAACTCCCTCTTGACTGCCTATCACTGTGCCACTACTTCTGCTGAAATAGTGGTGTTGCTATCTGGGATATTGTCTGTAAGGTATGATTCCCGTGTGTAACAATGTCAGACTGTTGCTTGACTCATCTATGAGACAGCTCTCCCAGTGTTGGTGTTAGCCCCAGATGCTGTTAATCAAAAGCTTTGCAGGGTTGGCAGGCCAGAGTTTGCCATGATAATTTCTGTCGCCTATGTCAAGGCCAACTAGTCTATTTGGTTTTATTCCTCTTTCTGAGGCTTTTTAGCAGTTTAATACAACCAAATAACTTGTTAACTCATTTCAGGGGACTGTTAATAGTGAACCATATTGCTGCTAGATCTGGAGACACGTGGAAGCTGGACCAGATAAAGGTGGCAGTTTTCCTTCCTTAAAGAGCGTCAGTGAACCAGATGGGTTATTTTATGACAGTGTTTTAATGATCATCATTTTTTTTTATTCCAGAGTTATTTAAAAATTCAAATTCCACCATCTGCTCTGGATCTCTGGATTATGTATCACCTCCCTACAGCATGAGTCAGATGTGTGCAGGGCCCCAGCAAGGGCAAAATCTGAACTTTGACATTTAATTAAGGACAAAATTAAAGTTTCAGTCAGAAATGCACAAACAGTCTGGCCAACATGTTTTTTCATGTTGGGAGTGCCAAACCTTAGTTCCGAACACATTTCTTACTTGCTTTGCAAAACCACAAGTACAGATCTATCAAATGTTGTCTTTTTTCACAAAAGACATGTTTTATCTCATGTATGCCTTGACTAGGGCAGCACTCCTACCACTATTAGATGGTCATGGGTTCAAACTGTACTCTATAGATTTGAGCACGTTATCTCACTAAGCACCCTGAGGCAATACTGCAAGAGTTCAGTGTTTTTGGATACTTAGTCTTGATCTAAAGCCCCATCTGATTTCTCAGTTTAATGCAACATATCCTCGAATCCAATTTAAAGAACAGCAATGAAATTCTCCTGACCAATATTTAATCCTCAAACAAGATTATTAAAAGAGATAATGTGGCCATTAATCTTACAGTGATATGCAAATTAGCTGTTTTATGTCTTACTTGACAGCAGTAAAAAGAATTCTGAAGCACAAAATTGTTTCTGAGGCATGATGTAAATGAAGACTTTTTGTTTAGAACAACTGGACTAATGATCCAGAGTACATCTCCATCAAGGACATCTGCCCATCAATGTAGAAAATTACCCAGGTATGCCCAGTCCTCAAAAAAAAAGGACATTTCAATTATTGCCCATCATTCAACATCAGCAAATCTACAGACAATGCCATTGACAGTGTTGTCAAGCCACATTTTGCAATAAGCTGCTCATTGACACTCAGTTTGGGTTATGCCATGCCCAAATTGTTCCTGACTTCATTACATCCTTGGATCAAACTTTAACAGAGAAGATGAATTTCAAAGGTGAAATGCCAAGGCAGCATTTGACCAAGTATGGCATCAAATTAGCTCAGTTGGCTGGGCAGCAGGTCTACAATCTGAAGTGATGCGAACAGTGCCAGGTCAATTTCCCACATCAGCCAAGGTTACCCTGAAGGTCCTGCCTTCTCAATGTCACCCCTCCCTTGGGGTACGGTGACCTTCAAGTTAAATTTGCCTCCAGTCATCTCTCTCTATAATGAGAGAATGGTTCCAAGGCAATTTCATCTTTGAGTATTCAAAACTCTTCAGACATTGATGCAGCCTGTGCCTGCATGCAGCCACAATCCATATAACACTGAGGCTTGGGCTGATAGATGGTAAGTAACGTGGGTAACCCAAGTACTAGGTAACGGTCATGTTTAGCAAGAGAGAATGTAACAACCTGCCTTCAAAGGTCATTGGTATTACTGTTGTTGAATCACATGCCAACAGCATGCTGAAGCTTACCAATGACCAGAAGATTAATCAAGGTTAGAGCGGTGCTGGAAAAGCACAGCAGGTCAGGCAGCAACCAAGGAGCAGGAAAATTGACATTTTGGGCAAAAGCCCTTCACCAGGAATGAGCCTGAAACATCGATTTTCCTGCTCCTTGGATGCTGCCTGACCTGCTTTGCTTTTCCAGCACCACTCTAATCTTGACTCTGATCTCCAGCATCTGCAGTCCTCATTTTTGCCCAGAAGATTAACCAGACCAACTGTATAAATACAGTGCTTATGGCATGACCTGTTATTAGTTACAAAGAAAACTCACCACATTTTCCTAGCTCTAACCAGGGATGGGCAACAAATGCTTGCCTTGCCAGCAAAGCTCACATCCCAGGATTGAATGAAAAGAAAACACAATATGATGCATCCTGGGCCCTGGAATGTCTCATTAAACTGAATATTGAAAGTTAATTTTCTATAAGAGTTACCATTTTTAAACTCTCATCTATTATTTTAAAAATTGCTATGAATTCCTCTTGCCAATTATCATTTCATGGTCTTCTTTTGCAATGGGTCTTGCTCCATGTAGCGTCTTATACTTTGCAAAAGCCTCTGTGTAAACTCATTAGCTGCATTTAACTTTTAAATCTAATTTTAGAATATGGGTATTGCTGGCACTGTTCTATATATTGTCAATTCCTACGTTTCCTGAAAAGGTGGTGATGAGTAACATTGAAGGACTACAGTGATATTTCTGGTGATGGAAAACTTCTAACACTTTTCAATCATGAATTCCAGGGTTTACAAAATACATTTTTTTAAAGTCAGAGAAGCTTAGATTTTGAAAGATCTTGTGAACTATGGTTTCCTATGATATTGTCTTTCTTTCTGCAGAAGGTTGAATATCTGGGTTGTGTTGCTTATGAAAATATTGCAAGGTGATAATAGATACTGCAGTTCACTGTGCACTGATAGTGCAGAGTGCACATGTAGTTTAGTGGCAATGACCAGTTCAATAGGTTGCTTTGTTCTGGGTGTATCCCGGCTGCGGTCTAGTTGCTGCCAACTTTGGAATGGGGCACATTTGACTTCCAGTGATTTGAAGCTAATTGAGAAACATTGAGAAGGTTTTGTTGTGCAGCACCCAGAACCTATCTTGTGCTTATAGTGAGGCCATGAAGCTAATGGGTCAGTTCAACTTCAAGCCAAGTGTGACCCTCGTGGATGAGTAACAGTGGTTCCAGTGAAGCTCAGAAGATAATAGACTTTTCCTTGTTAGAGGTGGCCATTGGTGTTCATACCTCACAAACGTAACTGCTCCCAAGTCAGTCAAGGCTTGGGTGTTGTTGAGGTCATGCTGCAGTCTAATCTGAAGGCCAAGAAAACAATAGCATTGGGAGCAGTCAAACTGAGCTTTGGCACAAACAAAATCCATACAAAATAGACATGTGTAAACTATTCCTCCTTTGAGACTGCTTCAGTATGATAATCTTGATCTTCTACACCAACTCTGCCTTTCCTGCACTGTCCTCCGGTTCCTTGATTTTCCTAAGAATTTTATTTGTTTCACTGACAGCGCTTTTCATTCTTCTAAGCTCTGAGGAATACAGCATGAGTGTCAACAATCTCTCCTCAGATTTAACACATGGAAAGTTAGGTGTAATTTGATGGCACTGTAATGACTCTATGACTTTGTTTATGAATGCAAGGAAGTTGTAGCTAGAGCATATCTCTGTAAATTGTCAAGTTTGTCCTAGCTACATTAAAAGAGTTTGATTTGGGAGATAAATAATTCTATGTGTAATTCTGTCTGCAGTACAACTGAATTATGAAACCACATAGACCTTAGAGTTTAGTATCTTTTTAACTTTGTGCTCACTGTGTTCCTTTGGGTGGACATCAAGTCGACTAATATTCGGCAGACTCTTTCAGATTCCTTTACGGAGATCTCAATGAATCATCTACATAACACCTTTCTCTCTTCTGTCTGCAATAACTTATAATTGGCAGCTTTAAATAACTGGTGTATTTGTTTAGCCCACTCTGCTATATGTTATAATTCACTCTGTGAATTCTTCCTCATTCTCTGAGTGCACTGCCCTTTTAAGTTTGGCATCATCATGGCAATCTCACAAATTGGCTTTAAATTTGTGAATCAACAGAACTAAGAGATGATCTCAGTACTGGGTGTTGCCTCAGAACTTGTGACCAAACTGCCATGATGCTTTGCATTACACCATTACATCCATCGTTCAAGTAGGTTTTTACACACATCCTATGCTTTGCCCACAGTTATGATCTGATAATGAGCGCCTTTCTTAAAACATATTGAGGAAGTCTTAGGTGTACATCTACTTGTGATTTCTACTTTCTCAAAGCAGTTGGTCACGTCATTTTACCCCAATGAATTTTTCCTCATGCCCTGAAAAGGAACAAACTCTGCAAATTCCTCTTCAACCCCAAAGCACCAGACATTCAACTGGAATGTGACAGATTACCACTTCACTCAGAGAGTTCGTGGTAGAGCCGCCTGTGCTTGGACAACAATGGGCGGACTTTATTTACTGTAAAAAAAAACCTTGTGTAATTATTATTTCCAATTGCTTCCCTTTGGGGAAGTATGAAGTGTAATCAGGAGGAGGAGCTTGTGAGCAGTTTATTAACGTGAAACTTTGGAGTTTTCCAATGTGCTGTCTGCAGTAGGCGGCTTGATATCATCTGGTTTGCATGTAAGTAGCAATAGCTTTTGCAATATTTGTGTGCGAATTTTATACAGAATAAAGCTAGACAATGACTGAGTGTATACATCCGTTATAAAACTCCTGTGCTGCCATTGCATTTAGTCGATTTACCTTCAACTTTAAATTGACCAATTTCTGAGACTTTAAATTGGGGACTTTTACTTCAATTACATTAATGTGAAGATGGCAAGAGACAATATAGATTCGCTTTAGATTGTCTGACCCGCAAAAATACCTTGGGGGGATTTCGGTTTTCTGGACGGTTAAAGGTGCCTTTTCAGTAAAGATTTCCTAAACTTCCATATGGAGCTGTAAGGAGTTGGCGTTTGCCTCTTAACTGCAACCCACTGTTTGAGGTGGATCTCCGCCTTGCTTGACATTTAGAACAATGCAGCAGCCTCTAAGTTGGACCCAAGATAACGATCTCGTTTGTTCACGAAAAGGCATCGGTTATATTGCTGCTTTCTGAGGGGTCGCGGGCTTTAAGAGTGGCAGTGGACGCTGTTCTCGCGATCTAACCCCTCTCTCTTTTCGGTATTAATCCATGAAGCTGAAAGGAAATTGCCTTTTATTTCTGTGAGTGCACTGTAGCATTGGTCAAGATCTGTCCCGAGGTGGTCGACTCCTTTCAAAGAGGCGAAAGCCGAGCTGCCTTCCGGGGTGAGAAGGTGGATGAGTGGAAAGGTCAGTGTGAAACGATTGGGGTTTGTGTTTGGAGGGGATGTGGGGGGGTGCAACTACCCTGCAGCTCGGGAAGGCCGGCGCTATGTAGATGTGATCGACTTTCATTTGAATTGAGATATTCAGGACTTTGGCTCCATGAGGCTTAGAAATCTTTTGGTTTGCACATTGACTGAAACTGTGCGATTACTGACAGGGTTCAGACACGACTGCGGAAAGGGCTAATTAACATTTGGAAGATCTTTTCGAATGCCGATCAGATTAATTCAGAACAGATAAGGATACACACACACACAGAGCGCGCATTTATCCAAAAATACGTTATGTCTAAACGTGGGTTAACTTTATCCCGATGGGATTTGAAAGACAACGGCGGTTTGCATTCTTAAGGAATAATAATTAGAATTAAATCGATATAGTGTTTTTTTTAGCACTGAGAGAGGCTCTTCGGCCCATTGTGTCCGTGCTGGTCATCAAGCGTCTGCCCTAATCACATGTTCAAGGCTTTGTATGCTAAAACGTGTCAAATGCTCACCTAATATTGCGCCTACTACAGTAATGCTCAATCACCTGATGAAGGAGCAGTGCTCCGAAAGCTAGTGCTTCCAGTTAAACCTGTTGGACTGTAACCTGGTGTGGTGCGATTTTCTTTTAAACTTTGCTCACCTAATAAGTAATGAAATATCTCAAGTTTTCCACCGGTATCCCCACTCTCTGTCCGTTTCAGGCACTGGGTTCCGGATAGTCAGCACTTTCCATGTGTTTCTTCCTCAAAAATACTAAATCTTCGGCTTCCTGCTTTAAATCTGTGCCCCCTGTTTATAGACA